>NW_005842139.1:635664-653702 GCF_000455745.1 Alligator sinensis
TTTCCAGTACTCCAGGGAGAAGACATCACATGGCCACAGAGGGGTTTTCCAAGCCAGAGCCAAAAAAATGCACGCCTACACTGCCTTAGTTTCATGCCAGGAAGCATCTTGGCACCTGCTACCTCCCCAAACGAAAGGACAACTCGCTCCTCAGTGTGGCACCAGGCACCATTTGCATAAGCTCTTTCTCTTGCAAAGTGTATTCGCCACCTAGCAAAACATTATCTCTAATCCTTGCATGGGTTTGGTACCTGGAGCAGCAAAGAGTATGTGTATGTCCATTAGACGCCTGGACTAGGGACAGACATTATAAATAAACCGGTTTAAACCTGTAACAGAACATAAGTTTGTTGCCCATAAACCCATTTCAAAATGGCCGAAACTGGTTTAAGATAAACCTGGTTGAATGCAGTATCAGACTTAACTGACTTGGGTCAATCCGGTTTATGCAATGTCTGTCCCAGACCATGGTGATCCAGAACACAGGTCTGAGCTCTGCACAGCACAGTGCAGGGAGATCTTTCACAACCACCTAGAGCAGTCACGTTCAACCTATGGTCTGTGGGCCCCTGGGGGCCCACCAACTATGTCTAAGGGGTCTGCAAAAGATGACTGTGATCAATCAAAAGCATGTGAATTCCACACTTACAATTCAAAGGAGTCTGCATCTCTGTACAAAATTTCCAAAGGGGTCCGCACCTCCGTTCACATTTTTTAGGGGTCCACAAAGGAAAAAAGGGTACAAAACCACTGATCTAGAGCATATGGACTCTTAGGGGAAACTCTTGTTTAAGTCATTGTTAAAACTATTTTTTAGGGCTAGAGTTTCACCCCTGAGTTCCTATGATGAGCATCTACATTTCCTAGGCAAACTTAAAAATCCATGCGACATACACAATGCACCTCCACTTGAACCTAAAACGTAACTTTGTCATGTGCCCCGTCTTGTCTCTGATGGCTTTGTTTACCCTTAAATATTTTGACCATCGTGGCTTTGGGGAATAAGCCTTTGGGGGAAGGAAGCTATTCTCTCTTTGTTCTGGGATTGTGTTTGTGCAGGACATAACGCACCTGGATCAATAACTACAGATCCTAGGTTCTACCATGTACACATTATCAGGAAATAAGAGTTTTAGGGTTTTTCCTAACACCCAACCAAATTTGGAATCGCTTCACCAGGCAACAGACCCAATGACTTTAAGAAGCGCCCAAACATTGTCAGCAGTCCCTCTATACAAGCATGCTCGTCTTCCAGCGAGTAGGGAAGTCGTCAGTGGATCCACAGATGACTGAGGAGGCTGATCTAAGAGTTGTACGTTCAACTCCAGATGTGGCAAATAGTTCCATAAGGAAGGAGTGATGTCAGGCCACGGCTCTTTCCTTTTGCCTCTCTCACTTTTCTGCCTCTATATGGAAGCAGGCTTGCTCAAAATGGTCAATGCCTTGTATTTCACAGCGCCATTGGGGATGCTCAAGTCTCCTAGGTATTGATATTAATATCACATGTCTTCAGATTGGCCTCCAAGGTGTCCTTAAATCTCTTCTTTTGCCCACCTCTGGAGCACTGACCAGTTGGGAATATAGGACCAGAGTACTGGAGTCTAAACACTGTTAACATGAAACTTGCATAAAATGTACTTAATCCCCAGTATGATCAAGACCGGGTCAAGGATAGCATAGTTAGTAAACTTCAAGGTTAAAAAAAAAAAGAGGGATTTTTAGAGGAAAAACAAAAAGTTACAGGGATCAGTGACTGAATAAAAACTGGCTTACAGAAAAGGGAATAAGTAAATGCGACTCCAAGGCAGTGCCAGCAGTGGTGGCACACTGTGGTAGGGATTCTCAACTACCATCAGTTTGCAGAGGTAGAGAGAGCGCAGCAAATTAGCAAACTTTAGAGATTTTCTTAAGGAGCTGTTTGAGATGGCCTGGAACCAAAACATCAGAGCCTAAAATCCCAAAGCTTTAATAAGGTTGAATCCTGTGCTGGGCTTATATTTCAAAAATTTGCAAACAACCTCAAGCTTTCTAATGGCCTGTCCCAAAGCCCCACATCTGGACACTCCTGCCCCTCTAAGGGTTCAAAGCCAAATCTTACACCTTGACATGCAAACTTATTAACTACAGAAGTCCAGCCACCTCGGGAGAAAATATAAGCAAGTTATTCATGCACTAAACCCCCTCCTTTTCTTCAGGGAGGCATCCTCTTTTCCAACGGGGGGCCTTGCTGTTTATTTTTCCTTTTAGCCCGAGTCATTATTTTTCTTTTCACTTATTACTGACAACACGTAGAGCTGACCATTGTGACGATCGCAAGCTTACTGGTGGCAACATGGGTTCCTGGGGTTTTTGCAGCTGAGAACGTCATACTCGATTCACAGAGCATGGAACGATAGTGGGTTTTGCAGGTGGAAAGAAGCGTTCTTCACAGAAAGCAAAATGTTTCTTGGCACAGCTGACTCGAGCGGTTTCAGGCACTGAGCAATAATAGTCTTGCTTTTGCTCTTGCTAGTATTAATTAGAATGGACTCTGAATATATTTCTTTTCTTAAGCAACCCAACTGTGCAACTCAAGTTTTCTACTTCTACAAGTATCTGGTTTCTTCTCCTTGAGTATAAAAATCAAAGTTACATGTACATCATGGGTTTTCTTAAAATTTAGAAATCTGCAGTTTGAGTGTGTTACCAAGCATGCAGACAAGGTTCCTTGGGTGAATTTGATATCTTTTATTAGACCAACCCTACACCCCTGTTCCCAAGCATGCAGCTTTCAGGGGTTAATGTTAAGTGAAATAATTACACGAACTCAATGACGATTGCTTGGTAATAGAAACAATTAACTGAACTTTGCAAAGATCGCTTGCTACCTGTCTGCATTCTTTACAACTTAAAGAAAAAGAAGGAGAAGCAATCCGTTTTTAGAAGCATTAACGTTTTGGAGGATTTCTTTGTTTAAGCGATGAATCTGGGGAATGTGTAAGTACTTCACTGGTATAATAAAACCTTATGGTTTTATGCCTTATGGCAGGGCAGGTTTCTTAGAAGGCCTGATCCTACTCCATTTCTGTAACTGGGAGAAAAATACATTTCATAGCAGTTATGACAGTAGAGAAGGCCGGGAAAACCTTCTAAGAGTAAGTTCACGCTATTCAAAAGTGTAGGGTCAGCTAAATCATACCCCAAAATGCTGCTTGCAAGGAATTATCTGGTTGCACTTTAAACACACACCTAGGGCATATTTTATAGGAATATGTTAGGAAGCCCCTTTAGACAAGAAATAAATTGCTCTTTCAACAAATGTAAAGGTTTAAAATGGGAATATTCGGCAGCAGAGGGAAACAATGAATAGAAAATAACAACAGGGGATGCATTTTCTTCTGTGCTTGCACAGCACCTAGGACAACGAGTATCTTCTTCATTACCAGGGCTTCTGGGTAGCATGGCAATACGAATAATAGCAGTTACCATGAAAGTATCCTAACTAGCACCAGTCATTAGGAAATAAAGGCAGTCATCCCCAGTAAAAGCGATGAGAAATGTTAAGGCCAAGACATGCTATGAAGGAAGGGTATCAAAGTACTTTTTTTGCTAAGGGCAGGAAAGGTCCAACCCCTATGATACACAGCATTGATTACCTGCTACCTGATAACACTGGCAGCAAAGAGAGAAGAGAAAAAAAGAAATAAAACGTTGGCCCAGGTATTTGGTGCTTAGTGGTACTCTTAACCCCTTTCATTGCCATGCCCACTTGCCCTAGTTGTGCCACTCAGCAGGATAAACGTATCCTAACATAAGGAAAAAGCAACTACATGTATTTTTTGCCAAAAAACCCCAAAATCCTCGCATGACCTTTATCAACAGCTGCATCAGGCTCATATGGGTGAAGAAAAGAGTAATGGACTGCTCCTTGATTTACCTGCATCACACAGCTCTCTGCACATTGCGTGCAGAGGTCTGAATAGGTGGAAGCTATATGCAAAGGTGAAACACCCCCTCTGCAGTGTTTGCACAGGCTCACACTAACTACACTGACTTCAGTGCCACGGGACTGAGAGACACGGGCCAGAAAGCGAATAGTCCATTTGTGCTGACCTTCCCCTTACTGGAGCTACTGGGAGCACCCAGCAGACATTATGCCCCTACTCACCCTACATGGTGAGATGGAGTTTGGTGAGAACTGGCTATGATGATTTATCAGGTTGCTTTACGTCCTATAAAGCCCAGCATAATTGGGAGCCTGTTTTCTCTTTTTTCCATAGCTGGTGTACTGATCCTAAGTCTACATGTGACAGATGGGCCCCAGGCTTGCTACACCATCCTCTTCTCACAAAGGCTCAATAGCGTGTACCTCCAGGGACTTGTCCGATGCTAAAGGCATCCTGAACATTTCTTCCTGGCAGCAAGTGCAAGGGGCCTTTTTAGCAGACAAGCAGCAGGTTTACCTTATTTCCTCTCCCTCGAATGCTTCCTTCCCCAGCAATCAAAGCTATATTCCTTCCTTCAACTTTTCTTTATTCTGGCCACTCACTTAAGCTACACTCTGGTGGCTTCCCTCTGGGGCAGTAAGCCTCCAGCACCATAATTATTCCGGAGAAACTCTGTTTAAACTGCAGGGATAATGAATGGTACTCATTTTTGTCATACTTCAAGTATGATTTGCCTACTGACCATGAGTGTGCCAGCCATTTATTCCTGGTTTAGTGATATTCCCTGGTACATGCAAGGGAAGGGGGTCTGGGCTGGGGTTAGTAAATATGCTTTCCAGACAAATGCTACATGGTTCTAGGATCTGGAAATCCCGACCCCTCTCAAAGTTCAGGAGTAGGTATGCGGGGTGTCACAGCCACTCACCCCCACCGTCCTATATTGAGGAAATTCAACAGAGGGGAGCCAAAGGAGGGTTTCGTGGCACAGAAGCATTGCAACATGGGTGGGGAAGAAATCATCTGTCCGGATGCAGCCCTGCAACACTTCTGAAGATTTTGAAACCAGGGAGATATAAAGAAACTAGAAGCAATTCAGAGAGCAGCAATCTAAACGATGGGGGGCAGCAGAAAGACTGATTTTTGAAAACATCGGAAAGAACTAAATGTGGCATGAGTAGGGTCTGCCACAAATATCCCGGGACTAGAAGTGGCCATGCACATCTGAGACCCACCTGGCATTGCTTTCTTCCCATGCTCTCTCTTCACATCCACCTGTTGACCCATTAGAAATTCAAGCGATACCCACGTACCCTGCTGTAAAAGAACTGGCTTCCACTGATAACTGCCGGGAGATTAAGGCTAGAAGACAGATGGAGGATACCAGTACAAAGGAAAGAGAAAGCATCCAACCTGAAGAAAAGGTGGGTTAGTAATTGGACCTGAGGGGACTGGAGGCAGACAGGTGGAAAATGAAGACGGGAGCGGGGTGGGAAGAGGAGATGAAGAGAAGCAAACAAGAGCGCTCTGGTTCAGCGTGTGGTAGAACGGGGAGCAGTCCAGACAGGAAGGGAATAAAATTAATGGCTCAGTAGGCCTTTCTCCTCTCTGACTCTTAAACCGGAACTGGAGAAAATCCAGAATTATCTGGATTCATATACGGGATGGGAGAGAAAGTAATTAAGATTGACATAAGTTCTGAGGAAAGAGGCACGCACCAGGGAACAGGTTGCTATGCAAGGCATTCCTATCCGGACCCAGGATGCACTTTCTAATTAACTTTCACTGGAACATCCAACTCCGCGAACACACAAGATATTTCACTAACGGCTTACCATTATCTTGGTATTATTTTATACTCCCAGCCCCTCCCCTCTACCCACACCGTTTCCTCCATGAATCCCTCTCCAGCCCTAGAATAACCTGATCCATCCTACCAACAGAGGAAGGATGATTAAGCCTCTGCATTGGCTGGAGGATGCCTTAATGTGGTGATTTGAAGTGTAAAGAGTGCCCCTGCCCCTGCAGGGTTTCAAGTTCACACTGGCCAGGGAGCGAGAGCCCAACCTCGGTCCAAAACCCCATTCCCTGAACTGCACTGCCCGTAGACCACTGGGTCAGCTCTAATAGTCTCTTGGTCTCAATTACCTAATTAGCCTTTTCTTCACTTTCCCCTTCTCCCTTCCCCATCTGTTCATCTATTCCCTCTCCCCATTCTTCTGCGAGAATTATTTTTAAAATCCATGTGAACTGCATTTAGGTTATTCTCAGGTGACTTCCCCTTCATGCAAGGATAACTCATCAGTCTCAGAAGAGCTCAGTGCTGCGGCACAATTTAGGTAGTGCCTGAAAGCTAAACTCGCGTTCAAACGCTGACGATTTCACACACACCAAAATATTTGTAGGGTGGGGATTTCTAACTTGTTGTGCAACTTGGATACGTGATCCAGATAGCTATTGCTTAGACTTGGCTCTGAGGTTGTCTTTTTTTTTTTAAACGGTCGTAGTTTGTGGCCTCGGGAAGACAACTGGACCATCTATCCTGCTACCTTTCCTAGTCCACCCTTTAGCCCAAACCCACCAACCATCCACAGTACAAACCCCTCTAGCTCCCACCCATCAGTAGTCCAGCCTGCCCTCAGAAGCCCTCCTAAGCCGAAGGGCCTGAGCCTCCCCACTTCTTCCCCACCCCACCATCGGACACGCAAGCACTGCACGGCACAGGGCAGGAAGCCTTGGCTCTACTGCCCATAATTAGTCAAGCACGGGAGAGAAAATAAATGGGTCCCTGAATGGCTCTGAGTTTCCTGTGTCTGATCTTCTAGCAATCAGTCTCCCCACTTTTTGGCTCCCCCAGGTTTTCTGCATGCTAATCTAGCAAGGTAATACAGATGGTGAGGAGTGGCTCATGTGGCTGTTGAATAAGGGCCTTCAGCTCACTCCAAAATAAGAGAAGTAGGCATAAACCACTTATACCCCGGTCTGCAAAGACTGGCCTTAACTGTGTTTACTCCCAAAAAGTCCGGATATTTTTGAAAGAAGACATATAGGTATTGTAACACTAAAGGAACATAGGACTGGGTACAATGGAGAGGCCTGGGTAATGCAGCACTGACTGGGGGTAGCACCAGGTGCCCCAGAAGGAGAGATGGGGCCCTTCGGTCAGCAGATGGGTGAAGCTCATCCCCTGCGTTAGGTCCTGCCCCGATCTCTCAAGGTTAGCGATTGCCTTACACCCTGAAGCCTGAGGTTTAAGCCTTTGGGAAGGCTTGCTGTTGTCATCCATTATTCTTCCCCTTCCTAACATCTTGTTAAGCTTAACCGGCTGCAACATTACACTTGAATTACGCATTTAAAAAGCAGTTACACATTAAAAACAATGTTTGTTACTTTGCATGCATCAACGCTGAGCTCGATTTACCTTGATGCTGCCCGTTCACGCGGGGCTGGTTCTGAAATACCGAAATAAGTTTGTCTCATTTGCAAATCTCTCCCCCTTGCTCCTCCCTTTGCTCTCTAGATCACTTCATTAATACATTAAGCACATGACCTTGAGGCACCCAGCTGTTAGCCTTCTGCCATGATTTAAATTGACCATTTAATCCTCCTGTTTTGGGAGGGGGGGGAGGGGGGGTTGGTTTTGCCTCCTGACTAGTTTTGGCCTGTGACAATACTTTGTCACCGGCTGACTGCTCAGCTTCCTTAGTGGCCACTTACCGGGGCTTTGTCAAAGGCCTTTATAAAGTCTAAATCCATCAAGTCAGGCAGTTCTCCTTTATCTGTTACCTTATTGATGCGTTCAAAGTATTCTAAGAGTTGATTAAATGTGATTTTCCTTTGCAGAAGCCATGCTCAAAAGAGCCTATCCTACCATGATCTCTCAGGTGGGTTTTTTCTCTTCTAAATTACTATTTAAGCCAATTTGCAATGCATTGTTTACAGGTCTGTATTTCTCCGGCCATCCTTATAGCCTTTAAAAAAATACGGGCTCAACATATGATATTATCCAGCCTTCTGGATCAGTAGCTGTTTCTAGCAAAAGAGTGAGTATTTCAGAGTATCATCTAGGCCTGGTGGCTTACTGCTTTTTAACTGACCAATTTGTTCCATCATCTCTTCTGACACTTGAGTCTCTGACAGTACATTAACTTTATTACCAGAAAAAGAAAAAATATATCTAAAGTCTTTTCTGGTGAAGTTTTGTGCACAAAAAAATACATAGTCCCATATGTGCCAGAAAACTGAGTAAACACATCCTATATCTTATATAATTAAAAATCTCATTTGGTTTTATCCCTTTAGCTATTTGCTGTTCAAAATCTATTTTAACTCTTCTAGCTTCCCTCCAGCATGCTGCCTGGTGTAATAGAAGTAGTCCTCCAAATGCTGCAGGATTTCTGCTCGTGATGTCCTCTTTGCCTTCCTACTTCCCGTTGTGTATGTGCTTTCTGAGACATCTTTGCTGTCTTTTTAGTTCTCACCCACTCATCAATTCTTCTCACGCGGAGCCTGCTTGATTAACTTTCTCATTTTATCAAAGTCTTTCTTTCTAAAGATCAGTGTCTTCACATTACGTTCAGTATACATTATGTTCCCAGCACCCCCTGTTCCAGTTGTATTGATATCTTACTATTTCTTTTTATCTGTTGGACTCACCAAAAATTTCTCACATGCCTGAAAACACAACGGGCACGTCCACACATGCAAGCACGTGCGCTTGCAGCAGCTCAGATACAAGCGGTGCAAATTTGAACCCGGGCTTTTTGTCTCAGCGCACGTGCTTGGACATGAACTTTGTTGTGGAACAAACTGTGCCACTTGGGGCAAAATAACCCTGCCTGGCACCTCCCTGATCTGAAGCCGGGGGGAGCTAGAGGCTGGGGCCAGCACCTGTCCTGGGCCCATCAGTACGAAAAGCTGCCCTGGCAAGTAGCTCAGGGCTACTCCCCCTCAGGAGCTTCTGGGGCCCAGCCAATTGGTACGTGGGGACACTGCCCCTTGTGCCAGCTGGACTGCTGAAGCATCCCTGAGAGTTCCCTGCACCCTCTACCCACTGCAGCAGTCTGGCAGTGGGGGCTGCTGCCTGGCTGTGACCTGCTGCGTACCTGACCGACCTGCATGGGGACTGCACAGCCAGTAGAGGCATCTGCCCCTCTGGACCAGCTGCCAGTGGGCTGTGGCTACAAAGCTGGCCTCTGTGCGGCACTACTGCCAAGTGTGCCCTCTGCCCAGCCATCTGGGCAGCAAATGCCCAGAAGATGTTCCCATGCAGTGGCCTGCTTTGAACTGTCAAAGCCTATCCTCCTAGCCCCATTTTGCCAGGAGGTCAGCCACAGCCAGCTGGGTCCCAGGTGCCAGCCTTGAGCAGGCAGGGTTCTGCCACTGGCTTCCCTAGCAGGAATTCTGGTGTTCCCTATTGGAAAACTGAAAAATCCCTGATAAAAAAAATCCCAAAGTCACTCTGTAAAATACCCCAAAATCCATGTTCCTCCACAATTAAAACAAAAGACCACTATAAAGAGAGAGAAAGCAATCAGTTTGGCAATGTTTTATTGATTTATCTACAATGTTAAAGCGACGTGGAAGCCTACCAGTGTCTCTATCATAATAAAAAACTGAACTCTAAACACATGTATCATGAATTCATGAATAAATGAATATATATTTTGTTGCCCTCCCACAGGGGCCACGGCCCCCACACAGGGGTTATAGCCCCCCAGTAGGGCCTACAGTCCCCACACAGGGGTTACAGCCCCCCAACAGGGGCCAAATGGCTCCTGCAGGGGCTACCACCCCACTCCGCAAGGCCCACATGCCCCCCCCAAGCTCCCCAATTGCTGCCCACTTGGACCCATCCTGCGCCAGCTGCTGCAGCACCCCGCCCCGATGACTGGTAAGTGCTGGGTGGGGTTGGTTGTTTGTTTTTTTACTGTGGGGATGCTGGGGTGGGGGGGCAGGGAGGGAGTGGGCAGGGCCATCAGGGCTCCCCCCAATAGTCCCCTCCCCCCTCCTCCAGGCCCCCCAACCCCTTACTTACCAGCACTGAAGCCCTGGTGCTGAAGCACACTGCCTGGCAGGTAGTGTACTTCAGCACCAAGGTGAGGGCCAACCACAGAGACACTCTGGCAGCCAGAGCATCTCTGTGGAGGACCCAGCCTCCAGTTGCCTCAGGGCACAGTCCGGGATTTCCAGGGGTCTAATTTTCCCCACACACTGAAAACTTGCAGTGCCGAGAACGTTTTTTCGTTCCCGCACGTGCCTTTTGCCCCATCTCAAAGGGGTTTGAGATGGGGCAAGAGGCATGTGCTCACTCGTCTGGATGCGCCCAACATGGCCAAACACATACAGAAGTGATTATCCAAATTTGCATCATAAATGAAAGGGTTGTGCACACTTTTGCTTCTGTTTCCTAACATACAATGCATGCCAGAGGCTCCTTCTTCATTCCCACCTCTGTAGACACTCTTCCACTCCCTATTTCAGTCCTTTGATCTATACAGTCATATAGGCAAGTCACAGCTCCTGGGTCTGCTCAACAGATGCCAGGGCTTTTATGGAGAATGTCTACCCATCACTATGCAGTGCACTGCAGAGATATCTTAGCTAGCTCTGAATGAGCCTATACACCCTCTGTGTCTTGAGCAACCCAGGTATCTTTACAATGTACTGTTTTGGATCCTCCATTTCGTCCTGCCAAATTCAGCAAATGGAAAATGTTTCCATAGAGACTCAGGGAGAAATGGCCTGAAGCTTTCATTTTGCATGGCCAAAAAGAATCTGGAAAGAATTAAAACCCCTAAATCCATCTTCTCAGAAAGTTGTGAATAGACACTCTTGTCTCGTGCTAAGTGTCTGTTCAAAGGTGTGGTCTGATGGAGGATGAAAATGAATTCTAGAGCCATGGCTTTGAAAACGTCAGGGCCTAGCTCCAGGGTACAGAAATGAAGACATGAAGAAATGAAGTCATGTCTCACATGAGCCAGGGCAAGCAAAAAGACCAAGATGGCCCTTGGGCTGCCTCAGCCACCCAGGCTGCCTGTACACTTGCTAGGGTTGCCAAGTCTGACTGAAGCTATTCCGGGAGACTTTTTTTTCCCCAACATGACGTAATGTCATTCATTGCATTGTTCAACCTGTTCACAATATCAATCTCCCGATTGCTTTCAATAGTCACTGGGAGATTGATACCAATTCCAGGAGACTCCTGGCCAATCCAAGAGGGTTGGCAACCCTAATACTTGCTCGTTCGTGTTTTAATTAGAATGTGCTGGTGCAGATTGGATTCATCCAGTCTGCTCCACATCCTAATTAAAACACTGTAGCAACACCTCTTTGTCCAATCTATTATGTCTCCACGCATTTTAAAATGGCCCTGGGGGTGCTTTAATTAAACCTGGTAGAATGAGGCTCAGTGAACGTGTCCCACAGCCAGTTTTAAAAACATGGGGGCTTAATAGACGTAGTGTTGAAGCGTTTTAATTAGAGTGGCTCTCTGGGAATCGCTCTAATTAAAATGCCCCCTCCCCCTGCCACACACGCACATCCCTGAGCACATGTATAGGCAACCCAAATGTCTACTTTAATGAAAAAGTGGAGAACTTTTTCCTCTGCTTCTGTTGTTGCTTCATTTCTTTGATGCTTCTTCCCAGTGTCTTTTCTGGCAGCAGATGCTGGTTCAGAGATACCCCCAGCGACAGCTGGCTTCCTTAGGCAAGAGAGAATGAATGCAATGCAGAGGTGGTGTCTGCAGTCTGTGGGAGAAATAGAAACAATTCTCTTTCTTCTTTCAAGCCTCTCTCATTGCTGACCCATGGAGTAACCGCGATATTAAAAGAGACTAAGTACTCTGCCCTCTCGGTCACTTGCTATTTGCAGTGCACATGGTAATGTGAGCTGAGGAAGAGCTAGGAGCAGAGGAAGCCAGGCTTCCGGGAGAGTAGAGCAGACACGACTTCCCTCCCCAGATAGTAATGCAAAAAAACCCCCAAATAAATAAAAAATAAAAACAGAAAAAGAGAAAAGAAAAGCGTCAATAAAATAAGATATTGCAACGGTTGGTGTTGAGGACAGGTGGGCTGAAAAATGGTTTGTGCAGCACTAATCTTGTTTTTCCAGACTGCACGAGAGATGTCAACCAGGCCACTCTGACTCTTCACAATAATTTTAATGTCATTTTTCCTAATAGCCTTTTTTTAAAGCATTTGTTCTAGAAGGAAAAATATAATGTCTTTTCTAGCTGACGTCATAGTAATGGGAAAAGTGCATGCTGACTGTGTGTGTAAAAGTACAGCCCAGTTGCACAGAGCTGCATTTCTTTAGTATGCAAGGCAGTCTCTGTCTCCTCACATGGCTTTATGCACTGCTACCAAACACGATACCAGGAAAGGGGAAATGGAGGTTACTATTAACTGCTAGTTTGGAACGTTCTTCCCATTATCTTGCCCTCCAGAGAGACCTGTTACAGCTGAAGCTAAGAATTAACACATGTCCGTCTTCTCCTTTGCATGTATAGAGACAGGGTGTGCAGAGCTATTCAGAGGGGTGCAAGAGGTAGAGGGCATTCTGGGAGACTCTCCGTTCCACACCTGTGTGGAGATGAGGCAGGCACTGGCAACAGTAGTGCCACAGACACGAAAGGCAGCATGCACACGCACCTGTCCCAGCAGTGGTAGTCAACACAGCTGCTTTGGCATATGGGGCGGAGGGTGGGAAACATGCAAACTGTATCCTACAAAAGTCTGTAGGCCCTGCTTAAACCCCTCCTCAAAAATCCAACCCAAGACATGCTTAAAGCAGCTCCTGATATGTTAAGCTGCATTGGTGATGCATAGGGGTGCACGAGTACCCCCTGAGCGTGGCAGTGCACCCCATGTGAAAAGACACCCCCTCCCCTAGTTCCCCCCGGCGGTGTCTATGAGTGGTTGCCGACCACTGGTCGGTGCTCACCACCACCCCTGCCACCCCCAAAAGCGCTGCAGCTGTCTGCGGCAGCTCCCCATTTGCCACCGCCGTCACCTACGGGAGCTCGCCGTGCACCCCCGCCTCTGGGGGAATGCATCATTCATGTTAAGCCATGTATCGCCCTGTGCCATGGGTGTTATGCCTTCTCCCTTCCTGCTCCACCATGCCTTGGTTTTCCATGCCTAGAGAACAACTGCCACACACTTTGTGTTTCAAAACTACCTCTCCTCTCCACAGCCCAGTTAATTACTATATTCACAATCCAAATCAAGGAAGAGTTTCCTGTCCCTTTCCCCAAGGGGATCCACAAGCTCTGGGATCATTCTCCTGGGCTTCATGAATTCCTTCAGTCCTCACCTCCTCTCCTGAGACAGAAGGTGCCTCTCACCTTCTAGCACTCACGAGAATGGTTGTATCATTGAATCAGGAGCAGGAAAGTGGCAGTGCATTTAGCCGCATGCTAAACCCTGATTAGAGGGTGATATGTGCACACACCAATCCCAAGATATTCCTGTTCTGGGACAAACACAGATGCAAACTGTCCAGAGACAAATGCAATGCCTCTTCCTAGCCTTAGTCACATGTTTCATAATGTGACCTCCCCGCAGGACCGCAGTCCAGCAACATCCTAAAGTATTCCTGGCCTCAGAGAACTGCAGCTCCAAAACCAGCATTCCCAACCATACAGATCTTTTTACAAATATGCTGTTTCTCTTGTATTCACACCAAATGCAGTTTCTGGTGCTATACTTCCTAGCATCCCAACCTGCCAGGTGCTGAACTCACTTGAGAAGGCACCTTGGAAAGCCAAGTCTACAACCGAGCTCCATCTGGCTTCACATATCAAAGATAACAAAAGTCCTTTTTTAGATATATAGGGAGTCGGAAAAAAGCAGGGGTAAAATTGGACCCTTGCTGAACTAAGCAGGGCAGAGGGGTGCATGACACTAAACTTTGGGGCATAGCGTCCACACCTGCAGACAAGCTAGTGATCCAGGCTGACTTGGATAAACTTAGTTAGTGGGTGCATACTAACCTGATGATGTTCAATACCTAGAAATGTAAGGTATTACACCTCGGGGGAAAAAAACCCGCAGCATATTTACAGGCTCGGCAGTGCTACGCTTGCTAGCACCACGGCTGAAAGAGACTTGGGGGTCATGATTGACCACAAGATGAACATGAGCCACCAATGCGATGTCACAACTGGTAAAGCAAACCAAACTCTGGTTTGCATCCATAGATGCTTCTCAAGTAAATCTCAGGATGTCATCCTCCCGCTGTACTCAGCCTTGGTGAGGCTGCAGCTGGTGAACTGCATTCAATTCTGGGCTTCACAATTCAAGAAGGATATGGAGAAGCTTGAAAAAGTCCAGAGGAGAGCCATGTGCATGATCAGAGGGCAAGAGAATAGGCCTTATGAAGAGAGGCTGAGAGCCATGGGACTCTTCAGTCTGGAAAAGCACAGGCTCAGGGGGGACCTGGTGGCTGCTTATAAGTGCATAAGGGGTGTACATCAGGATCTGGGAGAACGCCTATTTGCCAGAGCGCCCCAAGGAAAAACAAGGAGCAACGGTCATAAACTCCTACAAGACTGTTTTAGGCTGGACATAAGAAAAAATGTCTTTACAGTCCAAGCCCCCAAGACCTGGAATAGACTCTCTCTAGAAGTGGTGCAGGCACCTACCCTGGATGCATTCAAGAAACGTTTGGATGTTTATCTTGCTGGGATCCTTTGACCCTAGCTGACTTCCTGCCCTTTGGGCGGGGGGCTGGACTCAATGATCTTCAAGGTCCCTTCCAGCCCTAACGTCTATGAAGTCTATGAATCTATGAATCACATCACCATGAGTAGGGCTTGGGCCCATCATTCTCAAACACTCCCTCATCTGGCAGCTATATGTCTCCTCACCTTGTGTGGCTCCTGTTGCTTTTCCCTATCATTTATATTCAAATCTTACTAGTGCAATGGATTCAGTACTGCCAATTCTACTTGTTTGTGACTCTCTTATTTGGATTTTTTTCTCATTTTCCAGCTGCAAAAACCCAGAGATAACATATAGATCTCAAAATGTCTTTTTCCTAGTCCTCATGGTTGCAAAGAAAAGCATAAAATACAAAAGGAAGTCTCTTCTAAAGGCTCAGGAAACCAAACAAAAAAACCTCGATTTTAAAAATTATCATGATTTTCAGAAGTATAAAAGCAAGTCTCTTCTAAAGGTTCAGGAAACCAAAAAAAAAAAACCCCAAAACCCCTCGATTAACATTTTTTTCATGATTTTCAACAACTGGGTTTGAAAATACTGTATACTATGGCCTACAGTTCACATCAATTTGCACATACGGATTGCAGTCTTCAAGGGAGAAATGAGGAACAGATTATATGAAAACAACAGTCAAAATAACATGTTGAATAATAATAAAAACAAACAATGTGCAAAAATAAAGAATATTGTAAAATAATGGTATGAACTTCACAAGCACAGAACCAACACACAATCCTGGTTTTTTGGTCACATGTTTATATACTACCTTATTCAGTTATGCTGGGCGCGTCTACATGCGCAATTAATGTGCACGAATAAACTCTGGAGTTTTTTGCTCCCAGGCACACATTTAAATGTTGCATCCAGAAACAAAAACTCAAGCAATTAGCTTTGCCAAGGGATCCAGGGGGTCAGCCTGCCAACCCATGTCTACTCCATGTGCAGTGGGAAGAGGCGGGGTTGAGATAGGCGGCTGGCTCATGCTTCATGAACCTACCTCCGTGACAGCCTAATGAATGCTGGAAGAAGTGTGACATCAGTAAGTGCATTAAAATTTCACATGAGAAAAAAGCAGAGCAGGTAACATACCAGGAACAAAAGGCTTACGTCAATGCCTGATGGTTCTTAGATACGTTTTGGCATGTACTGCATGTTATTTATATACGCTACGACCTCCCACCAGTAGCTGGCACTCCTCTGTTTTGTGTTCGTCTCCTGTTGTTGCCTGCTGTTTTTTGCTTAAAAAGGGCTTCAATCAGCTCCGTTATTGTTTGATAAAGATGGTAGCCCTGTCGCCCGCTGTCCGATCGCACTGGGACAAAGAAACCCATGCAATACACAAAATGCATTCTTAAGACAATTTACTAACAATGCCAAGAAACGGGTCAAAAACGGATCATGAAAGCATCTCTGAATCGGACTCATCATTTTTCAGGTTTAAATTCAAAAGCTAGAAGGCAGGAGTAGGCTCCACCTATCTGCCTAGGGTCTATGTAGCTGCCCATTCACCCCAGGATCTGTACACGTTCCATATAAAATCAACAGCAATGAGTAAATCCATTCTCTCACCCTCCCTTTTTGAGGTCAAAACTCTGCTTATGAAAGGTTTTTTTGTGTGTGTCTCTCTCTTCCATCTGTGTCGGGAAGCCCTTCTCCATTCCCATTTATAAAGCAGGGCCAAAAATCTATAAACGCCTATTCAAGTGCATAAAGTTTCACAGGATGCAGCTCTATGTTAGGAAATACAAAACTATGCGGAAGTGAATTTGAAGTTTTAGAAGACAGGTGTCTAAAAAAACCAACCCCTCAACAGCATCAAAGGGAATTGGGGAAGATATTCATATATAATGTTTATGTTTCAATAAATAAAAAGGCAGATGCAATTGAGAAAAAAACAACATATGGGATGGGGAAAAAAAAATTCTATAAGTAAATTGTCTACAGAATGCTGCAATATTACTATGCATTTCCTGAGGAATGACAGGACATTTGTCAATACACTTAGAGAATGTTTGGAAAAGTCTATGATGTATAATTTATACAGCTATCAAGTTAAATACACAAATGTCTAAAATGTGGGTTGTAATATTTAAATATTTAAAAGCTTTCAGCAACATTCAGAGTTTCATATTTGTTGCTGTTTCAGGCTATACTGTGTTTCAAACATTGTTCCTTCTAGTTTCTAAGTGTGACAAGAATTTTTTGATACCTACTTGGGGTGACATTTCAGCAACTTCAGCTATGTGATGCTAAGTGTGTCATGCCTGATGCTGGAAGGAGAAAATTGTTTTCCTTGCGGAAAAAAAGGAAACAATGCGCCTACATGCTTGTGTGTGCGTGCACTCGCCCAACCACACTGTCGCACCAACACCCCCATACACACATGCACCTGCTCTTCCATAACCGCATATGAACTGTGAGATGCCAGAAACACCACAACGCCATTTTAATAAAGCATATATACCTCCTGTATATGGTGGGAACATCAACTAAAAAAGCCATGCTGCTCATTCAATATTTCACTGTTAGGTACTACTTATTTAATAAAAGCAAGATATCACCAAAAATTGCTGGTATAAAGATCATTAAACATGTTCCCAATTGAAAAGTTTCATGTCAAGATACAATAGCTCAGATGTTTGCATCCATAATTTGACATAAATGCTAATCTTGCACATAATTATGTATATGCTTAACTTTAAGCATGTGCATAGTCCCATTGATTTCAACAGAATCCCTCACGTGAGTGAACATTTAGCAACCCGTCTAAAAGTTTGCAAAATGAAGGGTCAGCAGAGAGGGTCCCAAAGCCAGAAATCTGGTTCTGCCAGAGACTATCTGAATTCAAGGGTGAGAAAAGTTAGTCATTTAACAAACCCTCCAAAAATCCATACAAAACTTATTTACGTATTTTTATTTTTAAATGATAGACTATTCCAAAGCATGGGGGGAAAAAAACCACTAAATAAAAACCCAGAATCTTAGAGAAGTAAAAGATTTTTCTTATTTTAATAATCCTTCAAACCTGAAAATGAAAGAGTCTCTCTCACTGATTTTTTTTTTCTCCCTTACATATTTATCCATCTTTTCCAGGGTCTTCAATTCAGAAATGCTGGTTCTGAGTTTTTACTGTTTTTGCAAAACTTCATAAGCACTTTGTCCCTAGCCTCAAATTGCGCTTTCACTAATGGATAAATGAACCCAAGGGGAGTCCATGTAGGTAACCAAAGGGATGTTCCACCACTGAACTCATTATAAAATCAGGGCTTTATTAGGATAAAAACAGTAACATTAAACAGACTCAAACAGGAGAAAATTCATGTAGGTGTAGGTCTACTGACATTTTCAAATGTGCCTAATCAAGGCTTATTTGTCACCATTTTCCCTA
>NW_005842139.1:653712-681502 GCF_000455745.1 Alligator sinensis
TCTCCCAGAAGTAAAATTGAACTTGATGCTCATTAAACCTGAAGGCCTGGCAATTTATGCCATCGAGGGCAGGTGCACAGCTCTGCTAATGCACAGTGATGCAGCCCTGTGATATCCCGGCTGTCCAATTCATTGGAGTCTCCTGTCAGGAGGAGAGTATGGCTATTGTGCTCTTTTTCTGGGATGGCTACATACAGTGGACATATGGACTCACGGGAATAAGAGAAAAGGCCAACTGCATTTTCCCAAGAGAAGTAAGCCAAAGCTGAGCACCGTCTCAATAAGTAACAGATTAAGCCCACTCATATTTATTGGTTTAAGATTAACATTAATTTATTTACTAGAGTAGCATGTAGTTTTTAAATGTCAAGAAACAGTTTCTTCGCGTGCAGCTGATACCAAAAAATGACTTCTAAAAGGGCTCATTTTTTTCAATAAGGGTTAAGTTCAAACCTGATCACTTCAAATGGATGCAAGACGCATGTTTTCAAATTTCAGCTTGAAATGGCATGCATGCCTTTGGAAATAAAGCTCTCCGTCAGAAGCAGACACACTGCACATCAGCAACTTGCACAGTTTGCTTGAATCGCATCTGCCTATATACGGTGATTGGCTGAAAAGATTTGTAGAACGTCTCGACTGATAAGGCTAAGTGCCCTCACAGACTAATTATCAATAAAATGCTGATCAGCTGAGGGTCGTTAGTAGTTAAGCACAGCCCCAACATTTGCATAACGATGGCAAAAATCTTTAAAAGTGCGTCTATACAGAATGCATAGAAATTTCTGCAAGCCCAAGATATAGGAGTGACAAGCCCCAAAGTGAACGCCTGAGCAAGAGTACAGACACAGCAGCTCTGCAGGTTTGACATTCACTAAATATCGATTATACAAATCCCACAGGCGCCCCAGTTCAACAGCTGCAGACAACAATTCTCCCCACCCCGTCACATTAATGGAGAAAGACAAGTAGGCCTGGGATGTGATGGAGAAAGCAGGTTTACTCCAGGGGCAAAGTAGGAAGCTAATGTTAAGGCAGCCAGGTGTATGCTGCAAACTCCTTAGCTGATGCGAACAAGGGGATTTATGTTAGCAAGAGAACAGGAAACAGAGGGTAGTGTCCTCACAAATATTCAAAGGAAATTTGGCAGCCTGAGAGTGACTTGCACTTGTTCTCAGAAACGAATCTCATGTTGCTCGCACTCTCGTGTCGAGTCCTTGGTCTGCAGCATCCCCTTTTACCATGCACATTTCCTCAGCCGGCTCAACTGGGTAGGGCTCCTGCCAAAGACTTTCCTTTGGAAGCTGTGACATGAAGCGCATGCTGTGACTCGGAACAAGGCCTTCAAAACAAAGTATTGCCAATTCCTAAAAATGAAGCGTTCAGGGAAAAGGGTTAAAAAAAAAAGACCTATCAGCCTAAAAGCATACAAAGGTGGGCCCTTCCCTCCATTTAGACAGGCCCCACTTATCCTAGGCTACAAGCAGGTGTCGCCCAGATAGGTCCCAGCTCACTTGATCCACTTCACTGGGTGGCATGTTCCCTGCTTGCAGAAATGCTCTCCCCAAGATTGATGGGGACACTCCAGTGTGGTATACACTCCCAGGGCTGGCGACACCAGTCAGCTTACTGGAAGTCTGAGCCCTGGGACTGCATCGAAGCAAGTTCGAGACTCCAAGGCAGTTCCAGGGCTGGAGCTGCTAATCAAGTCATTGGTGGCCTGAGCCCTGGGACTGCACTGGAGTGTCCTGGTTTTCCCTGCTTCCAGGGACACACCCCTGGGATCTTCAAGGCATGTCTCTGGAAAGCTGGGCAGGCACTCCCCTGTGATTGAGGGGCCCAATCTTGTGTAGGAGTTCCTAGGACATGCAGGACCGGGGCCCTCAATCCCAGAGAGTGGCAGGAGAGAGTGGGCAGCTCCGGGCTGTGTGTGCTCTCCCAACATTTGCAAATAGATTTCCATCTAAATAAAGCAGTATAATTTATTATTGACTTTTGTTGCAACTACACCATGGCACAAAAAAAGCTACAGACACCTATTTGCTGTCACTTTGTGCCGCCATCAACATTTTTACCGTGGCACAAAGGCGATGAAAAGCAACATCGGTTTCTAACCTTTAATCCCCATGCGTAGGAACTGGGGCTTTATCCGCTGGATTGTCAAACTTACTTCTCCTAGGTCTCTTCCCACAAGTTTATTGTTTTCATGGATGGCGCGAGGTTGCAAGCTAGCCTGCTGGTCAAAGGATCATGGGAGGAAAATGTCAATAGAAATGATACCAGCAGTTGGGTTATATGAGGTTACTGGCTTTGATTCCTGCAGACACCAAAAACCATTTGAGACTGATTGAACCCCTAGTTACCCATCTGTGAGCAACATAAAAATAACCAAGTAGAAGTACACATAATATTCAGAAAGAAAACAGGTCTCCAAAATCTTTCACTGTATCTTTAGCCAATTACCACAGTGGCCTTGTAAACTGAAAACACTCCTATGATATAATTTAAGTATTTTTGTGCAATCTCAAAGAACGAGGTTGCTTACATTAGCACCTTACTATACATCTCCTGAGCCTTTTAAGATGGTTTCAGGCATGTAAAGAATAATGAAAAGTTCAGAAATTTATTTTGATTTCCTGCAATATGCTATCCAACAGTTTTCTGTTGTGTTATATGACCTTTCTGCCTAGCTGGTGTTTTGCTATTGATTTTAATTACTCAGTTTAATTTACTGCATGCCAACACAAAGCTGTTTACTCCTACTTGCCAAAATGTTGTCGTAGCCTCCCAGAGGAAGGCAAAATGAGAAAACTGTATATGTTTTACAGTTACATGCTATTCATTATAAATAATTTAATAGATTCACTTCATATAAATGTCACCGCTCTTGCATGTAACCACTAAACACACCAAAATAACATACAGGGACGATAATGCTACACCAGCCAGGAGAGAAGTGGAATGTAACAGCCTTAATTTATGAAAGGCTCTGATTTGAAGCAGCTTAGATTTTCTGCTTTCCCATTCTTCTCCAAACAAGTGGGAGAGTTAGGACCATATGCTCCCCTTCTGCATAAAAAAAAGCCGTGGACAGAAACAAATAAGTCCTAGAATCACACAGCCTTTATTGCAGCAGATAAAGTTAATTCCACCACTGTGGGGCAAAGGGGAACGCGACCAGGAGGAAGGAGCATCAAAAGAAGGAGATATCCACTGCTCAGCTCGCGTCTACACCCCATCTGGAAGGTGAATAACCAAAATGCTAATGCACAGTTCACTGTTGATTTCGTCCCTGGCAAACGTTCAATTAAAGGCACTGTGGGATCTGGCGTGCAATCCCATGTGCATGGCAAGAGGCGTGCTAGTGTGATTAAGGATCAGATCCCAATTGTACCCTATTGCCAATGCAGGGGGAGCCCAGGATTACGATCCTGGTGTGCTAGCACTCTCAGCCAGAGGAATGCATTGGATCCTGGAAGGGATCGGGTGGGCGGTTCCCAAGGTTGTGAGTGGCCAAACGTTCAATTTAAAGTGTGATGGGAACCAGCCACAAAGTTATTACGTATATTTTGTATTCTGTGCATTATTCCCTGTTTTATTGCACCATTAATTGCTTGAACATGTGGCCAAGTTACTACTTAAGATGCGATTATGTTGATTAATCTTGTCTTAAGTGTAACGTCTGCTAGAGGCTTTTGGTGTCATCTCTTCTTAGAAGATATGCAGACGTAGCATGCTGTTTCAAGGAGCAATACACTTCCCCAGTTCAAGAGCTGTGTAACCCACGTACCGTAATGCTTTATAAAGGCCTTCCTCTCTATGTTTTTAACCATCTCACTTTCTTTAAGGCTGAAAGTGACTGTTGGTGGGTGTTGACAAGGATTGCTCTTTATGACTGATCACCTGTAATTGTTCCATCTATTCCACTCTAAATGGAAGCTAAACTGCTGTGGCTTTAAACCAGTTCCATTCAGGTAAAGTTTCAAAAGTTTAATGCTGCTACAGGAGAAGACAAACAGGTAGTCAATTCAGCAGGTGTGTGCTCCCACAGATTCCTATTCTTCTTTTCATAGAATCATAGACAATTAGGGCTGGAAGAGTCCTCAGCAGGTCGTCTAGTCCAATCCCCTGCTCAAAGCAGGACTGCCCCTAAATATATCATCCCAGCCAAGGCTTTGTCTAGCCAGGTCTTAAAAACCTCCAAGGATGGAGATTCCACCACCTGTCTGGGTAACCTGTTCCAGTGTTTTACTACCCTCCTGTTGAGAAAGTCCTAATATCTAACTTAAACTTCCCTTGCCACAGCTTGAGACCATTGTTCCTTGTCTGTCATCTGCCACCACTAAGAACAGTTCATCTCTATCCTTTTTGTAACCGCCATTCAGGAAGTTGAAGGTTGCTATTAGAGCCTCCCTCGGTCTTCTCTTCTCTAGACTAAAATAAGGCCAGTTCTCTCAGACCCTCCTCAGAAATCATGTGCCCCAGCCCCCTAACCACTTTTGTTGCCCTCTGCTATACTCTCTACAATTTATCTACATCCTTTCTGTAGTGGGGGGCCCAAAACTGGACACAGGACTCCAGATGTGGCCTCACCAGTGCCAAACAGAAGGAAGAATCACTTCCCTCAGTCTGCTGGCAATGCTCCTACAAATGCAGCCCAGTATGCCATTAGCATGTTTTGCAACAAGGGCACATGGGAGGCTCATATTCATCCACTGTTATCTCCAAGTCCTTGTCTGCAGTGCTGGTGCTTAGCCAGTTGGTCCCCAGCTTGCATGGAATAGTTCTGTCCTAAGTGAAGGACTTTGCTCTGATCCTTATTGAACTCCATGAGATTTCTTTTGGTCGAATCCTTCAATTTGTCTAGGTCTCTCTGAATCCTAGCTCTACCCTCCAGAGTATCTACTACTTCCTCCAGCTTGGTGTCATCTGCAAACTTGCTGAGGGTGCACTCCGTGCCATCTTTCAGGTTGCTGATGAAGTCATTGAACAAAACTGACCCCAGGGCTGACCCCTGTGGCACTCAACTTGATACTGGCTGCCAGCTAGACACTGAACCATTGATTACTACCCTTTGAGCCCAACGATCCAGCCAGTTTTCTATTCACCTTAGAGTCCATTCATCCAACCCATACTTCCTTAGCTTGTTTGCTAGAGACCATATCAAAAGCCTTGCTGAAGTCAAAGTATATCACATCCACTGCTTTCCCCACATCCACAGAGCCAGTCATCTCATCATAGAAGGCAATCAGGTTAAATAGGCATGACTTGCCCTTGGTGAATCCATGCTGACTGTTCCTTTTCCTCCAAGTGCTTAGAAATGGACTCCTTGAGGACCTGCTCCATGTTTTTTCCAGGGACTAAGGTAAGGTTGACACACCTGTAGTTCCCTGGATCCTCCTTCTTGCCTTTTTTAAAGATGGGCACTATTATTTTTGTCCTTTTCCAATCCGCTGGGACCTCCCTAAATCACCACAAGTTTTCAAAGATGATGGCCAGTGACTGTGCAATCACAGAGCCAATTCCCTCAGCACCCTTGGGTGAATTGCATCCGGCCACGGACTTGTACAGGTACAGCTTTCCTAAAGAGTCCCCTAGCCTGGTCTTTAGCCACTGTCAGCTGCTCAAGTTGTCCCCAATCTGTGCTTCCAGTTGCACTAGTCTGGGAGCTGACTTTGCCTGTGAAGACTAAGGTGAAAAAGGCACTGAGCACTTCAGCCTTTTCCACATCATCTGTCACTAGGTTGCCTCCCCGACTCAGTAAGGGACCCACACCTGCCCTGATCTGCTCGTGTTGCTGACATACTTGTAGAAACCCTTCATGTTACCCTTTACATCCCTTGCTAAGTGCAACTCCAACTTCAAACTGGTTCAGCATTACATCTGTCCAGAGACTGCAGGAAAATGTAGAGCAATGCTGGGGATAGAGGGGAATCCTATTTAATTATATTTCCCCATGTGATGTCTCCTGAGACTCTTCATTATTTCCCCCCAAAATGACAGAGAGTTTAAGTTTTTCCACATTCGTTTACCCAAGCACTTCAACATTACTCTGAACTTCCAAGAAAAGAAAATTCAGTCCCTCCATTATTACATAGCTTTAACTGCTGCCATCCCCCTCCCCCCAAAAAGGAATCTCATGTATAAATATTTCATCTAATAAAAATGCATTATACGGAGCTCTGGAAATTAGCTGGTTAACTCTAGTAAAAGTGAAATACATGTTTCATCCACGGACATGGTATGGTTTTTAAGGAAGGGATTTGATATAGGGAAGAGGCTGTTTAGTCCACATAGGAGAAGAAAAGCATCCATGGAGAGCACAGTATCACTAATAACACAACTTGCTACAAGACCTCCAAAGTTTGCATGAATTGTCTGTGCACCAGACTGACCATACCCTAGGACTAGTGAGGGCTAATGTGAACTCATGGATAGGGGGCAAGGAAGTCGCCGCAAATTTACTCACCATACACCTCCACATGCACAGAACATGATGGCCAGCGGTGGCATAAAGACTTCATCCACCATGGGTGGGAGGATATGTTGCTCATTTTATAACAGAACTCATCGCTCTGGTTTCGGGCACAGTTGTTATTTATGGGCAGTTCATACACCAGATAAAAATGATCTCTGGATGGAGGTACTGTGTCGTGAAAGGCAAAGCCATTTTTACAATGTCTTCCTTGGAGCATTAAAAGATATTTTGACCAACTTGAATATCAAGATGTTTACCCTTAGAATAGGAAAATCCTCTACTTCAGTACGTCATGTTTGTTGTACAAGAACTAATCTCCATCACCATCTTTCAATACTGTCTTCTGAATTAGCAATAGCTTTTTTTAGATAGGAAAACATTAATTTTGCATGCTGTTTTATCTTTGTTCATCATGTCTTTGATGTTTACCATAATATCCCATTCAAATTGGAGATTTTAACCTTGAAAACCCAGTATTATAAAACATTTATTTAAAATATTTTCAGTGGGTTATTAAGCAGAGCTTTGTGTGATTCAGTGGGTTTACTTCACAAGAGGTTGAGGCAAAAAGTTTTCTTTTAATCCTCCCAGGTTCTTTCCTTTCAAGAACCATGGAACGAGAGACAGACAGTGAATGTGAGAGTATGCATCCCTCTGCAGCCTTCAGGATAAGTCACATAGGGTGTCTACACACATCTAAGTTGCCTTAAAACAAGGTGACTTAACTAAGTTGACTTCATCAAGTCAACTTAAGTTAAGTCATGTCAGAGCATACACATGTACAGCTCCTTGACATGGGCAGCCATCTTGTGATGTCTTTGAGTTGGCTTAACAAATGGGACTCAAGATAATACACCTCAGAGATAATACACCTCACACACAGAAAATCTATCAAAGACAAGAATACCCAATTACCTGTGGGGGCACGTTTCTCAAAAGTAAACCACTCTCTCACCAATCTCTCAGTTCTAATCCTCAAAGGGAATTTAAAAAACACCTTTCACAGATGAGCCTACGAACTTCACATCATCAACCTACTCGATACAAAAAATCATGGACTACATATAGACATTGGATTTATGACACATTATAACCTGCCTAACACCTGACTCCCAGGGTAACCTCTCTATTTACCAGCTATATTCATTACCCTCCCCACCAACCTGTCTCTCACCCATTAACTACCTCAATTCACATTCTCACTGACTGGCTTTCAGACTGCCCTCTGGCTTCTTTACTGTTCCGTCCAGGAAGAGCACACACCAACCGGAGATGCTTCTTCAGCCTGATGAAGGGTATTTGTACCCAAAAGCTTGGAAAGAAGAATTTTTCCAACTATTTGACTTGGTCTAATAAAAGATATCAGATTTATCCAAAGAAACTTGTCTGCCTATTATCTTGTACCACATTTAAGTTGACTCTGCTCTACAGATGTGTGCAAGCTCTGACAGTTAAGTCAACTTAACTGTCAGAACGTTAGTACATGCATATGCACACTTAGGTGTCGGGGAGGACTGGGGTGTACTTGGTAGCCGTGTTGGTCTGAGACACAAAAGACATATAAAAAACAAGAACTCTTGGTTCCAAAATGATACCCTTTATTAGACCAACTGGAAAATGGCAAGAAAACTGTCCTTTTCTGCCAGCTTTCAGAAATCAAAGTCCCTTCGTCAGGCTCTGGGAAAATTGTAAACGGTACAAGATGGTAAAAGATGGTACAAGGGAGGACTGGTACATTCCTGACTCTAAAAACTGTTCTGGTAACCATTTTTGCAGAGAAGCCAATCTGTTCCATATGCCTTGAAACATCTTTTCAGAGAAAACCACTCAGGCCAGACAAAACAGAGGACTGCTAGGTTGATAGACCGAAACATCGATATCTATAGACCCTGGGTACCTCTATATAGTTAGCCTGTGGCTAAGCAAGGCTTTTGAGAATTGCAATCTGGGATTTGGGCACTCTGGAGTTGGGCAGGTGTTAAGTAAATCATCATTTGTGGATCTGGCCCTCAGTTCAGAAAACTTAGACAATATGAAACAAGCAATATTGAATAAACAATGTCTAACCACAGCCAACTTAAAGGAAGCTCAGTTCCAGTCCTGAAAAGTAGTTATATAAACAAAAAAACAAACCAAGAGACATAACACATCCAACATTCAAGACCTTTCTCTCATATTCTCCAGGTGGCAGTATGCACAAAATTATATGTATAAAGTGAATATTAAACATTAAAAATAGCACTGCTAAAAGGTCCAAACCTGTAAACAGTTACTGCCACGTGTGGTATGTACTACCATACTACTCCTCCTGAGCTAGCAGAACTACTCACAATAGCATAGGAAAATGATTTCTCACAGCAAAAAGTATTAAACCCAGGAGCAAGATTTTACAGTTGCCATCACAAATAATTATATATTGTGGCACTCATTAGCTGTATGAGTGATAAAAGACCAAGCTTCGCTATGAAATTAAGGTGGATTCTCAACAATCTGTAATGAGCACCTGGAACTGTTCTCTATAGCACCTGCTAGTACTGCGGTGCAACTTCCTGAGATACTGGGCCTGACTCTTATTTTATTCACATCAGTATATATAAGGAGCTACCCTACTGGAGCCAACGTAGATTCATAAGCATTACATGGAGTTGAGTCAGATGATATTCAGATCTTTTATGTGTTAATAATAATATGCCCTTTTGGAAATAAATCACACTTACTCATTGAACTAGCAGAGCACATGGCAAATCTTGTTTCTTCACAGCGTTTTCAACTATTGAGATTATAAGTGATTATTAATTAATACCTAATCACCAAAGCCTCCTCAACCACACACACGCATAATTTACCCACCCTAGATTAGCCTCTCTGAGAACAGTTCCTGCCTTGCTGGTGAAAGTGTTGCCAAAACCATTAAAAATATCAAAACTGCAGTATTTTTTATAATCAAAAGTAATTAGGCAATACATAACAAAGTAATAGGAGTCCTCTCTCAGGATCACATTTCTTTTGCCCCTTTATTTTGTTTTTGGTCCTAGAAGTGATAACTTGTTATATACATGAATACAAAGTACCAAATAATGATATGGAAGAACTAACATTTGCTTTTGGAGCATGAAGCATGGACTTTTCTTCCTCTACTTAATACAGACAATCTTTCTACCTAATTTCCCGCCCCCTGCCCCCCCAACCTGACAACACTAGACACTAGATTCATAGTACCAACAGGCCCTAATGAAAGTCGAGGTCATTTATCAATATTCTCCAAGTACGTGCATGCAGACTTTCTTATTTGTCCTCATTACTTGGGTATGGAAGGTCCTAGAAGCATCAGAACACGAAGGAAGAGCGCAGGATGTATTCTGTAGTTATATGCCAATCTGGCTGGAAAACAGAAAATTGATGGGTGCCTTCAACCTGTGATGTGCACCTGAAATCTAAGATGATGGTGATCCTTGGAGAGAAAATTAAAGGAAGGGAAAAGGACTAACCACACAATTGATTTTTAGAGGATGAAAACAAAAATTACATCAAGTGCAGATAAATAAAATAAACCCCCTCTTAACAAATTTCTGAGCATGTATTTGGATTTGGGTTAGAAGGCCTATGGCCAATAAGTGAAGACCTGAGCCCAGAGTCTATTCACTTATTGGGCATCTAAGTGGATTAAGGGGTATAAATGCACTTCTATTCCACCCAGACAAGTGCAAGGTGTTGCACCTGGGGAGGAAGAAGCAGCAGAAGACCTACAGGCTGGGGAACTCCCTTCTCGTCAGTGCAGAGGCAGAAAAGGATCTTGGAGTCATTATTGATGCCAAAATGAACATGGGCCAACAGTGTGGGGATGCGGTCAGGAAGGCCAACCGCACCTTGTCATACATCCACAGATGCATCTCGAGCAGGTCCAAGGAGGTGATCCTCCCCCTCTATGTGACACTGGTCAGGCCGCAGTTGGAGTACTGCGTCAAGTTCTGGGCACCGCACTTCAGGAGGGATGTGGACAGCATGGAGAGGGTCCAGAGGAGGCCACCCGCATGATCAGGGGGCAGCAGGGCAGGGCCTACGAGGAGAGGCGACGGGACCTGAACCTGTTCAGTCTCCACAAGAGAAGGCTGAGGGGGGATCTAGTGGCCGTTTACAAACTAGTCAGGGGGGACCAGCAGGCATTGATCTGGAACCAACTCCCGAGAGAAGTGGTGCTGGCTCCTACCCTGGGGGTCTTTAAGAGGAGGTTAGATGAACACCTCGCCAGGGTCGTTTGACCCCAGTACTCCTTCCTGCCATGGCAGGGGGTTGGACTTGATGATCTGCTCAGGTCCTTTCTGACCCGACCTACTATGTAGCAGTCCTGAAAATCCATTACTGCCTCTATTTTGGTAGCACATTGTCATCTTTTCCTTAAGACTGGGTCACAAAAAGCAGAGAGACGATTGAGGGCAAATCCACATTTTACATTAACGATGTTTTCAGGGACTTGAGCAGGATGGAAAAGAATCACGTTCAGGTGCCTGGTTTTTATTTGCAGCTATACTACTGTGCTGGTGGCCTTTTGGTAAGTATTTTCATTTTTCTATGTCTCCTTTTTTTCCCCTTGAATGAGGATAATGATATCACCTTTATAAGCTGCTTTGAGCAAGGTAGTATTAGTAAGTGCCATCCACTACAATTAAAGCTCCAAGTTTTCAGAGACAATTTTCTGTGACAACAAACACATGATTTTCAGGTTTCTTTCATAAAAAGATTGTGGCCTTTTACACAAGCCTAAAGAAAACTCGTAAATGAATCTTCATCCATAAAGGACTTAATCCAATACCCAAAGTCATCACTACTAAGCTTCAATAACTCAGGCCCATTGCTTCGTGTAGGAGGCAATTCTGGAATTTCCAAAGGGAAATATACTGATGCCACTGAAAGCATTAGATGCCACGCTACTGATATCTATTTCTATAATTACATTTTTGTCCAGCAACGCCATTATATACATTCCCTGCTGTTTGCCATGATAAATCAGTCTTCAGCTAAGATCAACCTGGTGTCCTCTATACCTTCTGAATCCAGGATTTCCATATGCACAGTCATGATTTTTCTCCGAATACTCCCAATTCTCCCTCCTTGTTAACATGGTTGCCCCAGTGAGACATTAGCTAATCTCCTCAAGAAGGAGGACCATGAATTGGCAGTGCAAAGGTCACTCCCAAACCCAGGTCTCCCAGGTGGCAGCACGTGATGAGCAATGATACGAACAAAATCTGGCTAATAGATTTAATGTCCTCTGCTGCTCACAAAATTACACCGTGTGACCTTGTAGCAGATAATCTCTTCTTATTTTATACTGCATTTAGTAGCTATTCTGCTAAAAAACTTGACTTTAAGATTTATACTCCTGGTTGTACTGCATTTAAAACATATTGGACTTTTCTGTTTATTTATTCTTCTCTGCTTCCTTCCTCATAATAATACCCTAGATACTCAAAAATGGTATCACTTTTATTATATGAAAGTGGGCTTCCTGCCAATTTCTTGAATTTAAAGCTCTAGTCTGACCTTCTGGTCTTCTTTAGTATTTAATATTTAGTTTATATGGATTTGTTATTTTAAATGGAATGCATTTTACTGGATGCAGATACTTAGGGTACCGATATCAGAAGTGAAATTATACACCATATATTGCTTAACTTGATTTAAACAGCTATAATACCATTCAGACAATACAGAATTGCTGTTGCAAACCTTCAGGAAATCAAAACAAAATGTAATGAAGAAGATGCAACAAATAATGATTGCTACGGAGCATTGACAGCTCCCCCCTCAGTGAAAGATCAAAGGGGGGTTTTAGAGGGGGGGGTCATCTGCAAAATATTCAGTCCATTAAGCCCTTAGGAAACTGCTGAGCAAAAGACTTCATTAAAGGATGGAAAAAACCGCTGTGTGTTGAGGTTCTTTCTGCAATTCTTGTCCCATCAGACAATAAAAATAATGTATTTCCCCCACTACAACACACTGAAATGTCCAGTGCTTATTCTGGTTTTAGAAAGAAGAAAAAGGTCACTGCATTTATATTATTCAGAATAGGGCCCATCTGTAAACACCGGATGATATCATTACAGACTCTGTGTGTGTGTGCGTGCATGCAGGTGTGCGTGCTCACGTGTGTGCGTGCACGCTTGCTTGCCTAGTCAAATATAGGCGAGATTGGGACCTTTTTACTTTACATAACAAAAAAGTAAACACGGTGTTTTCTATGCCTACTGAATTGTCCATTAACATAAGAGTTACTGTGTTTCCTCAATACATAGACTCTGCGGTGCGGAGTTCTTGTACAAAGATGGTCTCTTGAGATTCCTGAACTTTGATGTTTTGACTTTAAAGCCCAGTTTAGTCAAATAAGGGAGTGGGGGGGAAACTACTTATGCTTAAACAGACATACTCCCATGAAATATTTTTCTGTAATCGCTTTTTTTTTTAAGTTATTCTCTCATTTATATTCATCCTACAATGTCGCCGTGCTTTTCCTACGCGCTATACCTACTGCACTAGATCAAAATCACCTTGTATAATAACATTTTTGGAAGGCTAAGAAAAGGTTCTTTATTATAAATTACAAAGGTGAAAGAACACACTTCTGGTACTTTTTTTCCAATGCAATATCATAGCTTTGCTAATAGAAGCCTGCTGTGCAGTTTAAAAACAAAAAAACCCAACCTGTTTAATTAGAGTGCAGTTGCTGCTTTATTGTAGCATTACTGCTAAGTGTACTGAGATGCCTTCCCATAGGCAGGTGCAGGTGGTTGTACAGCTCATTTAGCCCGGGTGAGTAATGTTAGTTCAGGAGGAGAGAGAGGCTTGTGTCTTCAAACTTTCAATCTGCCTCCATTATCTGTGATCAAGGTGGAACCACAGGGGAGTGGAATTACTGGCAGGTCTAGGACAAGTGAAGAGGCAGTGAATCTATAAGACATATTAATCATCTTTCCCTTCTCTTCACTGGCGCCAGCCTGTGCCTCCGACTCCCTGGCGCCAGGCAAATGGATTCTCTGTCCCCACAGGTACAAGCAAGTGCCTTTCAGGGGCAAGTCATCAGAATAATAATTACTGACACTGCTGAGATCAGCCCTAACCCGTGCAGAAGGGAAGAGAAAAGTATTGTGGGAGCAATGCATTTCCTGGACTTTGATGTTAGTATTTATAGTATTACGCTTTCGACATTTCACAATTAAATTAAGGACTTTTAAATCATATCATTCGAAATCTCTGCTAAGTGTACAGCCTCATTACCATAATGTGACTATTTAGGGTACGCAGTTTCTCCTTAAAAATATCATTTGTACCAGTTGCTGAGGTGTGAATATGAGAAAGTGCATAATGCATCATTTGTATTAGAGGAACTGTTCGATCTCAGCTGCTCTTACCAAGCACGCGGTGTTTGCATTTGTTGCGTCCCTTAATTCTGGAACAGAGCATATTGCTGCAGTGTGGCTTTCTGCTTATGCCTATGTATCACTAATTGTGGTCAATATAAACATTATAGACACATATATTAGTACCCATACATGTACGTAGGACATAGGAATAAATACGATTTAACCATAAAATCAAATACCTGAGCCCTTTCCATATCAATTCTATGTTTTATTTATAAATTGCAGCGCCTGTATAAGCTCTCTTCCTTTTCCGAGAACTGCATGCACATTAAAAGAATTAAATTAACTTAGAGCAGAAAGCCAGCATCCACTGAGATGACTTTCAATCCAGTGACAGTCCTGATAGCATGAGGCATTTTTCCAAGAAAAATAAAAAATAAAAAATGGCACTATAGAACATCATGTCACATTACTGTACACTGTATACTAGGACATGAAATATTACATATTGGCAATTATTACAATCAATTTAACATCTGACTATTGATGGTGCTCAACTCAATGTAGGATTAATACAGTAAAAATATCAAATTACTTGCCAACACTGCATAAGAAAACTGTGGATTAAAATACACTGATGGACGAGTCCATTCACGCAAACACCAATCGTGACAGCACGAGTTTGCATCATAAAGTATCTGACCTTGGGTTCAGCTTGGAGTTTGCCACACACCTGCAGCCATCTAAGCAATAATAATGCTAATGTATGTGTATGCCATTTTGTGTTAAGTACCAAAAAGGAGGAAAAGAAATGGATTCCAACAGTAGCATGTGCTCATTTATTCTTAAATCACTGGTTTCAAAGTTTACCTAGATAGCAGCGCAAAGAAATGGAATGCCTTGGAAATGCAAAATCAAATCAAATCATTGCTTTCTTTGTGATCAGCTGCACCACTAGCAGCCACGTTGACCAATCAGCATTCGCAATTGATTTTTTTCCACTGGTTCTAAGTGGCTTTGGACATTGATCAATGATTTAAGAGAGAAATATTAAATCTTATGAGAAAAAAAAAATCCACGTACAATTAAAAAGCAGCAATGAACGTGAAAGCTTTCAAAGAGATTTTTAATAAAAGAATGCTATATTTAACCATTTTCAGACTCTGAACACATATGGCCAGCGTAAGGAGGAAAAAAAATATCATGCCCATTTTTTCTTCTTTGTTTTCTGAAAAAAAATTGCACAATTAGATTTTTATTCCTATGTTTTCAAGTCTATCTGTGGTATTACGTGATGAAATAAATAAACGGCACATGTACAGTGATAATTGGTCTTAAAAATACATGGCTCCTAACTAGATGTAAAACTGTATTGGCAACCTATTCCTACACGCGAGAACTGAATGATATTTCTAAAAACACAGCATGTGACTATAAAGCTATTGTCGCTCCCCTTTCTACACTACAATCTGACCTTTCGATTTAAATTTGGACCCAATGCACTTTTCACTGTATTTTGCACTCGCATGCTGATCTTTCGATTTATTTGCACAACTCAGATGTGTATGAAGGGAACCTCAGTATAAGAGAAAGCCAAAGTAAGGCCCTATACAGATACAGCATATTCAGATATCAGCTAGCGTGACAGTGCCTAATCCTGAGTAGCATGCCCAAGAGCCAAGGGAATGCTATTTCTCTCCGTTGTTCCAAACAACAGATGCTGTCAATTAACTTTAAGCAGAGTCCAAGAAAACCCTTTTGTTGTATTTTGCAGTATTATGCAGAAAGTGTCACCTCTGGAAATGAGGGAACAAGCTGTTTTTCATTATCATTCAATTGTCCCAATCAATCTGACAATTACAAAGAGAAAAAGTCTTAATCACTAGACACATGCTAGTTGCTGCTAGTTTTACCAGCTGCAAAAAAAGTGAAAAAAAAGGAAAAACACAGAATAAAAAAGCCAAACTTTTCCTACTTAAAGATACCATAACCCGCAAAGGCACTCACAGTGAGGGCGAGAGAGAGAATTAAACATACAGTGTTATAATAGGTATGGGAATAGCCATCGTAAGAAGCTGGTAATTAAATCAGTTTACGCTCTCGGTTTATTGTGGCTTTTATATCAGTAGCATTTGCCGGATACAAAGAAACAGCCATCAGCATCTTACTTACTCATTTCAATATGGGAAAAGTTGTTCATTAAAGTTGTGACTGGCAAATTTCCATATAATTAAAGTACTGTATATGTAAGCAATACAAGAGCGTACTGAGAACTGGGTAGCGAACGTGCAGCAATACAGATGGCCGGACTCATTCATTCTGCTTGTGGAGCTCGGGCTGCAGAAAGGCAGCACAGCCTGCCGGAGCGAGGGCAGGGCCAGGCCTGCTGAGAGATGGGCCGACTCAATGACACTCCCAGACGGCTCCCATCCATGAGCATACTAGCCCCACTGGGTTGGAAGACTGCCTTGTCCTGACAGTTTGCACCTAGGAGGTAGGCATCCAACCGAGGACCTTTGCACAATATACGCTAACGTATTAGAAAAAATAAAAAGCAGCGTTGTTTCAACGCTGCAGAAGTGTGCACACGAAAAAAAACCAGCATACCTACACCCACAGCTTGTGGCCTGCGATTGGGGAGTCGGTTAAACTGAGCCATGGCCACAGCAGCCTGACACCTCAATCATTCCCACCATGCAGAGGAGGCTGTAAAGTCTTGGGTCAGGCTCCTATTCCTGTATATCCATCAACTAAACTTGCAACAGTTTGATCCGTCCACTGTCAACCAAGAGCCTGGATGATTTGCCCAATAGGAAAATCACCAGCTCATCCCGTTTGGTAGCATTTGAAACAGTTACCTGTTTCCTATCAATGCCCAGTGTAATGCAGCAAGCAGCATGGTGCTGGGACGCGCAGTATCCCGTTGCGGCACATCTGTCAGGTAGGAGTGACACCCGTTAGAATAGCACTTCCACTAAATGACATCCCAGAGACTTGACGCTGAATGGATCTGCCTGATGGAAGCCTTTCACTCTATGCCAGTTATGTCTTGTCATCTCTTCTCGAACAGCTACCATCCCTACTGTCACCAAAAATAGAGTACAAGTTACGCCTATTCGCAACCACATCGGTCTAGATATCAGCAAGAGGCCAGTCAAGAACAGCCACAAGTGGAAAAATATTTGGGGGCTAAAGTTTTCTCTGGTTCCCTCTTGAGCCACATGTGAAAGAACACAGGCTGGTCAGAGCAGGATTTGTTTGCATAGGAGCTTGAACAAAGTGGCTTCTACGTTTCCAAATCCTCGCTGGAAACCGTGGGCCGGACTACCGTCCTGACACAACAGAATCGTGCATCTGCAGCTGGAAGGCCAGGCTAGCCCTCTGGTGGTCAAATCCAGGGGCTCCGCTGCAGCACGACGGGTGCCTGTACACGTGCGGAGAGGCTGCTCTGACGCCCTGTAATGACAGTGTCTCAAAGCAGACTTGATTAATCGAGTTTGATGAGCTTTAAGTTAAAGCACTCCCGCTGCCATTTTGAAGCGTGGGGATGCTGATACACAAGACGCTGAGGTCGCTTTAATTAGAGCAGCTCCAGAGCACGCGTTAAAATGCTCTATGTCAACAGAACTAAACATGTTTAAAGAGAAAAGGAATGCACAAAAGGAGTAGCCACAACGCCAAGTTGTAAAGCGAAACACACACCCACCCACACCCACCCCCACACCCACCCACACATGCTAAAAATCTCTAAGGGTCAGGCAAAGAACAGCTAAGTGCCTCAATGGAGGGAACCAGATACCAAGAGATGGCAAAATGGTTTTTCTGGTGTAAGGAAAAGAAACTAGTAAGGTTCACCAATCCTCCTAAGACTTCAGCAGCAGAAAGGCCTAGTAGAGAAGATGCTTTTTTTTAATAGACCCATTCTGGCACGTCTGAGTGCCTTGTTTCTTGTCCCCATGATAAACTTGAACTCATAGTTGTGACCTACAGAGCAAGGATCTTGAACTTGGGAGCAGTATTCTAAGGAAAGTGGACTATGAGAAAGACTCAGGACACAGATCCAAGCCTCCCAGCTGAGGTTACGACTGTCTAAACTTTAACAAAGCACTCCTTACAATCGGGAGTGGACAAACCTCATTGGCTTGCTCCCGTTTGTTCAGTGTTTTTCCCCTTTGCTGTTCCACTTCAAGGTCTAATTCTGTTTTACTTCATCATAGAAACCCCATGGTTCTCCGATTCCTATCACTTTAGTATGCCTAGCATCTTATATCTGACTTCAGTGAAAACTTCTCTCCTCCCCTGGAAGATTCTTTGGGCATTAGATAAAAAGCCTCCGAGCCAGACGGACTCAGTAGAGATGATTTCAGACAACAATAGCATCATAGGATCGAAGGACCAGAAGGGACCTGTAAGATCAAGTCCGGTCCCCTGCCATGCGCAGGAGTTTATTGGGCTTAATCAGATCAACAAGGTGCTTGTCCAGCCTCCTCTTGAACACCACCAAGGATGGCGACTGTATCACTTGTGCCAGGAGTCTGTTCCAGATTCAAGATACCCAAATGGACAAGAAGTTTTTCCTTATTTCAAGCCTAAAGTTTTCCTCAATTAACTTGTGCCCCTTGGTCCTCGTCCTCCCTTGAGATGCCTTCCTGAAGAATTGCTCCTCTAGATCTTGGTGTTTGCCCTTACATACTTGTAGGTGTCTATCAAGTCACCTCTCAGCCTTCTCTTACAGACTGAACAAACCTAGTTCCCAGAGTCTCTCTTCATAGGCCTATCCTCCAGGCCCCTAATCATATGGTCGGCCCTTCTCTGCACCTTTTTGAGCTTATCCACATCCTTCCTGAAGTGCGGTGCCCAAAACTGGACACAGTACTGCAGCTGTGGCCTCACCAATGCCAAATAGAGAGGGAGGAGCACCTCTCTGGATCTGTTGGTGACACATTGACTGATGCACGCCAGAGCTCTGTTTGCCCTGCTGGCAACTTCATTGCATCATTGGCTCACATTCATCCCCTGGTCGATTGTCATGCCCAGGTCCCTTTGGGATGCTGTGTCAGCCAGTGGACCACCTCCTTGTATAGTTATGGTAACGGTTCTTCCTACCCAGCTGAAGGACCCGGCACTTGTCCCTGTTGAACCTCATCACATTGCGTTCAGCCCATAGGACCAGTCTGTCAAGGTCGTCCTGGCCACCCACAAATGGAGGCTCTTTAGCTTTTGATCTCTCTCACTTTTGCTTGAATTTAGAAAGGACTCAAAGGGCACGCTTGCACTGTGCTGGTCAGTGCCAGGGAGCACTGCCATTTAATAAAAACACTGCCCACAGGCTCCTGCTCCATTCACTTTGTATGGCCAATAAATGTCACATAGCTGCTTTTCAGCACCTGCCCAATGAGTCCCTCCATCGCTCCCAGTCTCTGGTGTGATGTTTCCCCTTGAACACACAGTCACCCTCTGGTGGGGGTGGGGAGGCTCCCAGGATACCTGCACTGGCCAAGCCCAGCAGGTTGGGGGTGCTCTTGCACACCTCCAAGTGTGCCCTGCTGGCTCCCCAGGCTACCAGAGACTCCCAAGTAAAGATGAACAGGTGGGCCCCCCCGACTGGCTGCTGGGCATGATCGACCACCCCCACATAACCGCTGCTCTGTCAGCCACAGGAATCTGTGGAGGTAGCTGCAAACAGAGGTGGGAAGCCCTGGCATCCAGAAGCATGAGGGGGGGATATCAATCTTTAGGGTGGGGCAGGACTTCTGGGGCCCCTTGGCCAATCATAGGCATGGGGGGGGCAGGGGGCGCCATGAAAATGGCAACCAGCACTGCACTGAAACTGAGAAATCTGGAAGCAAACACTGCAAATTAGGTCGGTCCCTACTGATCCGGGCACAGACAGATGTTACAATTGTATCAATATCAAAGGCTGGTACCATGCAACTGCTCTCCCCGCATGATTTTGAAGCCATAATAGTGTAGCAGAACTGTTCCAGCTTTAACCTGGCTTCATTTAGGGTCAATGTTAGGGGGACATAGCTAACTTGTATCACTATGGGATCATGCACCTATAACAGTTGATGCATGCACCCAAGCAGCAGCTTCCCTCCCCCTTTACGTAAAACGTATGATGTGTTTTTCTCCTGAAAACGGAGAAATGAATGTCTATAGCTATTTCTACCCCATGTTTATCTCCTAAAAACAGAAAGCTTAGCAGTGAGCTCTTCAGCATGCAGATGTGTTGCTTAAGCTTATAACTGTGCAGAGTCTTTTGGATATTGTGTTTGATGTCACAGATCTGGAAAGAAATAGCAGGTAGTATAAAGAATGACCAATGCAAAGCTTTTAGCTAAGTTTTTCCCAAACTCTAGATTTTTTTGTGTTTGTTTTTATCTCAAGATTAAAGTGCATCATGAAACAAAAATCTTTCCAGCATGGGACTGCTCAGGTCCAGACGGCAGCTGGAGGTTTGGCAGGACTCACAATATCTTTCAAGACAGAAACACCACTGCTGGTATATTGGTAGACTATTTAAATGAAACTCCCCTCAAGTCTTTCACTAGAGTAGCTACTGATGCAGCTAGCTTTGGACATAAAGCAGCAATTAGATTCCTGAACTGAGTAGAGTTATGGGCTTATTAAGTTTCATCACTTTCTTTGGGAATTACCATTTGTTTTTCATTGCATCTTTTCATGCCGATCTTTCCTTTGCAAGAAAATGGAGAATATCTTCTTACTGTTTTGAAGGGCTTTTAGTTTTACTGACCTCATTTTCTGGTATTCCTTATATTTAAGATGATTAAGGATTTTATTACTGGCTTAAGGATGAACACACAAAACCATTTGGAAAGATCATGTGTTGGATTTTCTCTTCTGCTACCTTGTCTCAAAGGCAAGAAATTACTATTCCTTTATTTAGAGAAAACTATTTAGCCACATGAGTCTGAAGGCAGGCAGAAGGCAAGGCAGATTTGCACCTTATAAACTAACCAAATCAGAGGTGTGTAAGCTTTTGTAAGCAGCAGCTTACTTCATTCAATGTGAAGAAGGGATGGCAGTAAGCATCTCTGATTTAGTTAACTTATAAGGTGCAAACCTCGACTGCCTTCATTTATTCATTTGAACAGAGTACTGGCAAATTAAAAGGGTCTTTTTCTTGTTTTTCATGCATCTTTTGATTTGATTTCTTGTGTTTGTCACAAAGATGAGGAGGATGAGATATGGGAACATTTCCTGATCTTTTTTCTTTGCAGTAAACTGAATGAGTCATTATTGGAACGAGATTCTTCAGTAGCAGAAAATGGGGAGACGCGGGCTCAGCACTAGACAGAGCTGATATATTTACTTTGGTGTTTTATCTTCATGGAGAGAGAAGAGAGGAGATGTCTTTTCAAGTTATATTTACAATGGACTTGCTTCTGCTCCATTCTTCAACATTATTCCTCTTTAACTATTTTTATGCGCTCTTCTTGCTGATTATTAGTTTCTTCGCTTTTGATTCTACTTTCTGCTTAGTGGAAGCATTTACAGGATGGGGAGGATGGATAGCAACTATGTTAGCAGTTATTTCATCTGCCTGCTGGCAAGTATGAGGCACACTCAATTAGCATCAGATGACATTTTTGGACAAATAGCTGATTTACAGAAACCTGCGGTTCTGGGGTAACCCCAAATCCGTAAACTATTGCAATATAATCCACACAAAAATGGGGAAAGGTACAAATGTGTTGTTTTGAGATTTGCCAAATTAAAATGTTTTGATTTTGCTTCAGTACAACATTCTACTTTGAGATTTAACCAAAAAGGAAGTAAAACAATGTTTCATTGCTGGTCAAAATTTACTGGATTCAGTGCAAAAAAAGTGGGTTTGCTGGGGTTTTTAAAATTTTTTTGCTTAAACCAGAAAACCCAAATATATTTTCTCATTTTGGGCTCACCTGAACCTTCTTGGTTTTCTGCTTTTCTATTTCAGTAAGAGCGCAAATGCAAGAAAAGAGCAGTACGGTCATGTAGGGTCTAGAGGCTCTGACGTGCAGTCACCCAAACAGGAGACAGAGAAGACGGAGCTGCATTACATAGCCTCACTGCTTCTTGTTGGTGCTTTCCACCAATTCAGGGCCATCACTAAGGAAAAGCTGCTGCTACAGTTTCTCAGTGATATAAAAGGACTTCCAGAAGCCAATTAAAATATAGGCCAAATGCTTAGGGATTTTTTTCCCCTGTAAATACAGATGGAGGATGCCAATTTTGGGAGGGAAGATAGTTTTATAAAGCATGGGGGGAGGGAGGGGAGACTGGAAAACAACCACGTTGCTGCTTGAAGTCATAAAAAGATAGTTTTCCCGAAGAGAAGGTAAGCTCCAGCCAGCGCGCAGCAGGTCTGAGTTTCATTCCCAGGCTCCATGGCAGGGGATCATAGAAAATATAGGATTAAAACATGAGGCTGTCAGGGGAAATCAAGTCTCCTCTGAATCCTTTTCTCGTAAAGGAAGAATGAAACGGTGCACAGGACACTCGGGTGGGACTTGGGCAGCTTGGCTCCACGGTCTCTGATGCATTACACCCACGCCCAAATTTGCAAAGGTCCCCAATGGAATTTAAAGCGGTGCCTAAATGGAGGCAGATCCCGCGGCCGAATAACTAGCAGTGAATGAACCAGTCCTGAGGAACAGCAAGAACCAAACTGAATGTTCACCCACTGGCTAAACCGACCTCACAGATTATTTCAGGTTCAGATAAAAAGGTCCGCTCTTTAACCAAAACGATGTCTTATGCTGGGACTCTCCAGTGGGATTCTCCCATTCCATATCAATTAGTTGTCCAACTGAACTGAGATTGAGATTAAATAAGTGTGACACTGCTTGCCCCCTTTTTGTTGTTGTTGTTGCTATAGCTGTTGGCACTAATTGGCTCCAAATGAAAGTCCCCAGTGCCAATAGTAATAAACTGATTGGTGCATTAATGCTAATACAGTGCACTGGCTGTTGATTTATTATTAATAAAACACTCTTAGAATAGCAAGGAAATTATTGCTACAACAAAGGTCTATTCTAAAGGAGCAGAACAATATCAAAATGCACAGGCTTTATATCCTTATATCTTAGCCACCTAAGATATATTGAGCTCTAACTTTTCACTATTAATGTGCTGTCATGGTCGGAAAAGCACACGTTTATATACAGAATACATTTCTGCGCCAAGGAAGTTTAAAAAAAAAAAGCAACAGAATAAAAAAGAACGAACATATCCTTAACTAATTCAGATCTCTGTGTGATAACAAGGCAAGACAAATTGCAAAGACCAGATACAAGTTCTCATAGCTTTTCTTCTTTAACTTTTTAATATATTGAATATTTCCTTTGTAAAATTAAATCAGTACTTTTTATTCTTAATAAGTAAAAGTGTAATGTACTGTATTTTATGCTATTATAGGATTGTGCAAAGGTCTATTTTGCTGCTACTTCACTGCATATTTTCATATGCAAATAGCACAAATTAAATTATCTCAAACAGAAGCAGAAATTCCAACAGAATAGTATTTTTAATATAAATCATTATCCCCTCAAGTCATATTATAGATAGAGCGGTGCTTCTGTATTTATATTTTTTCATTAAAAATAAAATGATTAATTTCACAAGTTAATTTACTTTCCCCATCACAACACCAAAATTGAAATTAAATATTCTATGCTTAGAGATATTAAAGACTCATTTATTGAAAGAAGCTTATTGTTTTAGGTACATTTTCTTGATAAGTGCATGTTGCTGTTATGCTGCTGCAATATTTTTAATGGGTTTTATTGGACAAATTGTGCCTCATTGCTTGGGTGTTTCCAAGCTTAATAGTACTCCTATTTGACTGTTCAGGAATGTGCCACGGTACCTAATGCACATCTCTATTGTGAATATTTTATCTATTTTGAAAATCTGAATGACACACTCCATCACTCTTGATCACACAGTTTTAAAGAGGTCACAGTGCTGTGCCATCAGTGGCCCTTTATGTGCCGTTTAGGATCTCAAGGGCAAATGTAGGCTAACAAAGTCATTAGGAGAGGTATAGGAGGTTGCTGCATATCCTGCACGAAGAAGAGGTAGACTCTGCAACAACACTATATATTCCCGTGCAGAGTAGAGGAAGGCGGCTCAGGAAGTGGGGCATACAGAAAGGTCATCAGTAGGCAGCAGCCTCTGCCCAGTGATGGCAAGGGGTAAATTGGAAGCACAAAGCCAGATCAAGCCAAGTTTTCTGGATAATCAATTCAGGAATTGCACCCTGGAGGTGTCCTTCTCTGTTGCACGACAGCCCCACAGACTGGATAAGCTGGCCTGGAAATTGTTGATTTGCACCCATTGCAACTCCCCTTTACACCGCCAGCACATCGCAACATGTCCCACGCTGAAACGACCCTCCTTCTTCCCACGGGGTGACTCTTATCTACGTGTGGTGATTTTGCTATTATAACAACTTGATTTTAATGAGGTTTAAAATGACTGTCTGCATAGATGAATGCTAGCAAGCCCTAATGAGAGACTCATAAAAGTCAGAAATGGAAAAATGCTTTTGGTATTAAACAATGCAGTCTTCCCTTTTTTTTCTTTCAAAGGCAGGATTCTTCATACTGCTGAACATTATTTTTCTTTTTTCCTCTCCCTCTCTATTTTAGAGTTTCACTTTAGAAAGTAATGTCAGGTGAGGCTAGGTCAGGAACTGGACATGTATATCCCTGAGAAAATTTAGGAATTGTAAAACGAGAAAAATACGAAGCTGGGGAATTATCCCATCAGCCCAATGAGAATCTGCATGTTTAGTGATTGAGCCACTTGAAGGTTAATCAGATCTTCAACCGATTCCATCAACAGGGATGTGATGAATATTTGATTCAGACTAATTAGTATACCAACCCAGACACTCTGAAGGCATTTGAAACAGCACAGATAGTGACCTGAAAAAAAATAAAGATAGTGGATACAGCACATTAATATGTTCCAAAAATTATTACAGTCCCTCCTGAGTCACCTTTGTAATATCAAAAGATTTGCAGTGGTGAATAATAATCAAGAGTGCTTGCTGGATAACGTTGGCCCTTTTTCTAACACTGGTAATTCGGATCTGACACCGGTGTCACTCTTCTGCTGAGCATCAACTAGTATCTTGGGCCTGATTTCACAGGAGAGGAGAAATCCGTTCCAGGGATATGTGACTAGCTTTTCTTTACTCATCGACACCAGTCCTGAAATAAGATGATCAGACAGCATGCAGGGCAACTTATTTCCAGAATCGCTGCCTCATGTATAGGCTTAGAGCCACCCTGCCTCATCATCTTCTCGTGCCCTGTCTGAGATTGTTGATGACAGGTATTTAGCACAATTTGCGCATCTGTTAAAATCTGACAGGGCCGCGACGTGAGCGCTTCTGCTATGGCCATTATGGCAGCTGACTCATGAATTGCTTGTGGTTACCTGCTAGGGCAGACAGCAAGCACTCCTACTTTTTCGACCTGGCTCTCCAAGGAGTGTGCCCCCCTATGCAGAGCTTTGCATGCCACCGGAAGTACCACCATCAAGACAGACTGTTAGCTAATGGGAACTTGAAAGACTGGCATGCCACCGCTTGCTGTTACCTGCCTCAACAACATGACTAGCTATGGCAGTTCCCACTCATTACTGCAGAGATTCAGCCCCAGCTCTCCATTGTCTCCCAACCTCCATTTGCACCTTCATGCATTTGCCCCACCCAGGCTCATCAGGGTTCCTCCTTGGGTTCTTCACTCCCCGTTTTCACAGCTGGACGGCCAGCTGCAGCAAAGTCCTTGTCTCCAATTTCTCCTTAAATGGACTTGATGTTTCCAAAAGGCAGAAGGCGGGACAGAAAAGTCACCCCCGTGTCCCACGAAAATGATGGAGAGGGAAGGAGGGAGTAGAGCTGCTGGACTCTTTCAGCCCCTTCCTCTTTGCTCTCTTCCACCAAGGACAGCATTGGGCAACTGAGAGGAATGGGAGAGAGTGCATCAGTCCTGATTGGCTGCTTTACCACAGGAAGTGGGCCAATGGCAGCAGGCAGCCAATCATAGAGGATCCCCGGGCAGAGCTAGAAATTATGAGAGGGCTGGAGCTTCTCACACCATACACAGCGAACATCAGAATTTATCTCCCATTCAAATGTAAATTTATCATGTGGATGAGCAGCAGTTGATGGAAAAGCCTCCATTTTCAACTATCATCCTATAAACGTATACGGTGAAATTTTAGCCCCATTGAGGTCAACAGCAAGCTTCCTGTTAAGTACAACAAGGACTGAATATGTTCTCCCCCAAAAAGCCCCAGAGTGGCTTACAATGAAAGACAAAACAAGACATTCATAGAAACGGAATGAAATGTGAAAGCAAAAGTGCAACAAAGCAAACCTCCCGCCCCAAACCTCCCACTTCGAAACAGTGCACACCCCTCTGCTCCGCTGCTTCTGAGTGAGGAGAGCTTCCCTGCACTCATCCCAACCGCACTTCTCAACCCACATTCAATGCCTCGGTAAAAGAAAGCAAAGAGTCCACCCCCACACCACCATATTCCCTCCCAGCCCTACTCCTTCCCACTCCCCTGCCTCGCACCCGGGGGAGTCCCCGCCTTCACTATCACTTCCGAGCCTTACCTCCCCTAATGGAGATTGCCTATCCCCAAAACCCACCCGTCCCCCCTTCCCACCAAGCAAACGTGTTGTTCAATTAAAAGAAAAAAGAAAAAAAAAACAAGCAATAAAATAAATTTTAAAAGTCCCTTTCTCCATCTCTGTCCCTGACAAAGGGCAATGGCAAAGGACATTCTTGAACACTGTCCTTTGGCGGTGCCTGCCCTGGGCACTCACTGCAGGGTAGCTTCCAGTCCTTTTAAAGGCCCTAGGCTAGCTAGTCCCTTCTCTTTCTAGCTCAGATGGCACTGCAGTTTGCCTACTAATCTACTCTAACTTTCATCCTATTGCCCATGGTCCCAATGGAGCATTCAGGCGGCTGCCAGTCGATTGCTGGGGCACAGAAAGATTTCTGCCAAGGCCAGTCTTCCCCCCCAAACTCCCATAACTGGGGCAGGGAGGAGGGTTTGAGGAGTTTCTATAAAAGCTCTACAGCACTTAAAGGGTAGTGAGAGGTATTTAGCCATGCTAGTCTAAAGTTAGGCAGAAGCCAGAGTAGGGACACACTGTACAGATTGAGTGTTACAGGAGGGGAGTCCTCTACTCACTATTTTTACTATTTTCAGTGTAGTTAAATAGTCACATGCAGTCACATGCATAGTCACATGCATTCACACAGAAAACCAAATTTTCATTCTGAAAGAAATCAGAACAAAATTCTGAAATGAGGGGGTATTTTTGGCTCTGAATTAGAAGACCAACATGAAATACCCCCAAAAAAATCATGCCAAAGGAAATTTCAATTGTTTGCAATTCGGAAGTTTCCAAATGAAAAAATATAGATATTTCCTGTTAAAAGGAACTGACGAGTCAAAGCAAAATGTCATTTTGAATAGACATTTCAAATGAAAAATGTCAATGAAGCATTTTTGGTTCATGCCTCCTGATCTGCAAGTCAAAATATTTCCTCAAAAACAACATTTTCTCACAAAAGTTTTTCATTTTTAACCTAAACACATTTTCATGCATGATGGAAAAAAAGAAAAAACTTGCCCAGTTCTATAGTGACCAGCACCATCTAGACGGGAATGTTGAAAGAAGTGGCAGGAAAAACCATCCAAATAAATAAAAGGCCCAGGCAAGGGCAGATCTAGGATTTTGGAAAGGGGATTGTAGGAGCAGCAACTTGCGCTGCAGGGGTGGCGAACCCCGTGTCCCAGCCTTCCCCTCTATCTCCACTTGGGCTGCACAGGGAGCTGGGCTCGGCTACAGAGAGCAGGGGCAGCAGGCAGGGAGGACAGGCCTGCCCGCTGCTGCCCTGTCCCTGGATGCCTCAAA
>NW_005842139.1:681512-693378 GCF_000455745.1 Alligator sinensis
CCCGTCCTGGGACAGTCAGAGACAGCTGCAGCGGGAAGCACGGATGGAAAGGAGTGTGCTTCTGAGCATGGAGGGAAGGGACAGGGGATTCTTACTTGTTTCATAGGCTTAAAATAAAAGTCTACTCTCATGTCATGGTTGACTGAAAGCGGGGTGCATCCATGCCACAGTACCCCCCTGGATCCATCCCTGGGTCCAAGCCTTCAAGGGGCTGGACCTCCTCAGCAAGCTTCACTGAGAGCTCTGGGCAGCTCAGCAATTCCCCTAGCGAAGTACATTTTCAATAGAGCTAGAAAATTGCAATTTTAAGCTAAGATGATGCATTTCCCCATTTAATTAATAATGAATAATTGGAAAACACTTTTTCTCTCAAATGCATTCCCTAAGATCAAATTACCATTGGATCTTTATTTTTACACACACACACACACACACATTTATACACACACATATATATACACACACACACGCATACACACACACATAGACATACATATATACACACACATATATGCATACATACGCATACATATATGCAAACATACACACACATACACACACTCATACATATACGTATACATACACAATACACACGCACATATATATATGCAAACATACACACACACATATACACACACTCATATATATATGTATACCTACACAATACACACACACATATATATGCAAACAGACACACATATACACACAGTCATACACATACATATACATACACAATACACACACACACGCATATATATATGCAAACATACACACACATATACACACACGCGTACATATACGTATATATACACAATACACTCACACACACACTATTACTGGCATATTTCACATGTACGTATAAAACATAGAATATTTATATTTATCTTCCTGCAGCTATTCAGTGATTGATTTGAAAAGAAATTAAATCACCATTCAGGGTATTTTTGTTCCCCAAGTACTGTAACTGCTATCTTTTACATGCTTCCATGAACTTTATGTCAAAGAGCATACTTCAAAAACTATGCTGTTTTAATTTGTTAGGCATTAATGAGTTAGAGTTAAAAAAATAAGAGACAACATTCCAAAATTTATAGCAACCAAATGCCTAAAAGAAAAAGAAAACAAATTAAGTAATAAAAAAAATGAAATGTAGCATGTAATAAAAAGGAGCAATATATAGCATTGTAACTGATAAATGATGATAGAAACACCTTCTTCCTGTCTGTTTCACTAACATTCCCCTTCAGATAATAAATAACTTGGAGGAAGAGAGCTCCCAAAATTAGATTTCTCTCAGAGTGTAAGTAAATACAAAAAGACAGACAAAATCTGCCTATATAATTCTTGCCTATCTTGTGTTTTCATCACCTGTGCTGAAAAAGTAAATCAAAGGAGAAGGGGTAGTTAAAGAAAAAGCAAAGCAAATGTTTCAGAGAGATAATGCATAACAAAATACAATACGGGAATAATTATTGAAGTGATTTGAAGGATAATAAGCCTTCATAGAGACCAGTTTAGTCTCAGCACAGCTAAGAAACAGTTTTCACTCCTGATTCATTTCTTCCTGGGTATAAAGAGTAGTACTTTTTTGAATGAAAAAGTAAAGGGTGCCATTGGCATCTTAACAGAATGACTGCTGGAAAGCAGGACACAACCGGGATGCATGAGCTGGGTACCCGACTAAAGGACTAGCTCACGAGAGAGCAATTCTTCAGGTGCAAGATGCAAGAGCAGCTACTGCAAGAGTTGCTCCTTTCCAAGCTATTTGCAGGATTAGCAGGCACGAATCCCTGTTCCTTTCCAGACATCTCTGTGGTCTAGTAAAAGCCGCATAGTTCACTGAACCACCAGTGAACATCCTGTCCCTCTTCTGTACAGCCTTACCGTGGGACGTCATTTAACTAAACTCTATACAAGGCTCCAGAACTGTTGCATTTTCCTTTGCTACTGCATTAGTTTAGTTATATTAAGGCCTTTCCACAGCCTCCAGAGGCTAAATCCTGGCCCCACAGAGATCAAAGGGAATTTTGCTATCAATTGCAAATGGGCCAGGATTTCACTCCAGGATTTTAGCCGTAGTGAAAAAAAAACAAATACAAATAATGTGAACACCGATTCAGGGCACCTTAAGGAGCAACACACAGTTGAGTAATACACAACTGATTGAACAAATGCAACACATGGTGTGACTTGGCGGGCAAGCTGTACAAATTGCATGTGTTGTTGAGAATAGTACGTGCACAGGGAGGTAAGATGCTGGAGTCTTCAAAACAACACTTCAGCACTGTACAGGATCAAGCACTAAAATGGGTTAAATATTGATCAGTTTAAGGCCCTTGCTCACACCTGGATTGATACTTTACTTACATTTCTGAAAACACTTCTATTTCTTTTAAATGCAGTTTGACAAAAATGTACTGTGAAAAATCAGCTCCTACGTGCCCAAGAAAGCGTGCATAATTGCAGTCAAAATCCAAATACGAGCATGGATTGTTCACTCAGTGAATCATCCTACCCTCGTGGCCAAAATTTTCATGGATCTTAAAAGGTAGAGAATGGTTTAGCAAACGTTTATTTCATCAACTGGGCCAAAAATCATATGGCATGAATCACAGGAAATAAGACCGTGATGTTTTGCAAAATAATGTTATCATTAAGAGTTTGTTAAGCTATCACAATCATGAGTCCAAGAAGAGAAAGAAGCGAGCAATGATCTCCTCATGTCCCCACCTATATTTCCCAGATACACATACATGACAGGCAAAGTTAGTGAAGATGTAAAGGATGGTGTCATAATTAATGCTGATCATCACAGATTTATGAAAAATAGGTATTTTCAAATACATTTGATATCATTTTTAGTAAGATTATAGGATGGGTCAATAAAAGGTGTCTGCACTGACATACAGGCCCCTGCCATATGTTTTATATATATATATATATTATACAATTAACTGGTTAATTACATAATAAATTTAGCCCAGCCACACACACAAAATAATTATTAGAGGTGCATGGATACATTGATTGGTCCCATATCGGATTGGCACCAATATAAAGAAAATTGTATCAGCAATTGGCTTTTTTTGTCTGATGTGGCCAATAATGTGGCCGATAAATGCCCTGTGCATGCACACATCTGGGGCGCAGCAGGCAGGCAGCCAGAAGCACAGCCCCGCAGCATGGAGAGCAGCTGGGTCTGGCTGGTAGGTCTGTGATGAAGGTGCAAGGGGGGAGGGAACGGGCATGGGGGTGCAGATTGAGGCCACCGTGGTGAGGGGGTGAATGGGAGTGGGGCTGGGGCTGGGACAGGGGCAAGGGCAAGTGCTGCCCAGCCGAGGTGAGGTATGGGATGGAGCTGTGACTGGCTCGTCCAAGGGCATGGAGCGGGGCGGTTCCTGCCACTGCACACATCCTGAGAGGGCATGGGGCGTTTGCCCCCAGATCTGTGCATGGGGCGAGGGCAGGCTGTCACTGCAGGCTGGGGCAGGGGTGGCACCAGGTTCTTCCTGGAAGGGATTGGGCTGGGCTGCGCTTGGGGTGGGAGGCGATGGTGCTGGGAGTGCGGGTTATGGGGGGGCAGCTGAAGCCACCCCAAAATTTGCCAGCTGTTGCTCTGCTACCAGAGCTCTGCCCCCGCTCCCAGCACTGTTGTTGCATACCCTGAGCACAGCCTGGCCCAAACCCCACCAGGATGAGCCTGGCGCTGCCCCCAAGCCCAGCCTGCAGCACCAGCCAGCCCCCGCCCCACACAGGTCTGGGGGCACACATCCCCCATGCCCTCCCAGGATGCATGAAGTGGCAGGAGCCTCCCCCCCAACTCCAACCCCCTGTGTCCCCTGGATGAGCCGTGGCTCCATCCTGTGCCCCACCCCACCCCAGCTGGGCAGCACCTGCCCCTGCCCCTGCTCCAGCCCCACTCCCTCCCTTACCGTGGGGGATTCAATCTGCCCCTGCCATGCCCCTTCCCTCCTCCCACCCCTTCCCCCACATCAGACTTACCAGCTGGATGCCGCTCTCCACGCTGCAGGGCTGCAGATCAGAATCAGATCAGTATTTGCCAATATGGCTCGTTAAAGATCGGTTATCAGTACCGTTCCAAAAAACCTACATCAGTGTATCCCTAGTAATTATCAGACTATAACATCCAGGTATAAAAAGAACCAACCAGCTACAAAGTTAGTGCTTGAAAGTGTATAACAACTTTATACTTGGTTTCAATTGAGCTTTAATTTGAATATGTGCCAGAGCCCACAGTTCTTGAAGTATGGATATATGAGATAAAACTGGGGAGGGCTGTACCAAATGCCTTGTGGCCACTTCCCCATGTACATACATTAAATGGAAGCTCAACTATGGGGACTTCCCCCTCTTTCACCGAGGGCCAAGCTACTGAGCTTTAGTTTTCTATGACGGCAAGAGTTTGCACAGTGGACCTACAGTAAAGCCCAACCTTTTCTTTACCTCACATAATACACAGTCTACCTAAGGGACCTCCTTCTCCCTTCTGTTCCACTGTGATCCTTAAGATCAGGCACGAGCAACCTCCTGCAAGTACCATCCACATGCCAAGTTTGTTTGGCAAAAGTTCGTGTGAAATCATTCTTGGTACTCAAGCCTCAGCTATGAGACTCCCTTCCCCTTGTTACCTATTGGAGATTGAACCCAGGTATATTCAGGAAGCACTGTAAAACCTTTTTATTTGTTGAGGCTTTTAGCAGGAGCGTTTTAAGTCTTGGGTCACTTGTTCGCGGCATACCATTCTATTTGAATATTTTATCTGTTTTAATAGTTGATCTTGTTTTTGCTTGTAATCAACCCCGAGCATTTTCTGCGGAGGTCACCATATAAATCTAATAAACCAATTAAGCTGTCCATGCATCTGTTCACTTAGACTTCTGTAAGGAATTTGACTTATTCCCATGAGATATTCTGATAAAAACCAATGCTATAAATAACTAAAAAAAAAACCCCCACAACCTGTATAAATTTAACTAAAACCAGTTCAATTGATAGATCTCCAAAAAGGAATTGCAAAAGAAAAACTGTCACTGAATGACGGTTTTCCTAGTGCAGCTGTCCAGGAATCCATTCATTGGCCAATATCTTTATCAGCAATCTGGAAGTAAATACAATAACATTGCTGTTAATTTGCAAATGACACAGAACTTAGTAAAATGTGTCAAATGACACGGACAGATCAGCTGTACAGGCACATCTGGATTGGCTGGTAAAGTAGGCTCATTCAAACAACACATTTATAATAAAAACAAATGCAAGGTCCCACATCTAAGATACGGGACTGTGCTCCGAAATATAGTGACTCTGAAATGGCTGTATGATAGATAGACAACTTTAATGCATTTCCAGCTCTACTTCATCTAGCGCGTTTAAGGTTTGCTTAGGTATATCTGCATGAGCCACTGGCATAATGGTGACTTCCCCATAAACATACCCTTTAAAATGTCAGTATATTTTGTTTTTCACAAGAGGTTAGTTGGTCTACATGAGCAATAGACTTCTGAAGACAGCTTTTTAACCGGGAAGTCTGACACCATCTCATGCTAGGAAGGTGAAACTCAGTAAATTCAGACTGTAAATAAGGGGCACGTTGGAAGAGCTGGAAGAACCATTGGAACAGCTTGCAGAGGGATGTGGTGTATTTGCTGACTATATAAGACTTTAAATCAAATACCTCAAGCAGACCCAATAGGTCTGATGCAGAAGTTACTGGGTGAGGGTCTATGGCATGTGTTAACCAAGAGGTAAGACCCGATGATCATAAATTTCCCTTCTGGCCTGAATGGACTATAACGGCAATCCTTGCATTCTCATGAGCACAAAGATGAGGTTCCTTCATAGCATTTCCAGGATACATGCTATCTAAAAAGAACAAATCGGACTATGATCTTGCCCTGTTTCAAAAGTTGACTGTGCCATTGAAGAAACACGCACCATCTAAAAGATATGGCAGAAAGTGGACTCCATCTTTGGAGGTCACTATGGTGTATTTCGGGGAAGGGGGATTCTAGACGAGAAGGGGTGACAAATATCAACCAACAGTGACAGATTTATCTCAGGGACCCCGTTTAAGTGCTGCACCTTTGCAGAGCCTTCTGTCTTCTGGCGCATTTTCTTTCCTGTTTATAATATATTTCCTTGAAAAAATATGAAATGATTTAAATGGAACTGCCAGTGGCACAGCGACGATCCTCAGTTCTATTGATTCTGTGAGGGAATATTATCTACTTCACTGAAGGTTTTGCAGAGCTTTTTTAAATCCAGTGATATGTGTCGGGAAACTACCTTTTGCAATTTTAACATTTCTGGCAGCTCCTGACTGCAGAATCTCTCTTTGAAAATAATATTCTTACCAAGTGTGAGTTCAGTAGGACAGGGCCCTGCTTTATCTCGGCTACCAAATTAGAATAATATGCATGCAGATGTGGAGAAGAGCTGACTCTAGTATTTGTAGATATAAAAAGTCTGAATTCAGCATTTCAGGATAGGGGTAGAGAAAAACCCCAGTACTCTCTCTCTGCATCTCTCAGCAGTTAGGCCAACTGACCTGAGAACAACTATTGCACGACTCTCGCAATTGCTGGTGGCTTCTTCTGACCTCTTTCTCTCTTCCTTTTCCCTGGTAGCTGCTGTCCCTTCTTTCTTTCCCCTTCCCTAGTGACTCTGAATCCCAGGTACAGCTGGGAGGATAAGGAATTAAATTATCAACTGGAAATCTCAGGTTGAGAAAAAAAAAGCAGGGAGAAACTTTTTAAGTCAGATAGATCAGTGCCTGAAATATTCTTCCCAGGGAAATTCTGGAAATCTTGTCATTTGAGCAAATTAAGACTGAAGTGGGTAGTGTAATAGTGTGTTGTAGGGAACAAGATCAGGGATCTGAATAATGGACTGGCTAGATTCAAGACTAAGGAAAATGACTTGCTTTTTCAAACCATCTGCTCTTTGGGGTCAAGGGCGTTTATAAAGTGACCTTCGATGTGACAGGACTGTATACAGTACAATAGCTAAGCACATTCCTCTCAATTAAAGTCAATGATAAAGTGGCAAGACATCTGCTGTAGTAGAGGTTGTACTGTTTTACATATTTATTGTGTGTTTGTACTTCAATTAATTACTGTACAATCTTAATACGGTTACTTTGTGACACTGCAAGCATTTCCTAGGTTTAAAAAGGAACGATTGCTCTGTATATTACTCGAATGGATAGGATCTTACAAATGAAAAGCTGCTATACATCAAATGATTTTCTCTTTAAACAAGAAGCCTTCCCCTCCTTTATTCAAGTGAAGGGCAAAAGCATAGAAATGAATACCAAAGTTGCTTTATATTTGAGATCTATTGTGATCCAAACCCAGGTTCTATGGACCCAGGTTTACTAATTGTTCTAGCAGCTGCGTTTTGTATTTGATGGCAGACACAGAAGAGCTATAAAAATGATAAAGGAACTGGAAGAATCAATGTACGTTAGCAAACTGGAAAAAAGGGGCTTAAAAAGAAGTTTTGCAGGCTGTAATGACAGTAAAGGGTTGTTTTTACATAGACTTTTTGGGTCCCCTTCCAAGACAGAAAAGAAACAACTTTAGAAGAGTAGACTGGTTCAGGAAATCCCCATACAGATTACCTTCTTCTAAAATCCTACAAGTTTTATTAATTTTTTTAGAGTGAGACACTAATGACACTTCTATAGAAGCTGGGTGGTTTCATCCCTTTTAAACCATACAGAAGCTTTCTAAGGGCACAAAACACCACAGGTTCATTCCCCAGCCCTGGGGGGCTGTGTGCATGTGTGTGAAGGGACCTAGAAAAGAGGGTGAATAGAGAGGTGGCTAAATTTGCAGATGACACCGTAACAGGGAACCACTACCACTGTTACGAGGAAGTGGGCCGGGGAGGTGGCAGCACAGAAAGCCTGAGAGCAAAGTGGCAGCAGGTAGTAATTACCCAGGTAAATCAAGTCAGGGGCTAGAAACGGGTGGGCAGTTAATGGTGGAATTAACAGCACCTGGACCCTGGGTACAGGAGACAGGCTCACCGGACCAGAAAGGGACTGGATTTAGGGCATATAAGCCCAGCTTCTGGCCATGGAGGCAGCAGTCTAGCCCTGGCTATCGCAGGACATAGAGGTCCTAGTAGAGCTGATTGGAGACTGGAGTCAAACTAGCCCAAGAGAGGTCCCTGGGGACCCAGAGGGGCTATCATTTGTGCTAGGACCACTTAGGTAGATGGGGGGAGGTTTGTTTGACTTGAACCAGAGGACTGGGTTGTGGCTACAGGGGAGGAGACCACAGGGGAGGTGCCTGGGAGGCACTACTCATTACCAGGGACAGGAACTAGACCCAAACTGAGGAAGCTGAGACTGGTGGAGTGAAACTGGAGCCCCGGGAGGGGCTGCAGCCAAGTCAAGGCTGATGCCTGGGAGCTGAGGTCTCAGATAGTGGACCAAAAGCTGAGGACTCAGCCAGGGGATCAAGACAGGGACAGCTGAATCCCCAGCAGGTGCTTGCAGTCCTCCAGCAGTGCTCCCGTAAAGGGGAAATACCCCAAGAGGAGCACAGACTCCAAGTGTGGGTTGGACCTAGCCACAAAGACATAGCCAGCCATCAAAGGAGCCAGCAGGGCGACTCCAGACCCCAGGGACCACCACCTCAATAAACCAAAGGATAACATCAAAGGCAAGAGACTGGAGGTGAGGTGGGACTAGGAGAGAGCTGGCAGGTAGACTGGACCACAGGTGCCAGGGTAGCAGACCTGCAAGGCCTGTTACAGCCACAAACTTATTCAGAGTGGTAAAGACCAAGGCAAACTCTGGGGAACTACAGAAGGATCTGGCACTATTGAATGAATGGGACACTAAATGGCAGAAGAAATTCAGAGTGGATAAGTGTAAAGTGATGCACCTGGGCAAAAAATAACCCAAACTAGACCTACACTATGATGGGCTCACCACTAGCTGTTACCACGCAGGCAAGAGATCAGGGAGTCGCTGTGCACAGTTCACTCAAAGCATTAAAAAAGGCAGACAACATGCTAGGAATTATTAAGAAGCAAATTGTAAACAAAACAGAAAGTATCTTTCTGCCTTTTTTGTAACTCTATGCTGCATCCACGCCTCAAATGCCCAGTTTTGGTCCCCACACCTCAAAAAGGATATAGAGGAGCTAGAGAAGGTCCAGAGAGGAGCAATAAGGATGATTATTGGGGGGAGGCTTCCATATGAGGAGAGACTTAAGAGATCAGTTTAGAAAACAGACGCTTGAGGGGCGACGTGATAAGGGTTTACAAATAACTAAATGGTGCAGAGAAAATAAACAGGGATTTATTATTCACCATCTGTCATCATACAAGAACTAGGGGGTCAGTAGCTGTTGAGCATCAGAGTTAGGGATGTAGCCTCTGCACCAGAGCTTCCTAGACCCTAAATGCTGGAGGCTGCAAGTGGAGAGGCAGAGTGAAGAAAACCCCCAGGTCCTACCCTGTTCACTCTTCCTTTCAGCATCCATCCTCTGCTGCTGTGTGACACGGGAGACGGGGCAAGACGGATTTGTGGTCCGATGCGGGAAATGGTCGTTCTGATGTTCCAACGTACGTGCATCACAGTCAGCTTTGATGGGACTCTACATAGACACATGACCCCCCCCCCTGCCCCACACAGGATCAGGGCTTGTATATGGGTGTGTATTTGAATCTACATACTGACTGCTTATTTACAGGGTGCAAATATTCAAGGAGATAAAGTGCTTAAAGTGGCATAGGAGGCATAACAAAATATAATAGGATGAAAGGAAAAATAATCTGAAATTTGTGTTAAGCACCTGGGAAGATGCCCTCATTCTGAGATCTTTAGAGTGTGGTGGAGTGGTCCTCAAAGGAAAATGGTAGCATTTCTGTTATTTTGACTACTTAGAGCAGAATCAGACAGGACAAAGCATAAATACAGATACCGACAGGACCAATCCTGGAGGGACTTAGTGAGTAGAGCAGGAAAATTCAGCAACTGGGAGTAGAAGACTTCCTGAATTATAGTTCTGTCTCAAACTTCTCTAGGATTCTGGTTTGATTACTCCAGTTTCCAGCATGAACCAGCCTCAGCATGCTCTTTGCTGTTTATTCCCCTTAGGGTCAGGACATCAAGAGGTGCTGACACCTTAAGTGGAAAGCAGAAGAAACTGGAAGGAGTTGAAGTCAACTGAACACTGCATTACTACCTTTAAACAACTGTGGGGGGAACGGTTGATGTACAGGATCCTCCTGCTTCAGCTCCATCCCCATCCAAGTGCATAAAGCCGCGTGGCAATAAAAGCAAACTCTATGGGAAGCAGTTAGAAACTTCATAAACATTAAATAAAAATACCATAAGGTACTGTGCTGGAAACACCATACCATAAGGTACCATAAATACCTGAATACACTGTATGTCAAACAGTGTTAACAAATATGCTGCACTAACTCTCGCCAAGGAATAGGGACAAACAGCCTCCCCCTCTTTGGAGGGGGAAATGTGGTCTACATATAATGCATTCATTTATAAGTATATCAAACTTCTTTCAACTGTTCTACTCAAATGACTCATTTATGGTGATATCTGACTGGATTCCTAAACACACTGTATTGTACACTACATTTATAACTTGTATACTGGGACTTGGACAGGAAGAATATTCAAACCGAGTTCAATATTGACTCCTGTTTGATATCGGTCTTAGACAGTTCAAACTCTGTCTGCATCTGCAAGCTGCCCATGAAAACACTTTTAATAATCTTTTGTCTGGATATCTGCAAATGCTATTAATGTCCATGTGACCTGATGCAACATAACAGCCTAAGACTGGTTTGCTAGGATAAATTACATGTGACATATCATATGATGGAGTTCTTCCGCATGTCTCCCATGACTCTGTCCTATTTGATAACAACAATCTGTCAAATTCAGCAGCCTGGATTTTCCCTTGGTCCCTCAGATTAGGAAACCACATTGTAGTTGAGATGTCTCAGATTTAGATGGAAAATCTAAAGTGAAAATGTTTCTCCTCCTTCCAAGTCCACCTATGTCTATCTAATAATCAGGCATTAGAATAGTACTTGATCTTTTATAGGTTTTGCTCGTGTTGGGGTATTGCCCCATCTTAATTTTGTTAAATCTTAGTTTAAATCAAAGTTAAATCTAAATTTTGACTACACAGTTAAATCTTGGTTTTAGACATTTTTAGCTGTGATCAAGCTGTGTTTAATTTGTGTATTTTTAGTATATTTACAGTCTTCCGATATTTCCTTCAAGTACTGGGAACTGTCTCGGTTGTGTTTTATATATGGACTCCCATAAAAGAAAAAACAACCTGTAGAACAATTTTTCATGTAAAAACTCGCTTCCAAGATCAGAGTTCGGTTCTTTCATCAGAGTCAAGGCATTATCTCATTTACACTGAACAAATATTTGTGCTTGTAAAAGGGAATGAGTCTGAATCAAAACCTTGCCTCTGGCTTTGTGCTGAAATTCAACTGTAGAAAAAATTAGTCCAAATGTAAGACTTGTTTCAAAGACAGATCCAAACAAACAGGTTCTCAGCCATATTTAGTAGGTGTGTCCGGAGCAGCTAGTATTCGCTTCAGATTCAGATTTGGCTGATTCAGGGGACAGAGGTTCGATTCGGTGATTCGAATCACCGTCTCAAATTGATTTGTCTGAATCTCCAAATCACACAGGCCCATCCCCTGCCCGCTCTCCCAGCCCCGGCAATGCCTGCCCTGCCCGCCCCAGCTCCCCGCACTTGGGGAAAAAAAGCCTGCACTCAGTGGCTGCTGCCAGGCAGGGGGGGCAATCCCTGCTGCCCCCCACTGCCCCAAGCCA
>NW_005842139.1:693460-700657 GCF_000455745.1 Alligator sinensis
TTGTGGGTTGGGGTGTTGTTTTTTTTTAAGGGGGGGGGGGCGGGGGGGGGGGGGCCAGCCATGGGGGGGCTGGGAGAGTGGGCGGTGGTTCGGGGGCTCATGGCAGAGCCCCCCATGCAGCATGGGGCAGTGAGGGGCACCGGGGATTGCCCTCCCACCGGGGAGCAGCCGGTGAGTAGGGGTTCTTTTTAAAGCACCAGGAGCTGGGATAGGCAGGGCAGCCATGGGGGTGCTGGGAGATGGGCGTGGGTCGTGGTGGGGCTGGGGGAGCAGGCAGGGGATGGGGCCTGGCAGGGGTCCCCCCAGTGTCGCCTCCCCCCTCGTCCAGTTCCCTCTCCCCTGCCCCCTACTTACCAGCATGGAGTTCGTGTCCAGCTCCCTGCGGCAGTGAGCGGGGACTGCTCGAATCGCTGAAGCTCTCTGAATCTTTTCCAAATCGATTCAGAGAGCTTCGAATCGATTCATACCTTTTAATTGGTCCCAATTCAATTTGGATTCAGAGATTTGGTCACCGAATCAGGCCGAATCTCCTCCGAATCAAATCAGCACCTGAAGCTTCACACAGCCCTAATATTTAGGCACCCATTTGAAGCAGAGTTTGGTTAAAATTGGATGTTCCTTGCCATTTTCCATGGGCCAAATCCTACTTCTGCTATGTCACCCAAATACACACTCCATCTGGCAGTTGCATCCTCTATGCTATGGGGTTCGATTGCAGTGGAAGCTCCCTGCACCTTCACCACAAAAGATGAAGTGGATCTACATATGACGACAGCTCTTCCAGCCTCTCTCCTCTGTAGAGGAGAATGACACCAGCTGTCCATCTGGCCCCAGTTCTAGCCCAGCAAGAGTGAGCACAGAACAGGTTGCATGGCAGCCCCTGGCTTTCAGGGAAGACTTCCCAGTGCACATCCCCAGTGAACAGTCCAGGCTTTGGGGCTGTACACTGGATTCCCAGTGATTTGTGTGCTACTCTAACCTGCCACACTAATTTTTTCAGCATACTTGTAAAAACAACTGCTTTGAGAAAAACGACGTTAGGCTGACACGGTGATTCCAGGAACACTTGCTCACATAATGTCCTCATTAAACAGTTGCATTTGTACACTTAACAGCAACTGCTAAGTTTCTGTTGGATTTTTAGGATTCCTTTCAAAGTAGGCATTATTTTGTTTCTTTAATGTTGGTGGTTCTCTGACAGCCTACATAAGTACTCCAATAAATATTGTAGAGGCAACTATCAGCCATTGATGTAAATGGAGCAACGGGGGAATAACATGAACTTTTGTGTGAAAGGTTTGAATCTTGTGACATTTATTTCCTCGCATTTGCAAGTAAAGTTTGAATACATAGAAGGGAGTAACTGCAAAGAGAGTCATGAAACGGGAGGCATGAACACTTCTATTAGCTTTCTGGTGAAAGTACTGTCTTCCACAGATTAATAATAATGGTCTAACAAAGCTACTTTGCCCAAACACCTCTGATTATTAGCTGAAAATTGTCTTTCTCTCTCCTTAAAGTGGGATTTTGTGAAATACTAAGTGTCAGACTTTAAAGTTACAGGGCTTGTTAAGCAATGCTGAAATGTATTCTGCTTTTTACTGGTCGCTGTTACCAATTTTCAGAAGTAGTCCCTGATGAAAGTAAGCTGAGTGCAGTCTCTTAAAGCAGGCTTTGGATACTTGTCACATTATCTGAACCAAGTGCCTTAAGGATATAATTATCAGTATCTCCCGTTCCTTACTCACTGAGAGTTTGAATTTGGCCAGGTGGTTTTATGCTACTGAAAGAAAAGTGGAGAAAAATAGAGCGGTGTGTTAATTTTGCTAAGCAAAAATGCAACTCGATGTGCTCCACAGAACATACATTCTTTTTCTTTTTTTTAAACGTCGTGTCCTTGATTAAATCCTAAAAAGGTTATTGTGGAGCATCACCATATTTCTTTGCTAAACCAAAGGGATATCCTGAATCCATCCATATGTTTTATTGCTGCTTGGCTAGACCTTGGGATTAGTATTATCTGCAACTAGCATAACCTTGACTGCTGCCATGCATGTTCAACAGGGAGCTGCCCACACAGGTTTTTCCCCCTCACTTCTCTGTCAGTTTGTCTATATACATCTGTATTTCGAAGGTTAAATGGACAACTTAATCCTCACAAATAAATCGCTGCTTGCAAAACACCGTATTTCACTCTTCCTAGGTTTCGGTGGGAAAACGGATACGTGCACAAAACTTTCAAAATAGTCAGCAGAATCACAAACAGTGCTACTCAAAAACCTAAAGACTTAACAACAGAGGCGAGACTATCCGAATGCAGACATATCCCATAATCCTTAAGGGGAGTTCAAAGCAAGGATCCCACTGAGGTCAATTCCAGCATCTGAAAGAAGGGGACAGCCTATATGACAGTCCTCCCTATATGATCACCGATGTATACTAATAGTCAGGGGCAGGAGGATAAGACAGCAATATTCACTCTCCTCCAAAGGAAACAGACAGCTGAGGATTGCTACAAAAGACAGGAGAGGAGGCGACTTTTTACAAAAACAGAGATGTCCAAATAACTCGCTCCTAGATTATCGGAGGAAGCTTCGGTCACTTGGCAGGCTAGATGTTTACACAAATATATTGGATTTTTTTTTTTATTACAGCTGTAGGATAAAAATCTTAGCCTCGCAGCAGTCAGTGGAAGTTTTGCTATTGACATCAAGGGAGCAAGAACTGCACTCATTGTTTATAAGCAACCCTTAAGAAATAAGGTCTTTCCTGCACAATTTCTCTTAACAGTAACATATCAAGTTGAAAATAAGCTCTCATGGTTATTGGGAAAAAAAACCCAAAAAAACGCTGTCAGGGAGATCTGGAAACCTGGGTGAACTTTGATTCTCATGCAGCAGTTCCCTGAAGTCATTTCTAATTAAAGGCTGCAGTGGACTGTCCTGGACTGCCCAAATACTCCAGATTAGACTGGGGAACAGTGGTCTAGGCCTGAGCAGCTGTCCCACTTTCGCAAAAAGCATCCCACAGTTAAATTAGCCTTTTTACTACTTAAAGTAGCGGGCCTATCATCAGCTCTGATGGAGGAAAAGAAGCAAGGTAATCAGGTGAATTGTAACATAACAGTGTGAAGACTTTTCAACTGTCCTTTTCCCTGCACGGTTCCCATCAAGGCGCACAGCATGAGACCGACAGTCCCTGAAACCATCTAAGGAATCAAAGAAAGTATGTCCCCGAATATAACGTTTCCTGAACTGAAGAGCCGCAGAATCTTTTCCCACCTTCCCTTTTTCATAGATTTCATAGACATCAGGGCTGGAAGGGACCTCGGAAGATCATCGAGTCCAGCCCCCCGCCCAAAGGGCAGGAAGTCAGCTGGGGTCATAGGATCCCAGCAAGATAAGCATCCAGTTTCATCTTGAAGGTGTTCAATGAAGGCGCTTGAACCACCTCCGGTGGCAGGCTGTTCCAGACCTTGGGGGCTCGGACAGTAAAGAAGTTCTTCCTTATGTCCAGCCTGAAACGATCTTGAAGTAGTTTGTGACCATTCGACCTCGTCATCCCTTGGGGCGCTCTGGTGAGCAAACGTTCCCCCAGATGCTGGTGGTCACCCCTGATAAACTTGTAGGTGGCCATCAGATCACCCCTGAGCCTGCGCTTTTCCAGGCTAAAGAGCCCCAGTTCTATATAATTAATGGGATAATGAAATAGTTACAACATTTTACTCAACTGACTATTAATGAGGCTATGTTTTCACTGCAAAAAGGAGGAGTGTCTTTAGCCTGCGGTCACTCGCTCAAGATAGCTGTAGTGATGTTAAACCCCAGCAGAGACAAAGCACAGGGAGCTAGATTCACTACACGGACTTTGGCACTGCAATGCTCAGTGCTGTGAGTCCTAACCTCAGGCACTTTTCCTGCCTTAATGGAGTTCGCAGCCCTGAGTCAGGTATCCAGGCTCTTTGCTATAAAACATGGGGACAGTTAAGCACTTCAGAACAGTGTTTGCTAAAGCTAGTGCACTGAGCAAGGAGCCACCTAAGGGCATGTGTAGACAAAATGGGGGCCCTAAATTGAAGCAGTGGGTTTTTAAAAACACCACTTCCATTTAGGGCCCTTTAAACCCCCGTGTTGTGCACGCACCTGAACTTGCCTGCCTCTCCGGCGGTAGGAAGGGGAGGGCAAGCTGCCAGCAAGTGAAGCAGTCCCTGGGCTGCGGGGATGGGGGGGCGCTGGTGCTTCGTTCTGCGGCAATTGCGGCCCTCCCCCAGGCAGCACCCACCCACAGGCACCTGGCTCGGGCAGTCTCGGGGAGCACCGCAGCCACGGAGGGAAGCACTGGGCCCCCATGAAGCTCAGGCAGGCACGCAGGCTCCAGGGAGAAAAAAAAAAAAGATCTTGGGCAGAGTCAGCTTTCCCAGGCCACTGCCAGGCTGTCTGCATGGGCATCCCACAGAGCCCCTGAGCTGTACGGAGCCCAGTGCTTTGCTCCGCGGCTGTAGGACAGCAAACAAACTCCTCGGAGGAGTTTTAGTTTGCTGCATCTCAAGTCATTTAAGGTGCATTACACCACCAAATTTGCTACAGCAGCTGAAATGATTGCACAATATGCTGCCGACACGTGCAAACACCAACACCATTAAAGCGGTGCAAAAGCATTTAACCCACTTTAAAGTCTCATGCACACATGCCCCTCATTTCATCTACCCATGGCCTAAACTAACTGATAGGAAATGCCATGGAGAAATGTGTGGTTTTAACCCCAGGCCCTTGCAGGAACTTTGGAGTTTGATCCTGAGCACCTGGTTCCAACTAGGATTTACAACGAAGGCCCCCCCGTCCTTCCTCAGTTATATATTTCAGCCTTTTCTTTCAAAAACCAAAGCATGAGGTTTCAGTCCTTTCAAAATACAGCTGATGCCTGTGCCCTCTTTTCCCAGAGGCAGCCCCCTCCTTTCCCCACCCCACTTTTGATTAATTTCATGGTTAAACACCCACCTGAGACATGGAAGACCCAGGTTGAAATCCTCCTTCTGTTTGAGTGGATTTGAACCCACTCTAACACCTCTCAGGAGAGCCACCTAACAACAAAGCTGGAGGGCAGTGGTTCCCAAACTGTGGATCACGACCCCAAATGGGGTTGCAACATCAGCAGATGGGGTCATGGCATGGCGCCCTCTCCCACGCCAGGTCCCACCTGCTGGGCTGCAGAGGCCTGGGGGAAGGGCAGCATGGCGGGGAGCCCCAAGCCCACAGCAGGCAGCTGGCATCCTCCCCCTCCCCCACCATGGGCTCTGCTTTGGCCATGCCACCCACAGGCGAGGGAACATGGTGGTGGGGGTAGGGAGCCGGGCTCTGTGCTCTAGCCTCAGCAGCTGCTGTTCCTGTGGACAGCAGCTGGGTCTCAGGGCTGCTGGGGTGGGGGGGAGAAGGGGAATGCGGGTCCTGGCCCTGGGACACCTGGGGAGAGTGGGGGGCTGCAGATTGGGAGTAAGGGGCTCCTGGGGGGATGGGGAGCTGTGAGTTGGGAGTGAGGGGCCATGATGAGGAAATGGGGTCATAAATGGGGTCATGCTGAGGAAAAGTTTGAGAAGCACTGCTGTAGGGTATTCTGGGGCAAGCTGCTCTCATTCCATCCTATTGAAGCTGTTCCATGTTGTAACAGAAATCCCAGAAATGTGCTCCCATCTAAGAGCCCTATGCTCAATGACTCCATTGAGCTGTGCAGTCATTCTCTGTCTCTTCGTTTGGGCAGTGAACAGTTCTGTACTTTATGTAAAGTGAAACAGCTTCAAAAAGATGAAGGGAGAGAGAATGTCCCTACCCCAAAACAGCCTATAGCCTGGTTATTATAACAGTCCCTTGAGAGGTGGCAAATGTTGATTCAAAGCTCCCTCAGGCTGAAGAGGTTTCCTGCAACTTGGCTGATGATTCTAATTATTGAGGCACTGACTGTAAAGTGGGTCTTCCTCTGGCCAAGTTTGTTGAGGTTTAGACATGACTAGATCACGTCTACTGAAATGAGATAGTTGGAGAAATTTCCCTTTCCAAGTGAGATAGGTGGAGCAATTCCATTTTTCAATCTTGTTGAAGGAGGCTTAGGAATGCAATAAGAACTCAGCATCTCACTGGAATAAGGATTTAGGAAGATATACTCCTATGAAGCAGTAGAAACTTTTTGTGGTCAGGGGATTCAAACAGGAGAAACCTAAATTGGGGGCTGGGGGAACTGGCTCCGTGGTAGGACCCAGAGGGTGGTGGTTGATGGAAGTCAATCGTCGTGGTGCCCTGTGACCAGTGGGGTCCCCCAAGGCTCTGTCCTTGGACCCATACTGTTCAACATCTTCATTAATGATGTGGACATCGGTGTCAGAAGTGGACTGGCCAAGTTCGCCGACGACATCAAACTCTGGGGTAAAGCGTCCACACCTGAGGATAGGCTGGTGATCCAGGCCGACCTTGACAAGCTCAGGAAATGAGCAGACGAGAACCTGATGGTGTTTAACACTGAAAAATGCAAGGTTCTCCACCTTGGGAAGAAAAACCTGCAGCATCCTTATAGGCTCGGCTGTGCTATGCTGGCTAGCACTACAGATGAAAGGGACTTGGGGGTCATAAGTGACCACAAGATGAACATGCACCTTCAATGTGATACTACTGCTAGTAAAGCAAGCAAAATGCTTGCTTGCATCCACAGATACTTCTCAAGCAAATCCCAGGACGTCATTCTCCTGTTGTACTTGGCCTTGGTGAGTACAACGGGAGCTGGAGTACTGCATCCAGTTTTGGGCTCCACAATTTTAAAAGGATGTGGAGAAGCTTGAGAGGGTGCAGAGTAGAGCCACGCACATGGTCAGAGGTCAGAAAAGCAGACTTTATGAAGAGAGGCTGAGAGCCATGGGACTCTTCAGCCTGGAAAAGCGCAGGCTCAGGGGTGATCTGGTGGCCACCTATAAGTTTATCAGGGGTGCTTACCAGGATTTGGGGGAAGGTCTGTTCACCAGAGTGCCCCAAGGGATGACAAGGTCGAATGGTCACAAACTCCTCCATGACCACTTCAGGCTGGACATAAGGAAGAACTTCTTTACTGTCCGAGTTCCCAAGGTTTGGAATAGACTACCACTGGAGGCGGTTCAGGCACCTACTCTGAACACCTTCAAAAGACATCTGGATTTTATCTTGCTGGAATCCTATGATT
>NW_005842139.1:700667-721349 GCF_000455745.1 Alligator sinensis
CCTGCCCCTGGGGCAGGGGGCTGGACTCGATGATCTTCCGAGGTCCCTTCCAGTCCAAATGTCTATGAATCTATGAAATGTTAACTCCTATGGTCCCTATGCGGTTACAGGGGTGTTTCAAGGATCTCTGTGGGACATTTAGGGTGCATCTGAGGCATTGTAGTATTTTATCTTGATGTAGCTGGTTGAAACCAAGGGCCAACCTTGACTGCCTGCATCAAGGTTAAAGAGACCTAGATAGATTTGTGAAGGGACTTAGATGACTAAATGAGCACCTACGTGTGCAAATAAGAGCAACTAAATGTAATGTGCATTAAGTGATTTTTGGCAGGTGTCTACACATGCAGGGACTTGGAGCTAAAGTTAGTGCCAAGCCCCTCCAGCCCTGCCGTGTCCCTGTAGTTGAAGGGCAGACCTGGCACTAAAGTTACCGCCGGGTTGCATCTACACATACATGAATGTGCTTTAACTATTTGTAGACATGCGCCCATAATGTGCATTAACTTAGGCTAATGCATATGAACAAATCTTGTGTATCGTCTCTCCAAGAAATTTACTCTGAGGTAGCTTTTCAGAAGAAACACAGAGTTCGCCGATCCCGGATCAGCCTTGTCATCCATCTTCAGACCCACAAGTAAAGCAAATCACAGAAGATAATCGTCCTCAACTGTGAGGGACTGCCAGCGATACACAAACAGCTTTTCAGTGAACACAAATGCTCAAAAGCTCAATCCCCACGGGTTTTAATCCCCCAAAACTCGTATGCTTTTTTGCCGAAGCTTGGCAACATGACTACATCAAAATAGTCCCTCATTAAACAGTTCTGCTTAGGTCTTCAGATCATATATGTTTACAGGCAAATACAGCTTTCTGCTGATGCACTTGCTTCGTGGCCCGGTATAGCTTTAGTGACATAGGCTGGATTCGATTTTGCCTCATTCACCACCAGCAAAATCCTCAGCCGAACGTTGATTGCATAATCTTTGCTTCTAGTGATAATGTTAGAGGCAGAGGGAGAGCCGTTGCTTGATTTTCACTACCAGGTGGATCCTACCAAATCTGCCAGTGACAATCTGTCCTTTCCAGCTGTCTCCATTGCATACAGATTATATTTCGCACAGATGAGAAAGAAATACAGGGTGCAAAAGATGAGAGTAAACAATCACAACAAATGCCGCCCAGCTACCCAAAAGTTCGTATGCTGAAACAGTGACCTCTGAAGGTATTTTCTTTTTTGTTTTGTTTTTTTTTAAGAAGCAAATTCTCAGCTAGCATAACTTTATCAGAACTCCACAATGGACCTATCAAAATGTGTACCGGCCACGGTTCCCTCAAAAATTATAGACTGAATTAAAAGACCCCGAGCAAATCACCCCTGCAGCAACTGCAGCCTACACAAATTACAGTATGTTAAAGAAACAAACAATAAGGTTATGACAGAAAACAATAACAGCCTGAAAATTCATGGTTAATCGTGATGCACCATATGTCCTTCACCACCTAGGCACAACAGGGTGCCCTTTAATTATTCCTTTAATGTGCTCCTTTGTGTCTAAGTGCTAGAGGGCATATGGTACATTCACTTGCAACCATGAATTTTATGTCTTTATTGTTTTCTGTCAAAATTCGAACATCCTTTTACTGCATGTGTGCGTGTGTGAATTTATATGTTGGTTTTCTCACTCCAATCAGCCCTCATCATGTGCTGTATCACAAGCTGAAATAAATTTTACACTCAACAGTTTCAGGAAAAACTGATAAAGGGTGACATACATTCGATTCTCATTGCCCAAATGTGCATTACAAGAAAAATAATACAGGCCATACCACCAGCAAAACGGCCTGGTAAAAAGGGTGGGGGAGGCTAAATCAGCAGTAATAGAAAACTGAGTTTCAATCTTTAAGAGGCTGAGTCTACACAGCGTAGGCAAACAAGTCCACTTTGTCTGTGCTAATGCTACTAGATTGTATCACAAAGCAGCTTTGTAAATTATTGCCATATGCTACCGTGTGTTAATAGGATAATACTATTTTTTCATCTCAGGTTAAAGTGGATGAAGGCAATCTCAATCTCTCAATTATCTTTCTAAAAGTGATATCTTAGATAGGAGCTAGTGAAGGAGAATGCCATTCTGATACACTTCATATTTTGTCGGTGGCAAATGGAGCAAACAAGGTGCAACACAGGTTTCAGTCTTTCAGTTGAAATCTGGGATCCCTCATTTTAAAAGGTGTCAGTGTCTAGACTAAAAGGATGACATCTTTTAAAAGTGCCTTTGGAAATTAGCAGAGTGATTCAATGCACCACAGACTCAGATGGCGGTGATGTGCCTGATGTATGTACAGTCAGGACAATTAAGTTACATTAATCACATTCTGAGTCAATTACAGTTCCTGAGAGATTTGGGATTTGCCTTATGTAGGAAGAAGGTTCATTTTATTATCCTGTTGCTATATAAAAAAAATTCTCAAGCTTCTCCTGTGCTGATCAGGGGTACAAACAGAGCCCACCAATTTCTACAATGCTGCCCTTACCTTTTACTAAAGGTTTGCCACCCACAAAGACTACAAATACCAGCATGCAGATTGATCAACTCAGAAGGGAACACTGGGTGCATCTACACATTTATTCATGCACTTTTGCCACTACGCATTAAATTTAGTACCTCTAATACAAGGTATAAAAGCACATTAGGCTGCTCTAATACACTGTAGAAAAGGTGCACACTTTTTTAGTGATACTTACTGTGCAGTAGACTAATTTTACTGTGCATTAGTGTATTAGCACAGGTTTTGACATGACACTCTAATGCTCAGTAAAATAGGCTACTGTGCATTAAAGTGCATGTGTAGATGCACCCACTGCATACTGAGCTATGTAGTGCTAAATCCTTCTTGAAACTTGCTTGCCTCAATGGCACTTGTATACAATTTGGGTTCTATTTCATAGATTTCATAGATGTTAGGCCTGAAAGGGACCTTGTAAGATCACTGGGTCCAGCCCCCTGCCCAAAGGGCAGGAAGTCAGCTAGGGTCAAAGGATCCCAGCAAGATAAGCATCCAAATGTTTCTTAAAAGTGTCCAGAGTAGGTGCTTGCACTAGCTCTGGGGGAGTCTATTCCAGGCCTTGGGGGTTTGGACAGTAAAGACGTTTTTACTTATATCCAGCCTATAAGGACTTGGACCTTGTCCAGCCTATAAGGTCTTGAAGGTAACTGTTGGATCTTGTCATCCCTTGGGGTGCTCTGGTAAACAAGCGTTCCCCCAGATCCTGATGCGCACCCCTTATGTACTGATAGGCTGCCACCAAATCACCCCTAAGCCCAGGCTTCTCCAGGCTGAAGAGTCCCATAGCACTAGCATGATTAGGCTCCCCCTTCTAACATACACATCCTCCCTTCCTGGCTGCGCTGTTTCAACAAAAGTGCTATAAAGTGCTCAGGGCAAGGCTTAGTCCACAGCCTGATAATTAGAGCACTTTGCTTGACAGCAGAAGATACAATTTCAACCCCTCTTTGAGTGATGGGGGCCTAGAACCTGGATCTTCACATTCTGGACAAGAGCCCAAACCAATAGGCTATTGGGCTAATATGGAGGGAAGGTCATCCTCCTTGTCCCTTGTTTTACTGCAGATTTCTGTGTAGGGCAATCCTATTCTGCCACAGTTGGAAACAGAATCCAAACTCTGGGTAAGTGCTAAAAATTGGTGACACCCAGCTGTGGCACAATGTGTCACTTAGGTGTGTAAAGATGATTTAGTCCACGGCTTTCAGAAATCACCCACTCATCATGACATGTTAAAGACTAAGAGAGCTTCAGTATAGTCACTGTTATAAAGGCTAGCAGTGATGGGGAATGCTGGGAAAGTTGGTGAGGTAGCTCTATAATGGGCCAAGTTTGTCTCCCCAGGTACAACCCTACCTTCCACTACTTGTAACCATTTGCGATACCCGTCTTTGACCTGCCAAGTAGGAAAGTGTATGCCCATCGATCTTCATTAGTGGGGAACCAATGTGATGTTTACAGACCCCTGCTGAGCTTATACACAAGATCCTCTTCCCTTTCCCTTTGCTGTCTGGCCTATTTTTCTGCCAGGTCTCGGGAGCAGGGAGTGTCCACTTCTGTGTATTTATACAAGGGGCCCCGATATCATCACTAGTCACTGCCGTGACACACACGCCAAAAGTTAAACATTAGATTTATGAAAGGAATTTCAAACCTAAGATACTTCTACTCTTCCCCTTTAATGACAGGTAAAATGTCTGCACCAAAAAACAATGACAATGACTGAATTCTGTTTCAGGAAAATCTATTCTTTCTGTTGCTTTCCCCAAGGTACTACTGTCATTTCAAATGTAGGAACCAAGGCTAAAAAAAAAAAACAAGTGGGATATTAGACTAACAGGGATTATGTGGCTAACTCCCATGCATTGTCATGTCAGACTAAAACACTACTTGAATTTATTTTTCATACTTCAGGTCGTTTAACACAATTTAAACCACTGCCTTCTAAAGTTCATAAAATAAAGCAACCGGTTTATATGGTAGGAGGCAGCTTTTAGCACACCCCAAGAAAGATTCACACCTTTTGGGGGGGAAAAAACAACAGAACAAAGTGGATTAAACAGCTTTTCATGCAACAGCTGCCTTAAATATTGCCTGATGAGACAGATTTTATTGAGATCATAAAGTATTGTCAAAAGCTGAAAGTTCATAATTTCAGTAACCTTTCCATCCACTGGCCAATATATTACTGACATTGCTTACAGGTGATGTGTATGTATACATGGAGCTCAGTTTTCATATTTGTGACTTATATGGACTGTCCAAAGTGCTTGTATATAGATTAAATCATCATTTAACTGACTGCAATATAATGTCAATCAGAGTGTCCAAATTTATTACATTGTGTCCTATTAAGGGTTCCACATCTGACCGCTATACCTGCTATAAACTCACACCCAATGCAATAAAAATATGATTTAAAGTAGAAAGGGAAAAAATCAGCTATTTTATTTAGTGTTTGGAAACCTCACGTCAATCAGCACAACAGACGTAACACCACAAAACTTTGGATCTTATTCTCTTTAAAGAGAAAGGATTAGTTATCTCAAATAGGGGGAAGCTGAGCCAAATTATTTCAGACAAGAGAAATGAGAAAAATCAAAGTACACACTATTGTTTAACTGAACCAAGAGCTGACCAATATAAAAGTTTTGGTTTAAAATCATGACCACCATTACATCAGAAGTAGTTTTTAACAATGGTTTAAAGGTTGACTAAACTCACAGAACATCACCACTAATACTGCTTAAAAATAAAACGGGTTTTCAATTTTGCAGCCTTCCTTGTCTTATTTACACAAACAGTCCCAGAAAATAAAAGTAACCTTATGCATTAAGACAGGGCTGCCCCATTTCTGAGCAGCTACAGGCTCTAAGCCATGCCACCGTCGGACGCAGTAGCAAGAAGTGAAAGCTGGAGGAGTAGGGAAGACCAGAGACCCTGGCAGCATAAGGGAAGATCAGGCAGCAACAGGATCAGCAGCAAATGCAAGCAATGGAGGGAGGTGGTAATAGCTGGTAGGAAGGATGCCTAGACCAATGACAGGAAGTCCAGGGAGACAAGAAGGTAAAGGTTGTGGGACGTATGGACCATAATAAGTTAACCTATTGCAACTACATATAGCCTGAGGGCTCTAAAGTAAGATATACCTAGTAGGGGTGTGCAAAAAAAGCTGTATTCAATTCAGATTCAGATTTGGCCTGAATCGGGGACAGTGATCAGATTCCTTGATTTGGATCACTGTCCCAATTCGATTCAGCTGAATCTGATTCAATGCTGATTTGGAAAATCAGCGATTCAGCCACAGACACAGCTTTAAATGTTTTTTCTACATGCCTCAAGGTACCAGGCATGGGTCATGAATGCTGGGATGCTGAGGTGGATGGAGTGGGACCCCCTCAGGATCCCCTCTCCCGCCCCCCAGCCCACCCCGGGTGCCCCCCAGACCCAGGAAGCACCAGTTGCTGAGCCGGGGGGCAGGGGGCGGTTCCCTGCACGCTCCACAGTGGACCTGGAAGTGGACTGGAAGTGCTTCTGGTCCACTTCTGGGTCCATCATCGAGCGTGCTGGGGACCCCTATGCTCCTGTGGGACGCTCCATCTGCCCCAGCATCTCAGTGTTCATGAGTCACACCTGGTACCTTGAAGTATGTAGAAAAAACATTTAAAGCTGCATCTATGTCCGACTCATTGAATCTCTCTGAATCAATTCGGTGGGTTCCAATTTGATTCAGAGAGATTAAAGGGTCTCCTGATTCGATTTGGATTCGGAGATTTGGCCACCGAATCGGGCCGAAACTCCGCTGAATCAAATCAGCGACTGAAGCTTCACACAGCCCTAATACCTAGCTAGTTACAGACATATATAAGAACCACTTTTGAAAATATTTCTGATATAAAAGTCTTGTTACCAAAAGACCCGACTAAGAGCTGATGCAGATCCTTTCAGTATTAAGTCACCAGCTGAATTCAAGCCAGCTCAGTGAGGACAGAAAATGGTCTTGAGCTGCCATTAATATCTATTGGCATTTCACTATCATAAGGGACAATATTATTGCCAGTTCGTGCAGTGAGGACACAGGCAATGGACTGTCTTTTCATCTTTAGAAGTGTTATTTCTGTGTTAGCAAGAAAGTACTCAAAAAAAGACAAAGGTTTGGAAATCATTCCCATCATTTACTTGAACCTATTCTCAAATTAACAAAGACCTGTATACTCACCTTGTTTTTACAACGAGAAAATAAACACAAATGTGCTGTTTGCAAAAACAGCAGACACATTCTGCTGAACTAAACCGCAAAAGTGGTACCAATACCAAGAGATTTTAGGATGGTTAAGAATGCATCTAACTAACCAAGCATACAAAACCCACTCTGATTTTACCAGTTTTTTTTTCCTTTCTGATTTCTGAAATAAATTGTTGCTAAAAATTTACATGTATGGCACTTTCCAAAAGTGATAGAAAAAACATATTTTGCTCAAGCAAAAGGTATCTGATTGGATCATGTCATCTACTGAGCCACAGCTGAAAGACCTTAGATGGTCAAACACAGGATGGCTCACATCTGTGTACATAAGAATAAGCAGAGTGATTTTTAGGAATCAAGATATTCTTAGCTATCAGACTATGCCATACAGCCAGGCACTTAGACTGGTTGTTAGCATCAGAAAGCCTTTGTTTGTACCATCCCAGGGTTAAGTCGCTCCTGTAACTTCAAATTCTCTCTTTAATTGCTAAACACAGTAAGGAAAAAAAAGATAAAACTGGATTCTCTTCTGGTTGATTTTCCTCCAGTTGCTTCATGGAAGAGCTATCAAAGAAAGTTACAGTGCACATTACATTTCATTTCAGAAGGATTTCAGCACTCACTAAACCTCCAATGGTATCTTTTTGACAACCTAATCTCTTAGTAGTGGTAGCTAAATTAAACCCAACGATCATCAATAAAGGCTTTCAAGTGTAACTCAAGAAGATTCAGCACACGCAATCTATTAAAAGTCCAGCAACCAATCTTTAAAAAGAATCACTTGAGATTGAACACTTAATTAGGGATTAGGGATATTTGTACTTAAAGTTTATTTTTGTCTACTTTACGACCTACAGCTTCCTATTTCATTTGTGTGCATGAAACATAAGTGCAAACACTGGAGCGGAAACCGGCAGTTTCGTTAGCAAAAAAACAGATCAGGATTTGGAAACAGAAAGGGTTTTTTTTTTAAATAAACAAGATCATTCATTATTGTTGTGAGGTGTAAAAATGAGGCACACAATGAAAGCGGGAAACCCTACACAACATAAAATAGATAACGTTTCCAAACTATCACAGGAATCACCAGGCTAAAGCCCAGGCCGGCAAATGCCAACAAACATGCATACCTTTAAAACTGTATGCATTCCCACTGATTTCAAAGTAAGCATATGTTTAATTTCTGCCAGACAGGGGTCTACCTGTCCTTCCAGACTCCTTGCTAGCATGATTCCAGCTGTTAGCAACAGCTGCAGATAGATAAAACATTATACAGCCGACTGCTGAGGAGGAGTGTACAATCCTCCATCCCCTCCAAAGACCACCTGGCCTCAGTCATACAAGGAGTCTCTACCCTCGGACTCGATTATTCCGGCAAGCCACTTACCCTTGGTTTGAAAGCATTGTGAAAAAGCTGCAATGGAATTTGGCACCACTTACGCAATGCTGGTTACCAAGAGAACATTGTATCTGTACGTGCTCATTTTGTGAGGTCCCTGTTAAAAATTAAAGAAATTTAACATTTCCACTTCTCGTTTTCAAGATGGACATCAATGGTCTAGAACCAGGGTAATTTGAGGTTTGCTTTTCCTCTGGGATATTTCTGCTCTCAGCAGCTCCATTCCTTCAACGCAACTGCCTGGGGGAAGCTTGTGGGTTCAGGCAACCGGTCTCCTCGGCTGGACGGAGACAATTGAATTCCCTCATGGGACAATTAAGAATGGCCACAAAACTCACCATCTCTCATGGGCAAAATCATATCTCAGTCATCTGACCTCATATTACTATAACAGAATCTGTACAAAAGATGGAAAAAGATCAAGAAGGCGCTGATGCACACACGTTACTCTCTAACACCTGCCAGAGTAGAAATCATTCAATGGTGATAATATTTTTGCTCTTTAAATCATTCTCCATGGGTTTTTGATTTAGAAGGAAACCAGGTACCTGATAACGGAAGTCATGTACAAACCTGAACAGGAAGAATCTATAGCAAAAAAACCTAGTCCAAGATAATGACAGTGTGGCAGGGCACTGTGTGTGCCTGCCACTTTAAGGGCCTGGAGCTGGCAGCCACCAGGTGCCTGATGAGGGCAGCCATTTTGGATTTGGGGCTGCCCATATAATCAGGGCAGTTCTGCTGCTGGGGGCCAGGCAACATCAACCCCTGGCCAGAGGGCTGTTGATATCGTCTGGAGGTAAGGGAGGAGCTGTAGGGGAAGGACAGGCGGCTCTTGGTCCTGGGCATGACCTAGAACTGCACCCTGCTGGGAGTGGGTGGCCTGGTGGGGCTCCCAGTGGTGCAGGCGCCCCCAGGAAATGCCAAGCCAGTTACCACCCCGGTGACAGGCGGGGCGGGGGGCCTTAACCCCTAGCCCCCACAAACGGGGGAGTTACCCCTTTGTTGGAGGGTCGGGAAAGTGGACCCCACGGAGAAAGAGTAAGGGCCATAGACTCAAGCCTGTCTGAGTTTCCCCTGACTGGCCCATGCTGAGGCCATGACCAGAAGGGTCGAAGGGCCAGGGGCCCACCACGAGGAACGCCCAAGAGCTGAGGGCCTGGGGTTTTGACTGGCCTGGAGGTGGGCCAGGGCTAGTGAGCTGAAGGTCCCAGTGGGGGGATCACACCCAAAGGGGAATCAGTTCAGGGAGCGATGTTGGCCAGTATGAAGGCAGAAGAGACTGCCTGAGGGGAGGAATCCAGGTGGGGTTCAATAGTAGGATTCTGGGGCCCAGTGTGGGGGCCAGTTATTATGAGAACTATAGATGCCATCTGCGAGGATTGGGCTGTGGTGTAGGGGAGGAAAGGAGCCACAGATAGCACCCCTTGGCATTGGGGCAGGTAATGGGCAGCCTCCCGCTTATTAACATCTATTTAACTAATTAACAACAAGGCATGGCAGGAGAGAATGCAGGCGGTTAGCCCAGGAACAGGTGGGCGGGCCACAGTGAGATCAGCCCCGAGCAGGCCCACTGTGACAGACAGAAACTCTGGCACTGTCCTTTGCTTAAAATTTGATGGAACAATGCTATGCAACCGCAGATCAAATGCTCTGAATTCTCTAATGATTTTGCCAGTTCCCTTCATTTGACGTAAAATGGAAAAACTGTTGGGGCAAATAAAATGTCAATAATTCTAGACTTTACTAAATAATCTGAATTGGAATACAAGGCACCATGCACCTTAATGGAAAAATCCCCAACCAAAAGTGACCAATATAACTTAGGTATGGTGATATCACCCACTATAAAAAGGAGGGCAAAGAGACAGACAGAGCTATGATCTGAATGAAGATGCATATGATTACTGACAAGGCTTCGGCTCCACAATCATAATTTTCAAACTCGTTTGCCTAAGGCTAGATACATGAAACCACTTTAAGGCATATGAGGAAGTAGTTTGATTTTCAGGGGGTCTGAACAGACCAGCTGAAACCATGGTGCAACTTTCAGAGCATTAACACACATGCTCAAGTGCATTGATACAGATAAAAGTGCATCACTTTAGAAAGCCTAGTTCAGAGTCTCAGACCTGTCGATTTGGTGGCATTAGCCACATTAGAGAATCCCTGGACATAGCACTTTCTACAGTAAGAAGGTTCACTTGTTTTAAAAGAACAGAGCATAACGCTTTACTGCCGTTTTCTACTTATCAACTTTTTTAATCAATAGAGGACTCTAAAAACCCTAGCCATTTTCATACAAGGCAAAAACCAATCTGTAATCTTCCTTCTTAACTGAAGCAGCAAATACCATGCCCAGGGACATGGATGTGCTCATCCTCAACAACAGTAGACAGGGAATTCTGGTGATCTCAAAGCATGATTGAATATGATTGTTATGCTGCAGTGGGAAAACTTAATAAGAGAAAGACATTTTATTTTCTAATGACCCAAGAAACTCATTCAAAGGATGAAGGGCAGAGAAATAACACAAGTCATGTCAAGTTAGTGAAAGGCATCTGGGAGGTATCATAGAGGAACCCTGCAACGTGCCACAGCACAGCGAGTTCCAGTTCAGAGGGGTGCCCCGAATGCTTTGTCCCACGATATCTGGACTTCTACTTTCTTTATCTCTTTTGATATCTTGGTGACAGCTGCCTAATGAAATAGCATTTTAAAAGCATAAAATGAAAAGCCGATATTGGGTGTTATTAGTACATGATTTTCTCCTTTTCTGACTGATAGAAAGCAATAACCGCTAAACGACATCAATCACATGTAATGATTTGTTACCAGTTCTGTCACTTGCATTTAAGTGTTAGTTACTCGCCCTGTGTTCTGCTATTCTCAACTGGGTCCCATATAGGCAATGCCTGTCAGTCTGAGGTTATCTTTGAACTCTCGTCACCTGCAGTCATATTTATACAGCATAGCACATAAAATACCTTTTTCTCACTCATCAACACTTCGCAGTACAGTGTCAGTGCTGGGCAGGATATTGTACAAACGATTCTGACTACTCAAATTGGCTGGGGAAATGTGAAAATCATCCTGTAAAAATCAAATGGACATATTTATCTAAAGACCAAATAACTGAGCATATAACTTATTTTGGTTTTGAATCGTGCTTTATTATACTTTTTCAGGAATGGAAAAAAAAAGGAGGGGTTTACCCGGACAGAAAATGCATATACTAAAAGCAATAATATCTGTAACCTACAATAGAAAGTGATGATCTAAAATTAAATCCAGATGTTCCAGGATAAAAATAAAACATACAAGAGCAAAAGACTCATTGTATTAATCTCCATGTTGTAAGGAGCCTTTCGGCAAAACATTTTTTTTTTAAAGAGATACTATAAAAGTTAAAGACTTAGGGAAAAAATCTTCAAGATTTAGTAATTGGAAGGCTCCCAAAACACTTTTGTATTTCATGCTGAGATGCACAGAGAGTTGTTCATATTTAATTGAAAATGTGTTAACATTACAATTTCAAAGGGATCCAAAGTAATAGGAGTTTTCCTGAAAATTCAAACCCAGGCTTTCAGTGTTTCCTGTTGTGCAGCAGAAAGATCTCATTTTAATGGAATAAGTTGTAGAAAAGGACCTAAAGAGGGCAATTTTTTTGTTCTTCAATGAAATTGGTGGGAAGCAAAGTGGTGTGTAATTAGTATTTTTTTCCACCATTTTTAAAAAAACTTTGCAAAGGTTAATGTTACCATACTGCTGCATTTAAATGTAAACGTATCTAAACACAGTGTTTTCACTAATTTTAGATCCTAATAATTAGATCAAGGCAATTTACAAATACTTAGCAGTACGGCTCTCTCCTGAAATCCTTAAAAAGGTTAATAGATATTTTCTTGTTCTTCTTCTACAACTCGCAATTCTAGTAAGATCACACATTCTAATCCTAACAATTGTCTCCTTCCTTAATGAGCCATTTATGAAAGAATGATTTGTTACTGTAAATAGAAAAAAAAAGGATGTCATACAGCATTACTCACAAGCCACACAGATTTTTATCTAGTACCTTGCTGAATACACATTTATTTATAGGAGTACAACTGAGGACCCTAATTCTGCCAAGGAGTATAACCACATGGACATTTACGAGGGGTTATACTGTACACACAAACACACACCATTATACCACCATTTAGGATCTGGACACACACCACACACCATTATACCACCATTTAGGATCTGGACACACACCATTATATCACCATTTAGGATCTGGACACACAACACACACCATTATACCACCATTCAGGATATGGACACATACCATTATACCACCATTTAGGATCTGGACACATACCATTATACCACCATTTAGGATCTGGACACACACCACACACCATTATACCACCATTTAGGATCTGGACACACACCATTATACCACCATTCAGGATCTGGACACACACCATTATATCACCATTTAGGATCTGGACACACACCATTATACCACCATTCAGGATCTGGACACACATCATTATACCACCATTCAGGATCTGGACACACACCATTACACCACCATTCAGGATCTGGACACACACCACACACCGTTATACCACCATTAAGGATCTGGATACATGACACACATCAGTCCGTCCACTGTGGGTATTACCCCTCTGAAAGGAAGGAATAACATACCAGGACCAGTTACACCAATGTATCAGTCCTGTATCCTCTTCCCTAACCAGTTGCCTCCCATATTAGCTTTTGCTCAATATTTCCCCTATTTCCCCTGCAACCTATTGGAAACCCTGCAACCTAATGTATTAATAGTACCCATTGCAGGCAGTTAGCTTGGAATGGGTGGCTGTGTCTCCATTCTTCCCTGGAAAGTAAATTTACTAATGTGTAACATTCAGGATAATTTGTTCCACATAATCACATCAAGCGTCTCTGCACCTTATACCTGAGCAGAATTGAGGTGCAATGAACTCCAGCGCAAGTGTATTCCTCAGAACCAGGATTTATGACCACGGCACTGACACCTATTTCAGTATAGCTGGTTATTACCCCACATTAAATCTACTATAGACAATGCTGCTCGGATGACTACCTACTAGTCACGATTTCTAAAATAGCCAGGGATAAGCTTTTCATTCCTGAAGATTAAGTTCATTAAACTATACTTTTAAAGAAAAAAAATAAATAAACCCTGGCCTTCAATTGGCTGAAACCCTGAAGGGTTTGTTCAATAATGGTGCAGTGAGCGATTGACACTCAACACAACCCGTATCCATGAATTAAATGGTTACATCTGTGTCATCTATTCTTTATAATGCAAACAAAGTTATGGCACTGCAACGCTGTCGCCAGATCAATGTCTCCTGCTTAGAAAATAAATTCCTCAACACTTAAGCAGCAGCAGGAAATTATTATTGTACAACAACATCCGATTCTATTCTCTTAATTATAGCAATGCCAGTTAGCGCTGCTATGGTGAAGAATTGCCAAGTTCCTTACACATGGCATTTCCCCCTATAGGACACTTTCATTGCTTTACAGGAGACCAGTGCTGTTCTTTTATTAGCGCTTACAATGGCAGAGCAACAGTCAAGTGCAGTGAAATTCATCCAGGATTCAGAGAACTAGCAGCAGGTGCTCTAGTTCTCTTAAGCCCCACCTTGGTGCCCCACCGTGATGAGCAAGGGGGAGGTCAAAAGCATTTGTTGCACAAGAGACATCTGCCTCTTCTCTGTATCATGTGACACAGCTGGTTTTCATTATACAAGCTTACTGCATGCTGCTGCATGGGTTGTTGCCAACCTCTGATAAGCGTTAATGCATAAAGCCCTTACTGAAATGCTCGTGTGCTGGTTAAACTGGTGCTCGCGTACTTGGTTGAGGGTCTAGGGAAACTCAGGTTGCTTCTGTAAGTAGAAGTACACTCCTGCTTGCCTGCTGTGGAGGGCAGGGACATAGGAGAGAGTCCCATGCTTGTCCCAGTGCTCAGGGTTAGGCGACTCTCCCGTGCCATCCCACAATTCCTGGCACCCATATGTCCACCCCCTTCTATTACTGCTGATTGCACTATATCATAAATGCCCATTTCGACATGGTTACAATTTCTGCACAGCTCAGATAAACAGCCCTGGAAAGGCTCGTTACACAGTGCAATGCTAGCTGATTGCAAAGAGCACTCAGGGGTGCTGCTGTGCACGTACAATAGACCGGGAGGAGAATACCCCAAATCTATACTTGAGTAAAACCATCTCAAAAAGATCAATGGAAATGGAGGTTCACCAGCCTGCCACGCACTGCAGGGGAGCAGAAAGTTCTAGACATCCTCTCCCGTAAGGCTCATGCCAGCAACAGAAGTTCTGGCAAGATCTTGTCTACCTGCACCTAGTAAGAGCCCACGTCATTTCCTTAACAGGGAGGCCACGGTCCTGCGCAATATGCTTCGGAGCAGGGATGATTTAATCATTGGACTGGACAAAGACCTGCTCCAAACAAGAAGAGGGGGCAGTATCCCAAGAATAAAGCCGTGGTGCTGGAAGCCATGGGTCATGCCATGTGGCCACGTGGGCTAGTAGGTATGCTGGAGCGATTTTCCAAGGATAGACCAGTTCAGCAATGGTCATGGTCACAGGGAACTTTCAGGAGAGGACGGGTGCAGGTTTGGGAAGCAGAAATTACCATTTTTATTATTTTGAGGGGAACTACAGTATCAGTGGGAGGGATTTCTAAGTCATGACCGATAACATTATTTTATGGAGAAGACTGTGTGTGATGAGATATACTGATTTAAGGCCTCGGCAGTTCCTGGGATCCCTCATTCCACAACCAGGTGGCATGATCCAAAAGAGATCCCGAGTAGGGAAAAGAAAAAAAAAAACCCCATGCCACTAATCATTAATGTCTAGTAACTTTGCCTGTATTACTAAAAAAAAGAACTGGGATTACAGGCTTAAACAGCAAGAATGTACCAGTGTATCACTATATACACTATTCTCTTTGTAAGTCTGTCACACTGATACTAATATCATTATTAGCATTAAAACATTGTCCCAGACAGCCTCGATTGTAGGATGTGGTATCTCTATGAAATGGAAAAATCCCATATGGACCCCAGTGTTTAACCACCTGGTATTGTCCTTTCAAGACATGCTGTCAAGGTAGCTATCAGCTCTGCTCTTCGCAAGCCTCTGCATTCTAGTTCAGCATCCTATTAATGTTCACCAGAATTTTCTCCTACTCCTGACAGATTAAATACTGGCATTTCTCATGTAGAAGAAACTCAAGCCAAGCAGCGAGATTCCAGCATAGGACAAACTTCCACCCATTACCCCAAGTCGCTTATTCTCCTCTCCCCATTTTTTTTGATAGGCTATTCTAACATCCAGTGATGAAAAATCTCCTTTGCACACAGATGAGATTTCCTCACTAGCTTCAAAATTTTGTTTTTACTTCCACTCCAAAATATGGAGTAGGGGAGTATCCTCCACGGCTTCCCTAGCCTGAAATAATATTTAAAACAAGAAAGGTAACAGGACCCTGTCTAATTGCTCCAATCACACCCTCAACCAAGTCTCCAATTTTTTTAATTTGCTGAAATAAATTAAAGCAATTCTTTACCAGGGCCTGCATTAGGTGGGGATATATTGATACAAGATTTCACATCCAAATAGGTCACTATAGAAAAATAAAATAACCGCACACCAAACTGATAAAAGTAACTAACTGGCTTTGTGATAACATAAAACATTAAATTGCTCTCTTCTTCGTGACAGGAACATCTACCTTCATTGCACAGCAGAGGGCTCTTGTGGAGAGGAATTCCTCAGGGATCTGTTCTGGATCTGGTGCTATTTCACATTTTTATTAATGAACCGATACAGGAATAGAAAGCTTCCTCATCACGACTGTAACACAGGACCAGGAGGTCTAGCAAACACTTTGGAGGACAGGATTAGAGTTCAAAAGGATCTTGAAAAATTAGAAAGCGGGGCTCTCAACAACAAAACCAAATGCTGAAAAGGATCTGGGAACGATGGGAACACAGCTTTAGTCAGAAATATAATGCTCTTCCCAAAGAAGGAAATGCGATCCAGGGCTGTACTAACAAAAGTATGGTATGTGAGATGCAAGAGGTGAAAATACCAGTCTACTTGGCACAGCTTAGGCCTCAGCCGGGATATTGTGTGCAGTCCTGGGCTCCTTTATTTGAGAAAGATGTAGAGAAACTGGACAGGATCCAAGGGCAAGTGAAAAAGATGATGAAAGGATGGGAATGCAAGCCAAACAAGGAGAGGTTGAGAGCACTACACATGTTCAGCCTGGAGAAAAGGGGATTAAGAGGGGACGTTATAGCAGTTTTCAAAGGGATGGCAGGACAAGCAATGGTCTTAAACTGTAGCAAAGCAGATTTAGAGCAAATGTCAGGAAAACCTCTGGGAACAGCAAGACAAAGGAACAAGCTGCCCAGGGACTGTCATCACCGGAGGTTTTCAAGAGGCTGGAGGGGCATCTTCCTGGGATAGTTTAGGAATAATGCACCTGCCTGTCTGTGGGAGGGTTGGATTGGAGCGTTTTGAGGTCTTTTCCAAACCTGTGATTCTAAGAACTTCAATCAGCCTGGAAAAAGAGAGACTGTGGAAGGCAGGATTTATGTGTACCTTGTAGACTAACTAAATCAGAGCTGCATAAGCTTTCTTAAGTAACAGCTTGCTTCATCAAACGCTGGGAAGGGACTGCAGGAAGCAGCACATCTAAATAGGAAGCAGTGATCAGAATACGAAGAGTAGGTAAGGGGAGGAGGAAGGAGGGGTCGCGGATGGGTGAGGACCTATCTCTAAGATGCGACACAACAAAGGGTTTCTTGTGGCACACAGAGGCGATTTTGCGGACATTTTTCAGCAGCCCCACCCCTCACTGCTGATTGGTGGACGGGACCCAGCTTCCCCACCACTCACCACTGATTGGTAGAGGGTGCCTTCACTCAGTCTATGTCACTACTGCATTTTTGCTACACTCCTTGGTGATGATTCGCATAGGACACCTTAACTCAGTCTACATCACTGCCACTTTTTATTTGGTTGATTTCACAGGAAATTGTGGCCAATCCCAGATTTCCCAGTGATCATGGACAACCCTCTTTCACAGTTTCCATGCAATCCGCATGGTCCCTAATGATCAGAGAGGTAGGGTGGGTAGAAGAGAGAAACAAAGCAGTTAACCCGCTGAGAGGCAAAGGTCTTGTGTTAAAGCTAATCCAGGTAATGGGAGAAGAATCCATAGTTTTGGTTTTGACCAAAATTTAACACAATCCAGTCTGTGGATGATTTCTTATTCCGCTATTTCCTGTTCAATTTTGCAAGAAAGAAGACCAGAGATGACACATGCACAGAGGAAGCACAAAAGTTAGTTGAGCTTTCATGCCAGAAACCAAAGGAGGACTAGGACAGGAGGCAAAAAGAGAGGAGGGCTCACCACTTCCCTCAGCCTCAGTCAGAGGAAAAGCAGTAGGGACCATGCACTGTTTGAGCTCCTGTTCCCCATAATAATGCACTTTGGCCTTGCCCCTGCTGCTCTGTTGCACAACAATTCTCTCTCCGCACAAATTTTGTCCAGGGCTTTGGAAGCCACAACAATACAGGCTGCGCTGACATCCAAAGGGTTTTGTACACAGTGCCATCCTGCCTTCAGCTTGCCAAATGTGTCCACCACTGTCCTGCAAGTAAGTGCATAATTAAACCTTCTTCTGCCACGTGCTATGACATACACAGTTCATGAACCGTGGATATAAAGGATAAGCAAAGTCCTCTGAAATAACAATAGGTAGATACCCTATTGATAATCATGTCGTTTGGGCTAGGGACAGATATTACACAGATGGATCACCTCCAAATTCAAGCTAACGCCCAGTCCCACAGTATCCCACATTGCGTAGCACCTTCCCAACAAGCCCCCACCTTGCAGGATGGATAGGCTAGCCTTGGCCCAAGCTGTCTGATACAACTGAACAGGGAGGCATGCTCTACTGCCCCTCATCTTTTCACCTAGGTGATTACAGGCATGTGGCCACATTTCCAGAATCAAAAGTGAGTGTTTGTTCACTTGCTGATCAGTTCAATCTACGCAGCTTAAACTAACCTGCAAAGATTGAATTGATTCAGCCTCGGGCTTTTTGACCATCTCTACTTAGCCTTGGAGGAAATGTGCCATATATCCCCTGACTGCCACTAACATGTGCCTTTCTGGTACATCCCATGCTGATGTTCATCAACCAGCCTCTGTGAGTCTCACAAGCCCTGCATGATGATGTAATAGTATCCTTTGCAGCTGACATTTACCCACTCCTTGTGATAGACCAATTATGATCATGAATGCCATCAATGCTCCCACAGAGCTTTGTGGGGGATCTATCCTCTAACACATATTAGCTGTGGTTTAAGCACTCCTCCCAAATATCCACCAACATCTGCCTTGCCAATACCATCCTGTTGGGCAATGGACCTCCAGCAGTCTGAAGTATTCATCTTCCAAATAGCGATATTGTGGTAGTGCACCCTTGGTACTTGCCATTTTTAAGAGGTTTGAGCAGGCTTTGGAGCAGCTGCCAGGTGTGATGCGACCTAACAAGGGGCTGCAAGAGGGCTCCTGGATTGGAGGATAGGGCTAAGCAGCCTCAGTATAAACCCAGGCCCTCAGAGCTTAGGGGGCAGTTGCAGCAGGGAGCCAGAGGGATAACATTGCCCGGCAGGAGCTGCTGCTCCCAGGATACCTGGTGGTTAAGGGTAGGAACTATGGGGATGTAGGAGGTTCTTGGTCCTGGGGAATGACCTAAAACTACACCTTGATAAGGTTGAATGGTGTGGTGGGGCTGCCTGTGGCAGGGTGGTCCCCAGGAAATGCCACACTAGTGCCTCCCTAGTGAAAGGTGAGAATGAGATGCTGTATAGCCTTAGCCCCCATAATGGGTTACGTCACAGAGGGAACAGGCGAGGGGTCCAGGCATGTCATCAGACCTGAAACCCAAGGGACGTAAGGCTTGAGAGCCCAATTGAAGGAGCGGAGTAGTGGGCCCAGTGGGTGCATGTGAGAAGGCTGCATAAAGTAGGGTCCACATGGGTGGGCCTGAAGGACTGAGCACAGGCCGGCCTTAGAGATTGAGTGAGCTGGGTTTGGAGGGGCCCGAAAAGGCAGACCCATATGAAAGAGAGAGGGCGAGTGGCTCAATAACTTGACCAGAGAAATCCTTGACTGGTCAGAATGGTCAGGAGGCCAAAGTGCCCACCACAAGGGACGCCCAGAGCTAGGGTCTGGGATTCTGACTGGTCTAGAGGCGAGGCCAGGGCCTGTGTGGCTGAAGGTCCCAGAGGGGGCCACTACCGAGAAGAAGGGTTCAGGGAGGTTGGCAGCCAAGAATGAGGGCAGAATAGACCACCTGAAGAGGAGGGATACACGTTAGGGTCTGGATGTCAGGAGGGCATAAAGTGAGGTCCATTGTGGGGCTGTAGCCATATAGCCATGCCATCTGCAAGGCATGGGGCATGGTGTAAGGGGAGGTTTGGAGCCATGTATTATGCCCATGGCATTCGGCAATAAATGGGCAGCCTTGTAAACAACTACTAATTAATTATATCAAAGGCATGGCAGATAAGGTATGTGGGCGGACTGCCCTAGACAGGTGGGTGGGCCAATGATTCAACCAGCCATGAGATGGCTCCCTGTCACAGGTATCTACTCATGTTTGGATTGCTACAGTCTCTCTCATTTGAGCATCCTGGTATTGGGGGATTACAGTGCCTCATGCAGGTCTGGAGCCACTGCTAGTCAGTTCAGATTCTCATGAAGGTGGATGCAACCATACTGTGCACCAAAATAACGTTTGAGAACTCAGTTCTGCCATCTTCTGCAGTTCAGAAATAGTTGCTGAACTATCCTTCACCACCTCACAGTGCATTTAGCCTGGTAGAACAGCAAAAGCAAAAAATAGCTAATCTACAGCTAGACCTATGGTGTAGTGCTAGCCAGAATAGATAGTTGTGAGATGCGCACAGAACTGGAGGCACCTCAATTACAAGTGTTGGCAAGGTAAAACATTTCAGACTGAGGCCCAGAAAGGACAGGCTGCTTTTCCACACCATGAACTAATGCTGAAGCAACTCAGAGCAGTGGGGCACTCTGATCCCTGGGATACCCACTAGGCCTGTGAGAAGTAGCTAGTGTTCGCTTCAGATTCACCCAATTTGGGGGACAGTGATTTGATTCGGTATTCAAATCGCTGTCCTGAATCAATTCAGCTGAATCTAATTCAGAGATTCAGCCTCTGCCAAATCGGCCGAATCTCCAAATCAAACAGGCCCCATCCCCATCCTGCTCTCCCATCCCCATCAATGGCTGTCCCGTACTCACCAGCTCCTGCCAGGATGGGGGGGTAATTCCTGGCGGCACCCACTGCCCCACC
>NW_005842139.1:721364-730802 GCF_000455745.1 Alligator sinensis
CCCCCTGAGGCCCCAATTGCCACTGCAGCAGCCAGTGAGGCTGGGGCTTTTTTTTTTTTTAAAGCTCCGGGGCACTGGGACCAGGTGGGGTAGCCATTGATGGGACTGGGAGAGCAGGTGGGGTCGGGGGGTGCTCAGGAAGGCTGGGGGAGCAGGCAGGGAATGGGGTCTGGTGGGGGTCCCCTCCCACCTCGTCCAGTCCCTGTTTCCCCTGCCCCCGATTTACTAGCACAGAGTCCGGGTCCAGCTCCCTGTGGCAGCGAGCAGAGACTACCTGATTCTCTGAATCTCCTCTGAAACTTTTCTGAATCTATTCAGAAGCTTTGGATCTATTCGGACCTTTTTATCAGTCTCCCAGTTCAACTCAGATTTGGAGATTTAGCTGCCAAATCAGGCTGAATCTCCTCCAAATCGAATCAGCAACCAAAGCATCACACAGCCCTAATACCCACCCCAAAATCACCCACCCCCAAATCCTTGCAATTAGAGAGCATGAGCATATGGAAAGATGTAAAGGGAGGGGTGACCTGTGGGTCTGCAGTGTGTAGGCTCACCTGTATAAACATAGTTATGTTTAGACTATGTATGGGGTCACGAATTGGGATAGATCATTTATAGAGATCAATTAGTGTCAACATAATTTGCAAATGGAACAGTGGGGTTAGAGCTGCTATGGGTTATAGGGACCTGAACAGATCATCTAGCCTGACCCCCTGCCACAGGCAGGAATGAATGCTGGGTTCACAAGACCCCAGACAGGTGATCGCCCAACCTCTTCTTGAATTTGCCCAAGGTAGGGGCGAGGACCACTTCCCTGGGAAGCTGGTCCCAGATTTTGGCCACCCTAACTGTAAAATATTGCCTCCTGATCTCTAACCTAAACCTACTTCCTGATATCAGCTTATTATCATTGTTCCTCATCACCCCAGGCAGTGCTGGGGAGAAAAGGGCTCTGCCTATTTGCTGTTGATCCCCCTGATGAGCTTGTAGGCAGCCACCAGGTCCCCCCTCAGCCTCCTCTTGCTGAGGCTGAACAGGTTCAGGTCCCTCAGTCTCTCCTCGTAGGGCCTGTCCTGCTGCCCTCTCACCAAGTGGGTGGCCCTCCTCTGAACCCTCTCCAGGCTGGCCACATCCCTTTGCAAGTGCAGCGCCCAGTACTGGACGCAGTACTCCAGCTGTAGCCTGACCAAATTGTTCTAGGAGGAAATTTCTACCAGAATATGTAACACATACATCTTATACCACATTCTGATTAAACAGATTCTTTATAGAATTATTATTTTACTTACTTTATATCATCTAAAATATTAATCCCTTTTTCAAAAAGAGCTTGAAATTATAATCTTCATTTAATTCAAGAGATAACATTTTAAATAAAAAAATGCAAACACTCTCATTCAATTTTCTCCTTTGTTTGATCTAAAAATCAAGTCAGATTTTGTCTCCAAAATACAGATTTATGTAATGATATAAGCCATAAATGTTTAACAATAGGTGATGCAGTGTGGTCATTTCTAAAGGCTTGCGTCATATTTTGTAATTTCACAGATCTATTGGCCTCTCTGACATGAAAATCTAGAGGGACATTTGAGCATATAAATTACATTATCAGCAAGTTATCTTCAAATCAAGAGAGTTTTCTATGGGTTAATGCTTGATTAAAGCAGATACATTACATCATACCATTACCATTATTACATCAGTGATTCCCAAAAGCTGTTCTACAGCAAACTAGCGTGTCACGGTAGTGATGGAAGTGAGCAGTGAGACACTCCCCACCCCGCCATAAATGCTTTCCAACCTATCCAGTACCTTGCATCTGCCCTAGCTACTTCAGCAGCAGCTGCAGCTGCTTCTCTTGGGGACTGCCACCACTGCTGCTGCCTTCCCCTGCCCTTACCCACCCCAAGGCAGCCCGTGTCTCCACCCTGCTCCTCCCAACAGCAAACACACATAAACTATGTACAGAAGTCAAAAAGCCCATGGCTGAATTGTTTCAGTCTTTGCAGGTTAGTCTAAGCTATATGGATTACATTGCAACAGAAGTGAACACACATTTACTTTTGATTCAGGAAATGCAACCACATGCCTGCAGTGGCTCAAACCAAAAGCCAAAGGGTACTAAAGCAGGGCTTTGGCACACAGCCAGCAGGGGCTATATGTTCGCTCCTTCTTTCTGCTGCACTCAAGGTCTCTTGGACTTGCAGTCCAAAATCACAACAGCAGGACTGTGCAGGGTTGCTTATCACTTCCTTTTCCTACTTCCAGGTGCCTCTGTAATCTGTAGTCCACAGTCACAGTCCGTAGTAAGTGTGAGTGGGGGAAGGGATGTTTAACCCCGCTCCCTGGCCCCAGACTCCAGCCATGGTTTGCCTGGGGGGGCAGTCCCTCCCCCTGTACACTGGGCTGTATTCTCAGGCAGGCGTGCCCCCCACCCCCTTGTCAGCCAGCCCTCCCTGCTCCAGCTAAGAAGCACAGGGATGAGGCCAGCCCTGCTCTCTGGAACAGACAGCACAGGGCTGCAAAGCATGCTGGGATGTTGGAGGACTCTGATTTAACTTGAACCAGCATGGGGCCTGGGACAGAAGTTTCATAAACCAGTTTGACCCAAATCAGTTAAATCTGATACCACATTCAATTCAGGTTTATCTTAAACTAGTTTCAGCCATTTTGAAACTAGTTTATGTGCACTGAGCTTCTGTTCTGTTACAAGTTTAAACCAGTGTCTAATCACTTAAACCAGTTTAGGTGAAACTTCTGTCCCTAGCCCTAGAGACCACACTTTGCAGCCTAGCTCATCCCCTCCTCTCCTCCCAAGCTCTCAGGACCAGAGAGAGGGGTCGTGGGGGTGGTTGCCAGCATGAGACTCACAGCAAGCTGCTCTTGCCCCTTGAGGGACAGATCAGGGATCAGTAGGCACCAGAAAGTGGAAAGAGCAGGACACAGAAGGAAGAGGTCCTGCCCAGCCACCTAAAAGTGGCACCAACTAGATCAGAGACTCCATTTTTTTTAGCCTCAAGGTCCCCTTCCTGATCTTGTCAGAACTCAGATCCATCTCAGTGGTTTCTTCTCCCCTGCACCACCTTTTTTTCCAGGGGGTAAAAGTGAGTCATGCCACCAAAAAAAATTTAATGCAGAAAAAAAGTGTGCCCCAGGTATCAAAAGTTTGGGAACCACTGTATTATATGCATTAGGCAAAGAAAGCTCTCAAGAGTAAGATTAGATAAACTGTTCTCTTTTACATAATCAATAGAATCAGAATGCATCAACAAGCCATAAATTCTTAGTTCTCTTATGGGAAATCACTAGTTTTCCTTTAAAACAAACTGTTCATCCAGATGATGCCAATTTGTGTGTCATGCTCTAGAAAAAGAGGGGAAAGTTCAAATCAAACAACCAGATCATTAGAGCAAGTGAAACAAAATATTTTGATCGCATTCTGTCAGGAGAGGACATCAAAACTGACCTTGCAAAAATGGTAGCAACGAAGCTTGGTAGCACTGTGCCTTGAGGCAGGTTATGGGAGTTCCCTGGAAGCTCTTTGTATCACTTATTAATCAGGCTTATCTACCTCTTCCAGTTCACAGATCCACAGAAGTTCAGGGCCAGAAGGGACCTCATGAGGTCATCAAGTCCAGCCCCCCTGCTATGGGCAGGAAAGACTGCTGGGGTCAAATAACCTGAGTTCACTGGTTGTGATTGGCGAGTCCTTTAAAAATTAGGACCCAAAGCAGGAATACACATAACTGAGAAGAAACACGAGAACAGGACACTATTCTAGCACATGTGAGTTTAGCTGATGGCCCTGCTGCCTGCCTGGGAAATTGCAAACTGTGTTGAAAAAGGTGTGAGGGGTTGAGAATGCCATGTTGTTGTGGAGTGGAGCGCGGATGAGTGGGCTTCTTATGTATCACAAGGGCCACTGCAGTGCCATCACGAGTTCAGCATTACCCGGACACTGGCGAGCTCAGTGCAGACACTCTTCGTGACAACACCCCAGCTATATCCTATTTTCAATGAGTCCACTTCTCTAGTTTTACTACAATCAAACCCTTCTGTACTGTGGTTGAAACCATTAAAGGAAGAGCGCACACCAACTGCAGATGCTTCCTCAGCCTGATGAAGGGTATTTAAACCCAAAAGCTTGCTAAGAAGAAATTTTCCAGCTATTTGAGTTGATCTAATAAAAGATATCAGATTTACCCAAAGAACCTTGTCTGCCTATTTCTTCACATCAATATGGCTACAACCTATACCCCTGAAACCATGCAATACATTTTAATGAGAGACTGAGGGTGTACTAATCATATCATGCCGCATGGAGTGAACATGTGTCGAGATGACCAGTACGGGGCCACCCAGCTTGAATAGGTCACGACATCCCAAAGGTTTGTGACACCACTCTAATGCGCACTAACTTTAACACCATCACAACACCCCAATGAGTTGCAACTCCTGCAAGTGAAAGTGTCACAAGGCCCTGTAATGTGACCAGTGGCAAGGTCTCCTCTCCTGGCCGCCACCTAGACCCTACCTTATTACTCTTTCTGACCTCTCAGGGTTCACCCACTCTACCAGGGTCCACTCACTGTATCTTCTCTACCAGTCCTGGATCTTATGATTTCATAGGGAGCTCCTTTGGATGCAAAAGTGGATTTTGGGAAGTAGATCTTTGTCTGGGCTGAGGCTCCCCCTGGTTTTGGCCCACTTTAATCTAGCTGAGTTTTTCTGCCTGAGGGCCATGGTATCATAACCCCAGCTTCCCAGGCTCCAGCTTGCTTCTTCTGGGCTCTGCCCTGCCCCCCACACCTTTGCTGCCAGGTACTCAATCCTGACAAACAACAGTCCTCCTTTTTGAAGTGATTGGGCTTTCGCCCTCATGCCACCCACCAGGCTTTGGGCCCTGAAAGCACCCTGTTTTGGGCACCCCTGCAGCACCCCAGTGGCCTCTAGTCCTCTCCTTTCCACCATGCCTGATACTCTGGTTTAAACGCAAACCAAAAATGTGAGTGTCCGCTCCCAAAACCAAAGGTTCCTCTCCCGCAGTAGCAGTCCCACAAAAGCTGTGCCTTGCATGGGTGAGCATTTGATAGAGCCCAACACTGCCACAATCTAGCTACAAGTGTAATGAGTACTCACAAGAAACAGAAACACAAATAACCCTCTTGCAAATGAGCAAAATCTGTGTTTGAGGTGGTCTTAAGAAACAACAGAGCACCATTTTGTAGGAGTATTTTAGTATGGATTTTGAAGAATCAAGTGCAACACTCACTATAAGGAATTACACATGTAATTCCTCAGGTACCACAGAGAAAATGTGCCCTGAAAAATACAGGTCCACAAACCAAAGCAGATTCTACCCCTTGTTTTCAGACGGCTCCAGCTCTTTCTCGAAGTCCTTTCCCGTGTTTCCCCCCTGCTGGCAGCCCTTAACATTGACAAGAGTGTTACAGTCGTTAATAACAACACTACTTAACCATAAAGTTAACAACAATGATGAATTCTGGACTCGGCGCTCTCTTCCCCTGTTATGCTGCTGCTGCTATGGTGTTCCATAATTGGCCTGTCTGCAGGGGGTCCTGTGGCTTCCTTCTCAAATGATTTCCCTATAAAGTCTCTGTTCTTCTTAATAGTTCCTGACAAATAACTCCCACTGCTCCAAGGTTCTTATTTCCCATTCTTATTAGGAATTGGAAAATATACACCCCTGCCTGTTAACAAACTAAAGAGCATTTCATATATGAGCCACCAATGCAAAGCTGCCTCTCTCCATCTCCCTTCTGGACTACTGCTCTTCCTACCACAATCCCCCTGCTGGCACCCCCATCAAGTGTTTCCTGCCAACGTACTATTGGGCTCCCTGCAACCTTATAGTCTTTACAGTAATCTAAGTACGAAAAAGATGACAAGGTCTCCAAGTTTCCCCTTTCCTTGGACAATCTGTACCTTCTGCTTAAAATTGGGGGGAGGGGGAGAAATAGATGGTTAATAGAGTCTAATTCTATTTCTATTATAAGGGATATCAGGGACTTAGATGCTGACAGTGACCCTATGAATCTATGAATTACATGCCCACACTCATTGTCCATGTTTTGCAAAATTATCCTGCTAGCATATCTGCTAGGTCCCTGGCTCTCCAGGGACCTAGCAGACCTCCTGAGGCTAAAAAGAAAGGCCTACAAAGGATGGAGGATGGGAGTCACCTCCAAGGAGGATTATTCTGCACTGGTCCGGTCCTGTAGGGAGCAAACCAGGAAAGTCAAGGCTGCAACTGAACTCCAACTAGCTTTGAGCATCAAGGACAATAAAAAGTCCTTTTTCAGATATGTGGGGAGCCGGAGGAAAAGCAGGGGCAATGTTGGACCCCTGCTGAACCAGATGGGGCAACTGACAACTCACGCCCAGGAAAAAGCCAACCTATTAAATAGGTACTTTGCGTCCAAGTCAGCTGGCCCTGACAATCTTCACCCCAGGGTACTCAAGGAGCTGGCGAGCATCATAGCCCAGCCTCTAGCACGGATCTTTGAAAACTCTTGGCACTCTGGTGTACTGCCCGAAGACTGGAAGAAGGCCAATGTGGTGCCTATCTTCAAGAAAGGGAGGAAAGTGGATCCGGCTAACTATAGGCCCATCAGCCTGACTTCTATCCCGGGGAAGATCTTAGAAAAGTTTATTAAAGAGGCCATTCTTAATGGACTGGCCGACGTCAACATCTTAAGGGATAGCCAGCACGGGTTTGTTGCGGGTAGGTCTTTGTCCCAGGGACAACGGGACTAGAGGGAGACCCCGGCCCAGAGCCAGAGGGAATACTCACTTATGCTTCGCAGGAGGTAGGAGCAGGGGCGGCGTGCAGACTGCGGAACAACCCGCGCGGCTCGTCAGCCGCGCTTTCATACGGCTGGGGCGGAGTGACGTCAGAGAGAGGCGCCGCTCAGCGGAAATAAAACGCGGCCCCGAAGGCAGAGGAGGCGCGCTGCGGGAGGGAGTGAAGCCCGGGGGGAAGCCCGGGAGTGGAACTGGGAACCCGCAAGGGGCCTTTGCCGTGGGCCGAATAGGCAGCAGCAGCGCCGAGAGCGACGGAGGCTGGGAGAGGCGCAGCGCCGGGGAACAGCAGCGAAATTGAAGAGGGAGCCAGCAGAAGCTCCAAGGAGGAGTCCAGAGAGAGGGCCAGCTGGAACCACTGGTGAGGTAACTGGGGAGACGAGTCGGCAGAGGCCCCAAGGAGGAACCCAGAGAGGGAGCCGGCGGGAACTCTGGTGAGGGAACCGGACTAGAGCTGGCGGGAACTCTGGTGAGGGAACCAGGGGAGCCCAGACAGAGACGCCGACGGGGCGTCGGGAAAGAAGGCCGCAAGGGCCCTCGGCGCCCAGTCCTCATCCGGGGACAAGGAACAGAAGGTCCACGACCAAAGGTGGCGTTGGCCAGGGTGTAGGGGAGGTCAGAGCCCCGTGAGAGCCCACCCAGGGGCGCTTTGGCACTGGAGGCCGCAGAGAGGGGGCCCCCCCTGCTGTGGGCCTAGCCGCGACCGCGGTCGGCGAGTTCCGGGGACTCCCCAGCGAGAGCGAGGCAGAGCCGGTTAGCCACCCGCACAAGAGTTGCCCAAGAGTGCCTCGCGGAGCAGAGGCGGGCACAGTCTTGCTTGACCAATCTCATTTCCTTCTACGACCAGGTGACCTATCACCTGGACAAGGGAGAAGAGATTGCTGTCATATATCTTGACTTCAAAAAAGCCTTTGACCTGGTTTCCCATAATCACCTCTTAGAGAAACCTTCTAATTTTCGGGCACTTCACCAGAGCACCAGGAGTTCTCAAAGATCCGTGCCAGGGGCTGAGCTATGATGCTTGCCAGCTCCTTGAGTACCCTGGGGTGTAAACTGTCAGGGTCGAATGACTTGAAGGTGTCCAGCCTCTCAAGATGTTCCTTCCTGAGGTCAGCATTAATGGAGGGTAAGGAATCTCCCTCACCCAGGCCTTCCTGTCCCATAATGGGCAGGGGCGTCCCTTGGAACTGGTGAAAAACCTATGTAAAGTACCCACTTAGCAAGAAACATTTGTGCAGTACAGCTTATTCTGCTGGTGAGTTCAATATTTTTCATGCTATTACAGGATGAAAATGGATTGGTATTTATTGCTAAAAGGTACTGTTCTGAAATGAAAGGCAGAAGCTGAAACTGCTGAAGTCAATACAGAAGAAAAATCTGCAAAAACAAAAAAAAATGATGAAAATCCCGGGACGTCATTCTCCCCCTGTACTCGGCCTTAGTGAGGCCGCAGCTGGAGTACTGTGTCCAGTTTTGGGCTCCACAATTCAAAAAGGATGTGGAGAAGCTTGAGAAAGTCCAGAGAAGAGCCACGCGCATGATCAGAGGTCAGGGAAGCAGACCCTACGATGACAGGCTGAGAGCCCTGGGGCTCTTTAGCCTGAAAAAGCACAGGCTCAGGGGTGATCTGATGGCCACCTACAAGTTTATCAGGGGTGACCACCAGTATCTGGGGGAACGTTTGTTCACCAGAGCACCCCAAGGGATGACGAGGTCGAATGGTCATAAACTACTACAAGACTGTTTCAGGCTGGACATAAGGAAGAATTTCTTTACTGTCCAAGCCCCCAAGGTCTGGAACAGCCTGCCACCGGAGGTGGTTCAAGCGCCTACATTGAACACCTTCAAGAGCAAACTGGATGCTCATCTTGCTGGGATCCTATGAACCCGGCTGACTTCCTGTCCTTTGGGCGGGGGGCTGGACTCGATGATCTTCCGAGGTCCCTTCCAGCCCTAATGTCTATGAAATCTATGAAGTCTATGAAATTTTAATAACTTTAAGAGATTTCAAAATTTGAGTTATTCTTAAATGAGATAGATAGACAGCTAGATAGATAGATACCATCCCTGTAGCATCAGGCTCTCTCATAGTCATTAATGTATTTTTCTCTCAATACATTCAAGTTGTAAGGAAGTATCTTTTCACAGATGGAGAATTTAGGAAATTAGACAGTCACATAGAAAATCAATGTCAAACCAAATGAACCGAACCCAAGTCTTCCAAGCTCCAGTTTAGAAGCTGCTGCCCACAAGCCTTTATTCTAAATAAGCAGACCTTGTATTTGGATCTCAGCTTGTCCACACAGAACACTTTTATATAGTTTTGTAGACCACATATAGTAAAAAAGTATATTAGTCATAGTTAAGGCCTGATATGCTTAGAGAGTGAGCAGAAATAAAGCCTGGATTACATACTAATCAATCATTTATCAGTCTCTCATTTTAAACCTGCATGTAGAATGAGCATTTAATAAAAACTCCACACTAGCTGCTCTACCTATCATGACCTCCAGTTCAGTTAGCGTCCAGCAATAATATGTTAAATAGTTATTCCCCGGCAGATCGATACATACTTTTTTTAGCATGGCCCATTTAGATGAGATGATTTGCAAGCAT
>NW_005842139.1:730812-735338 GCF_000455745.1 Alligator sinensis
TAACCGAAAGGTGGCAGCATATTTTCCATCCATCTGTACCTGCCGCTCCACTTTTCTTTGTTGCTTCGGTTAGAAGTCAATATACCAATTTTTCTCCCATATATTAAAAGGAAAAAATGTGAAGCTGGCTGACAGAGGGGTTTAAATTGCTTTCACACAAAGCTATTTTCTTGTACGTGCATACATTTGGGTGTGTTGTATTATCCATGTTGCAGGAGACAAGAATATGCCTACCATGCAATTTAAGCTAGGTTTACCGATTTGACATCCACATCCCACTTTTTGGTTGAAGTGGCTCACTGCCCCATCACCATTTCCGGATAACTTAGGAACCAGAATTTCCTTTGAAGTACAATAGATTCTACTTGCTTTCATAGCACCAACAACTCAGTAAAATAAAATACACATGGTAAAATGGACATGAGAATAAAGATTAACAACGGAGCCTGGCCACTGCAGTTATAACATATGAAAGCACACACCAAATAATCATAAACACTGTCCTAGATGTAAAGGTTCTTTACATGTGTGACTGCCAATATGTAAATCTACCTGGGCATTAGTCCCAGCTGACACACAGCAAGTGCTCGAAGACAAACGCTTAACACAGGAAAGTATGAATCGATGAAAAATTAGGTTAAGCGCTTTGTCTGGAACTGCCAATCTCTGCGTGCAATAACAGAAGCTGGCAAAAGTCCAGTAAGCTGTAATTCAGCACACATGTACAGCAACATAGCTAGATAGTACATATATATGCCGCACAAAACACAAGAGAGTCAGAAACCATGTGAGCAACACTCTACAAAAGACAAGGAATGTTGAGAGCACGCTGAGCTTTCGAGGTCAAATGCTAAAGATGTGAGGTCTTAACTTGACTCCTTTGACTATGCACCTTATGATAGTGAATTATTGTGTGGTCATTCTTGCTGTTGCTTTCTTTTTTTTCCCCAAAGGACCTAGGCCTTATGAAGCATGCAGGATGGCAAAAGGCAGGGTGGAGTGGCAATTTCATGACCAACTTATTCAGAGAAGTATGAGCTTTCCTAGGTGGTTTACTTTGTCAGACGCTGTGCACCTTTCAATATAAGACGATCCATCCATAGCATAAGACAAGATAGGCTGTGGCTGTGAAAGCTGGTACTTCTCTGAGCAAGTTACACTAAGGGCCTGTAATGGGACCCCTGTCCCATTACTAGAGGAGAAAGGAACCCAAGGTCAGCTGGCTGGCCCCCAACCCTTGAACAGACTTACAATGACAACGGGGTCTGAAATAAAATGGTGCCTGCCCCAGGTGCAGGCAGTGATTGACAGGCTTGGGGCAGAAGTAGAGGGTCAGGGGACTTAGGGAGAGACTCGGGGCCTGGCCCAGAAGGGGGTCTGGCTGTAGGAGCCACAGGAGGCAGAGCTCCAGGGAAGAGCCAGTCCAGGATGCACACAGAGGAAGGACTCTGCACTGCAGGGGAGCTGAAAGAAAAACGGCACTCTGAGCGGCAACAGGTAAGGGCCTCGAGCCTTTGTGGGACTGCTACTGCGGGACAGGAACCTTTGGTTTTTGGAGTAGACGCTCACGTTTTTGGTTTGCATTTAAACCAGAGTATCAGGTGTGGTGGAAAGGAGAGGACTAGAGGCCACTGGGGTGCTGCAGGGGTGCCCAAAACAGGGTGCTTCCAGGGCCCAAAGCCTGGTGGGTGGCATGAGGGCCAAAGTCCAAGCACTTCAAAAAGGAGGACTGAGGACCTGGCAGCAAAGATGTGGGGGGCAGGGCAGAGCCCAGAAGAAGCAAGCTGGGGCCTGGGAAGCTGGGGTTATGGTACCATGGCCCTCAGGCAGAAAAAATCAGCTAGATTAAAGTGGGCCAAAGCCAGGGGGAGCCTCAGCCCAGACAAAGATCTACTTCCCAAAACGCACTTTTGCATCCAAAGAGGCTCCCTATAAAATCATAAGATCCAGGACTGGTAGAGAAGATAGAGTGGGTGAACCCTGGTAGAGTGGTTGAACCTTGAGCGGTCAGAAAGGGTAATGAGGTAGGGTCTAGGTGGCGGCCAGGAAAGGAGACCTTGCCACTCTAGCACTGGCCACATTACAGGGCCTTGTCACACTTTCACTTGCAAGAGTTGCAACTCATTGGGGCGTTGTGATGGTGTTAAAGTTAGTGCGCATTAGAGTGGTGTCACAAACCTTTGGGACGTTGTGACCTATTCAAGTTAGGGCATGCTAAGGAGATAGCTGCACTTAGTAAGTGTTAAGTTGAATGTACAACACCATCCTATAATGGTGCCGTACCTTCTGTCTGATTTCAGACTAAACGTGGCTAACAACCTCTCACTCCATAAGATGGATGATACTCAGTTAATGAGCAGATATTTGATATTTGGTGTTTTAATTATTACTCATTATGTGGTTCTGTGCCTTCTTTTCTGCACACTATTAAAACTCTCCTTCAAAGAAAACACTCCAAAGAAATCCTCAGCAGTTTTCTTATGGCATTCATCATTAGAGCATGCAAACATTTCACAAATACTATATTAGTTTATCTTCAAAATTTCTGTATAAAACGAGAAGGTGATAACATACAAAATAGAGAGGTGAGGCATTGGTAGATTAAGGCCAAAAATATCCACCAATTCCAGGTGCCCAATTTGTGAGACCTAGAACATGAGTTTTCAAATCTTTATTCTTCTATAGTATTGTATATGTTCACTGCACAGCTCTGACTGACTTCAGTTGCAGCTAGGAGTGCTCAACCTTTTGAAGATCGATAGACCCCAAACTATCGATCTGAAAATCCTGAAAAATAAGCACACGAGGCATGACCACCAATGAAAAAAAATTCAAGTGACTTCCCCACCTTCACAGGGGAATTCAGAAAGGGAAGCAGCAAAAGAAGAATCCAGATGGCCAGAACAGCATTCAGCTGTCTCATTCACGAGACTTATTTCTTCCTGTAGTCCTGTGGCCTTGTTCACTATGTGTCATTCCACTTCTGCTACAAATGAGGCAGGGGTCCTGCCGACAAAAAGCCTCAACCCAAATGCACCCCCAGATCTAATCTGTCCTGAATGAGGAAGGAGAACTGCGAGGAAAAATAGCATATAATCCTGTAATAAAAGATTTTGACATAATATATAAGTATAGAAGAGCTGTAGTAAGTTTGCACAAGCTCAAAGTCAGAAGTCATCCTGGACACAGTAGCCCATCAAGCTGGTGTGGTTCAGATAAGACAGCTTTGGCAAACAAGGGAACATCACACTTGGCTACCTTTGACTTCCCAGCCTAAATTCTTCTTCTGTACGGCTGATGTAGATACAGAACAGCAACTATAATTTTACATTCAGGTGGTCGAACCAGACAATCGTGTCAGGAGCAGCAAAGCGTATCACTGTGATACTTCATATTTGTGGATTGGGCATTGAGTCGTTATATGTTCCAGGGTCTGTTTTCATTAACAACAGTTGCACACTGGATAGTTTTTAAGTTTCCATTTGTGCATGAAGTATCCGCATCTCCCATGGTTTGTGCAGATACAGATTATGGAGTTGCCCAACGGGAGATCAAAGCCAGGGACCTTTGGGATTGGATCTATCACAAGATGTTTATTTGGGACTTCTTGTGAACTCCATTTGGTTTTCCAAGCTTCATCAGGGTTGAAGTCACATTGTTGAAAGTTAAGTGCTTGGATCCAGAAGGGCTTGTACAACTTCAAGTGATGGTGATGGGCATTAAGGAGGTGCTGGTGGATGGGGAGACACTTGTTTTCTTTAATTTGCTGGACTTCCAGTAGAGTTGCTTCCTCATGACACATGGTTGGAGGAGCGATGTATGACAGCGTGAGCAGCCAAGGTGTTGGGGCTGACTTGGGGGCTCCAGTGATATGCCACATTGCAGAGTCCAGGTGGATGTTAACAAGTCAAGCGTAACTACTTCTGGTCCATATCAGTGAACATTACTCAGCTACGGAGTACGCAAGGGCCAGTGATAGGGTGGCCATCACAGAGGACATTCCGGTTTTCTGCTATTCTGTCCTCTATTGATATGAAACCCAATGTATTTTTCTTCAAGAGAAAAACAGAGGACATAAAGGTGTCCGGTTTCATATCAATAGAGGAGAGAGGACAACCAGACTGTCCTCTATGATGGCCACCCTAGCCAGCGCTGATGTTCATAATACTGATGCTGATGCTCCCCAGCTTGTTTTTGCCAATTTCTGGACCAAACTGACCCTTATCTTCATTGGCAGCTATCTTCTTCAGGTGGCCATGGAAAGTTAACCAGATATCACTGCGAGCAAAGCTAACCGGGGCCATTCTTTGGCATGAATCTGGAGAAGAGCAAAAACTCATGCCTCTGAAGCTATGCTAAGATGCCTTACCTACTTTGTCAACCCACTGCTTTCCTCCAGGAATCTTTAAGGTTGTACAGACAACTGATACTTCCCAGCTTGGGATGTTTTTAGTTTGCAAACTTAATCAGGTTCTTTGACCAAGTGGTTGGGGACGTGCTTTTTTTTTACAGAGGGAAAGGGAAAA
>NW_005842139.1:735369-781355 GCF_000455745.1 Alligator sinensis
CTTCAATTTCAAAACAAAAAATTAAAAGGAATCCTCCTGCCACCCACATGCTTCATCAGTAGGACTGGAAACTTTAGAGCACTTTGAAGTAGCTGAGAAACCAAAGGCATGGTAGGATTGCATGCCAACAGGTGAACACCACTTTTCAGACATTTGTCAACAGCAGACAATTGGTATTTTAATTTTTCCTTCCTCTCCTTTAGAATCAGACTGATCCCTATCCACACTGCCTACCTGCCGGCAGGGGTGGGAGGGAAGGTCACTGAGTGCACAAAAGAGAAAGGATCCCTGCTCTTACTCCTGGTGTCTAGGTGGCACATCTATACCTCAGTCAGCAGTAGGCCTTTTGAAAGGCTCTGTGAGAATGTCAGCTGCTGAAATTAATTTAATTAGGTAATTAATTAATTAATTAAATCTCCTGAGCAAGTTATGAACTGCAAGTTTTTCAAAAATGGGTCAACTCTGGGCACGAGGGTGGCAAAAGGCCCCTCCCTTGATGAATTCTTGGGATCCTGCCGGTCCCTTGATGAATTCTGCATCCCTATTCCAAAACATGTGGATACAGGAGCTGTACATAGAAAAGATCACTGGAATTTGATAAATGGCCAAAGCCACTTTCCCCCTTAGCTTTCTCCTCAGAAACAACTGAGCATTTTGGCTGAAAATCTCCACTGTTTGAACACAGTGACATAATTATAGATGATATCATATGTATTACATTGCATCAACTTACTTGCAGTTAGTTATGTTGTAATTTGATGTGTCATTCTGATCTGTTTCCTTATTTGAGCCTTCAGCCAATGTCAAAAGTGCTTTTGCAATGTTAGGTGACACCACCAACTGAATCTCAACCTCACTTGAAACTGAGCCAGCTTAAGATGGGCTGCCATACCTGGCAAAAACCTTGATGTTGTATTTTTTTCCCCCCTCAAAGTGAAGTTGCCTGAATAGGACAGAACAGGTTGCTGAAAACATGATGCATCTGTCCCCTCAAGTTATGTTCAACGGCTTCATAACTCACTCATGACTTTATGCATCTCAGATAAAGAAGTTCATAATTGAAGGCTAACACATCAGAAGCAATTAAACCAAATGGCTTAATGCAAACATTACATGTTTCATGAATTATTTCTATAAAGCCTCTTTGATTCACCTACAAAAGTACTTTTATAAAGAATTATAATTAAGGTCAGGTACTGCCTTCTATCCTGCTAATTTTCATCCTCAAAGCAAAGTACCTGAGTTAACAGCCATTGCTAGCATCAGCAGGTTGGTGTTACATTTCTGGAAACATTATATGCCACACTGCACAGATCCCTGTCACCTAGGGCTTTTCCTGTAAGCAGCCATGCTCACTGACTCTTGCCCCGTTGCTGCTCTGGTCCTTTTTTCAGTTACTCTTAAAGGACCCTAGTGTAAATGAGAACAAAAAACATTAAACAGCAAAAGAGGAAAAGACCACTTGGCCCAATGTGCCACATCCAGAAATACTGACTCACTTCCTGAACGCTCAGCCCTGACAAAGATGCTAACAAAACTGACTACACCATGAGTGCTCAACTCCCAGCCTGCAGGCCAGATCCAGCCCCTGGCACCATATCACCTGGCCCATGGGACTCCCAGCAGGTACGGAAATTGGGCAGCAGGGGAGTGGAGGATTGGGGACCCAATCGCAGCATGCAGTGCCCAATCATGGTGTAGTGGGCCAGGAAGGGGTGGCGCCCAGCCTCTGAGGCCTAATCCGGGTGTAAGGACAGTGCCGGGTCCCAGAACTCAATCCGAGTGCACGGGGCTTGACCTGGCCCATACACTGTCCCTGTGCCACTCATCTTGCCTGTGGGGCCAAAAGGTGGAGGACCAGTGACCTACAAAAGCAAGCCTTCTTTTGAAATGTAGTCCAAGGTACTGTCCGAACTGAGCAGGAGGACTATAGAAAAACCAAAAAAACCTCAATGTGCTAAATTCACATTCGGTTGCTCCATTGCCTGTTGGCTTTGGGTTCAAGGCACTGTTCTGGGTAGAAGCCTCACAGTATGGCAGAGACAACTTACAAAGCAATAGCAGGCCATGTTCAGTTCTCATGACTCACCTCATGAGAGAGGATACTGAAAGGGAGAACGAACAGCATTTTTCTACCGTTCCTCCCCCACTTGCATTTAAAATATAGGACAAGAGTTGGCAATGTTTTTGACTGGAGTGCCGAAAGCACCCCAACCCTGACCCATTACTTGACTCAGTGTCAAGGGGAAGCCATGAGGGGCCTGATCCTCATTGCTGGCCGTGGCTGCACGCGCCGCTCCAAATGGATGGCAAGGGAGGAGCTTGGGTTGTGCTGCCCTGGGCCCTTCCCCGCCCTGCGCCCCGAGGCACACGTGCACTCACCACCACCATAGAGCTGGTGCCGTGGCTCCAGAGCCCAGCACAGCTGTTTGCAGCCTGCCCGCCTGCTCCAGCTGCCCAAAGCTCAGGCCAGCTGTGGCAGGCATGCATGCCAGGGGTTGCCCACCCCTGGTCTAGGAAGTTCTGATTCAGAAATGGGGAGTAGGCCCACTAAAACCCAGAAACCTGTATGGGATTTAAGCCAGCATCAAAAATTCAGACAATACGATACTCAACTGCATCTAACAATCAGAAAAATAAATTCTCTGCAGCCTGTTCTGCACATGCTTTAATAAATCCAATGGATTATACTCTGTGTGCAGGACCTATGTGTGTGACATGATGGCATGTGGAAAAACAAAGGCTAGAAATGCAGATTTTGCTGGGGGAGGGAGGTAAGGGTGACTGCCGGCAGAACGCTCAGACAATAACTGTTTATTCTACTAGAGAGGATTAGAAATTATAGAGCAGAGAAAAGGCTCCCATTCAGAGAAAGGAGGTGAAAAAAGAACGGTTAAGGAGTCAATCATGGTAAGAGAAAAGCTGTTAAAGACAATCTGGAGGAAGACAATACTGGGATAGCGCAAATCCAATATACAAGGAGCACAAGAATCAAGATGGACAGCAGACTAGCAGGCAGGAGAGAAGGGAAAGCAAGTCCATATAGGCTCATGCAGTCTAAGAGACTAACATATGTTCCTGGTGATATGAGCTTGCCTAGACTTCCGGTAACTCTGGCATTACATATGCTGTAGATTTGAGTCAGCAGCATGGAATGGATTCACTGGCATTGATGTTAACTAACTGTATATTTAAACTATGATACCAAACCATTTTTATCTCATTCTTTGTTTTTGCTTTAACACTGCAACTGTGAAAAGGATAACAACTATTTTATGTGCCTACAGACTGGAGGTACATGGCACATTAAAAGCAGGAAATAATTTTATTACCATATTATACCACTCAAATCCCATACGAAGAAAACTTTCCAGGTCATGAGCCACGGATAAGTGTCTGATTAAGAAGATACACCTCAGTCTATTTGGGCTTTGGCAGATCACCAACCACATGCAAGTGTCATAGTGGGGGATGCTCCAATGAATATGCTCTTCCTCCTTATCTTATCAGCAGATAAACCCCGAGCGATTTCCGTCATTGCGATAGTACGTGAGGAGACACAACCACCGACGGAAATATACCCTAATGCAGAAATTTCACTTTTAGCCTGACAGCCCAAAGTTAAGCACCAAGCGCCACAACTATTATTTTTCCCTAGAGTAGCTAAAAGGCCGCAGTTGCATTGATTTTAATGGACGTTTTCGATGCTCAACAATTTTAAAAATAGCAACCATCTCTTGAATGATCCCAGTTGAGGAATCTAAGTCATCTACAAAAGGTAACCTCAAACAAATCCTGATACGGGGCCAGGGTGAGGGGGAAATTATCATCCATTATTACTGTTGATTTAATACCTCTCTTGCTATTCCAGGGAGCTGAGATGTTGACATTTTGGAAGTTATCATATTCTATTTAATTACTTGAGAAATGTTTGCTCTCAGTATAATGACCACCCTAACACATCCCCAAATACCAAAGGTAACTGGAATTTAGCTGTATTTCAAAAGGACATTCCAGCTCAAAGCGTGATATCCTATACAAAACGAAGGCTATGACATAAACGCGGCACAAGTTAAACACTGGCTATGACATAAACGAGTTAAAAAGATGATACCAAGTCTACAAAAAAAAAAGGATACATGCTTCTAAGGTCTTATAATTATTAAATTGGGCAAAAAAGTTATCACAGCAATTACAGCACATACATGATGGATGCAGACTTTTCCAGATTTTTAAATTATCCTCTAAATGACAGCCTCAATGGCAATTCCAGAAAATGGCTGGTCTCTTTCCCATCACATTAAGCTCCAAAAAAATTTTAAAAAAAGAATAGGGGACAAGAAGCAACAAAATCAGTTCCTTAAATAGATAATGCAAGAGACAGGAATTATTCAGAGTTTTAATGAGATTTAGATCAGATGGCAACAACAACATTCCTAAGGCAAATCCTCACCAATTAGGAGATTTTTTTTATCTTACATAAAAACTTAGAAACCTTTGCATCCCTACAGTCTACAAGCAAAAATATTCTTTGCATAGTGGAGTTTCAAAGATTGCCTAACAATCAATATTTGGGAAGAGCTACATGAGAAATTTCCCATGTGATTTAGCACTGAGTCCGATTCCCCAAGGTCTATACTCCTGACATTGCTGCAAATGTAGTGCAAGCAATGAAAAATGAAGGCTGCATGTACTTTGCTTTCCCCACTGCCTTTACCTAAGTCATAACTCACTCTTGCATATACTGTAATTTAACCTGTGGAGATCCCAGAGGGTGCTGTATAAATACTGTGTGAAAACTTAACCCAGTCATTGAAGAGCTACAGCATGTTTTGCAAATTCCAAAAATCCTCCAGTAGGCCACTTATATCAAGAACTCTGCTAAATAGGGATTTACTTACTAGATAAATTAAGTTTTCATGCTAGGCAAAAGTCATCACGGTGCCTCAGCCCCTTATCCGGAATTGGGAACTAATAAAGGAAAGCCATAAATGTCAAACTTATACATCGCTCTGACAGACCTTAATCTTTACCTTTAATACATCCCTTATGGTGACATAAGACGCTTGATAACATACACCACTACTACTTATATAAAATTGAAATGGGCAGGTGGTGGAATTACCCATCTTAGGAAAGTATTTATAATACAAAAGGCTTCTTTCTCACACAAAAGCATTCAGCTAAAAATCTGGCACGCATTCAGATCAGATACCCACTACTCAAATTGTTAGCAGGTATTAACTGTCACATTACATTAGCCCCTCATTATGCTATCTTGCATCATGCCAGCATGTAATGTGATTTAATGGAACATGACGTGACATATGTGATGTGACGTGATGTGATGTGACAGCTACCATTTAAAGGGGAACACACCTATTTTCAGATCAGATGCCCATTATCAATTAAGCTGCTCTGGCGGTGGACAGACATTTACATGTCAAACCCAAGCAAAACTAACCGGCATGTGTTCTTTGTGCTACTGAACTGATGAGCTGGGAATCTGCCAGCTACCCAAATTATCCTTGGGTAATTTGACAGATCTGTAATATAAGCTCTGTGTATCACTTCCATGTCATATTTGCTCAGTACTACTGAAAGCATGTTTTTGCCATTTTTCTTCTTCATCCATCATAATTAAAATCACCTAAAATGCTGATTACCAGGCTGCAACTTCATTTCTGTTATTATCAGCTGCTGTGCTGGGTGTGTGAAAGGAAAAAAAAAACGGACACAGGATTATTTTTTTTTGAGCTGCAGTGAACATAAAGTGCTGAGAGCATCACAAATATTGCCATTTAACTGACCACATACAATGTGGAACTAATAGAAAAAGGTTAGTAGGAGCAGCATGGAGCGTGAGTAGCAACACAGATTTTTGTACCCTGTGAAGGCAAAGTGAATTTTCTTCTTTAATAAAGAAAAGATATTAAAGCTTAATTCTTAAAACTAAGAAGGAGAAAATGCATAGATACAATAAGATGATCATAAAGCTCTTGCAGGCAACAGGCTGTCTGATATTATGCACTAGGGCTGTGCAAAGCTTCGGTCCCTGATTCGATTCAGCAGAGATTCGGCCCGATTTGGTGGATGAATCCGAACTGAATCAGGAGACCCTTTAAACTCTCTGAATCAAATCAGAGAGGTTCGATGATTCGGCCATAGACACAGCTTTAAATGTTTTTTCTACAGACCTCAAGGTACCAGGCGGCTCGTGAATGCTGCAATGCTGGGGCAGATGGAGCGTCCCACAGGAGCACGGGGTGCTCCCCAGCACGCTTAACACCAGACCTGAAAGTGGACCAGAAGCACTTCCGGTCCACTTCTGGGTATGCCAGGGAGTGCACTGGGGGCCCCCCTGCACTCTCCTGGCTTAGCGACTGGTGCCTCCTGGGTCTGGGGGCGCACCCAGGATCCCCCCGCAGCTGATTGCCAAGCCAGGGGGATGGGAGGGGCAGGGGGAGCCAGCATGCTCCCAGGCAGACCCAGAAGTATGTCCGGTGCACTTCCAGGTTTGCCTACGAGCACGCGGGGCACCCCCACCCCACCCCGCGCACTCCTGTGGGTTACTCCATGTGCCCCAGCATTGCAGTGTTCATGAGCCGCGCCTGGTACCTCAAGGTACGTAGAAAAAACATTTAAAGCTGTGCCTATGGCCAAATAGCTGATTCTCCAAATCAGCACTGAATCTTCAGATTCGGCCAAATCGAATTGGTGACAGTGATCCAAATCAACAATTCGAATCACTGTCCCCGATTCGGGCCAAATCCAAATCGGATACGGCCTGTTTTGCACACCCCTAATATGCACTATTCAAAGGGAGGGAGCCTGTGGATGAGTGTCCATCTAAGTTAAATTCAAACAAACTGTAGGTTTGCATTGAATCAGAATGCAAAATTAGCCCTTGTGTAGAGAAGGCTAGCAGGCATGATTCTCCATTATCCTGCATTCGGTGCATGTTTCCTTGCACCTGTGCAAAGCTAGTAAGGACGGCTTTGCACTAATGTAAGTGATGACATGCTATGGAGGGTAGGAGAGAGAGAGAGACCCGCTGTCCTTAGGAACTTCTGCCTTGAGGTGCTTTTCTAACAAACCACAGCAACATGGCCTCCTGCGAATGATGCGTCTGCAGTGGCTGCTCTGAATGCGCCCACTGCTGCTGTTGCTGCTGCTGCTGCTTTAAAAAAAAAAAAGTGGTAAAGCTGCTGCCTCTAGAGTTTCTGATGCAAAACTGCACTTCAAGGCCGGATGGCAGCTTGAAGGTCACACATGCACATTGAGGCCTCGCATGCCAAAGAGAGGAAGCCTAATTTTAGCCCAGAAGAAACTAAAATGCTGATTAGAAAGAAAAAAAAAAGAGAGAGAGAGAGACTCTGAAGCTTCAAAAGCTTCAAAGAGGAAAATCATTCTTAGCACAAGATCTCTCATCATACCTGTGGCCTGCAATGCTTCAAGGATGTCAAAACAAAGGGAAGGATTTGCATAATTCTAAGTGGCAGAAGTGGGAAAATGCCTATTACACAACTCCTTTCAGTACGCTGTTTCGGACAATCATACAGAAGAACATCTCTGTGCATGTCAGGAGACAACTTGCACAGTTTATTTGGCCAGGGGAATGACATAAAATTCTGTAACATGCTGGTGAAAATTATTCTTCAGATCGTGGATTAAAACAGGGCAAAATATTTGCAACACTTCCATCCATCCAAGTTTCTACAGTGGAAAAGATTCTATGAAATTAAACTAATTGTATGAAACTAATATATGAGTTCCAATCCTTTTTTCTTTTCTGTCTAAATGTCATTGCAGAAGCCAAAACAGTCATCGTGAATTTGAAATCAGGACAGAAACGTCGTGCTGCTTATCCCTTCTCAAAATGCAACGCACCCGTGTGGAGGTAAATCGTGTTAAAAAGAGTATCTCAAGCAGCTCCACTCCTTCATGGTCTCACAAGCCATTCCCTCTCTCCTATTCACAACCATAGAATCTTTTTGTAGCCACAGCAACTGCTTACTTGGACAAATAATATTAGGAAAATATTTTGCATATTTAGAAGGGTATTTAGCAGGTGAAGACAAAGACTGCAAGGGCAAGACAAGACATTGTGGGAGAGCTCCTTGCAGATCACCGATGGCTACAGAAACCACCAGTAAAACCAGAAACTAATTTACTGTAAAAAGGAGACCTCAGCAACAAGTTACACTCGGTTCTGTCCCCACTACCCACACTACCATTGTCTGCCTGTTACAACACACTGCATCTTTGCAACATTGCTTCACCTCTATCACCGTTCTGCTCCGGAGATGGGAAACAGACCCTGCAGGATACGCAGTCTGGGGTAGATGCAGGATTAGAACCTATTTCTAAGAGTTTATCCCATTATCTTTAATCCATTAAAGCACCTTGACTCCCCCCAAAAAGCTGGTAGGGACAAACATCCAATGAAAATCTTTCCACTGGTTTCAATAACAATTGAATTAGGTCCTTAAAATCTTGCCAATAACAAAATGATAATTAAAAATAGAGGGGGGTTATACTTAATACTCCTAAACTGTTATATTTTTCAGATTATTAAAACAACTCAGAGAAGTGGAGACAGATTTTTTACCTTCTGGATCTTTTTATTCTGCTGACAAAACAACTTTTGGATTCACCTCTCTTCCCCCTTCCTGCTTTTTCCATATTCACGTGTGAATATTGACAAGAAAATGGGGTAAGTTTACATATTCTTGGTCATGAGTAATATTCAGTCCCGAAATACTAAGAGAATTGCACAATATTGCAGAAAAGGATGTGAAAATAAGCACTATCAATTTGTTAGAATTATGACAGGAACGTGAAGGGATGTTGGTTACATTTTTGACTAATTGAGCTGAATCGCTATAACGAGAATATCCAAGTATATATTGTAACTAGTTCATGTATACTTGTCCTCCAGCTTATTTTTTTAACAAAAGTTCAAAAAATTCTGAATACAGTCTTGCACCTTGCAACAGAAAGAGCACGTATGTTCTTACTTCATTAACTTAAGGCCGTTCAACAGGTACATGGCCCACAACCACACTGAAATGCATGCAACCCTATACATATATGCACCTTTCAAAGCACAACATGTTATGGTACACAACAGAATACAGGGCAAATAGTTTGCTATTCATCAGTTTGCTAATCTACAGGACTTTTCTAAGGTTTCCTAAGGCAAAAAGAGCGCGGTAACTTTGAGTAGAAACAGACATCACCTAATGTCACATCTGTGCTGCCATAAATATTTTGATGGTGGTACAAGTGCCAAACAAATAGACACCTCTATCCTTTGTCGTGCTACATTAGTGGCATGACAAAAGGTACTAATAAATTCTGCCGCTTTATTGTGGCTGACATGTATTTGCTCTGTGACAGTGGAGAGTAGGCAGCCTGGAGCTGCCTACACTCTCCCACTCCCCTAAACAGGTACCCTGGGGACTTGAGGAGCCTGATCTGGGCACCCCAGGGAGAAATGGGCCCCTCAAGCTCCTGGAGCACCTGCCTGGCTTTTTTTGCTCACAGGGTGCCCAGGGTGTATCTCTGTAAGTAGAGAAAGTCTTGGTTTTCTGTTTACAGAACCCCCCCCCCTCCCCCGAATCTCCAGGGGCACATCTCGGCAAATGAGGAAAGCCTGTGGTCCAGGCATGGAGGCATGGGACCTGGGGAATCCTGAGTACTTTGTGCTTTTAAGCCAGGACACTCATGCCCCGGGGCCTCCACACTGGAATGTGCACTGACCCATGCCTCATGTGGAGGCACAAGTCAGCACAGGTCCCCATGGTGGGGGGGCGTGGTACACAAGCCGGCGACATGTGCCTCCACACTGGGACCTGGGCTGACCCATGCCTCCATGTGAAGATCATGTGCAGATCAGCATAGATCCCAGTGCAGTGGGGAGAATGCAGAAACCAGAGAATCCCTGGCACCCATACCACTCTGTTGCTCCGCATGCTGGGATCCACACTGACCCATGTCCCTGCATAAAGCATGAGCCTGCACAGGTCCTGGCAAGGATTTTTAGGGCAGTGCAGGAGCCGGGGAATCCCCAGCAAGAGGAAGACCTCATCCCTTATCCCACATCAGGCAGAATCCCTAGTGCAAGAAGGCAATGTGTGTGTTGCCAAATGAAGCAGATCACCTGTGACAGGATGTGTTCTGCCACAGCTGATCCACTTCAGTTTGTCTGTTTCTACCTTCTGATGCCGAAAGGATACAATCTCCAAATTTAACTTGTTTTAAAACAGGTGCCAGTTTCTGCACTATAGTACAGAACTCGTAGTATAGTACTCGTTTCACTATAGTAAAAGTCATGTATTAAAAGCTTCTAAAAAATATAATGCAGAATACTATGGAATCATTTGGGACTATGCTTCTCTGTTGTGCAGTCCACCGGCACTGGTTCGATTAGCCAATAAGAAGTGCACCGCTCCAGAGTTTCCATACCAGCCCATGTTTTTGGGGATCCATCTCAGTACCCAACATTTCTGTTTTGGGCTTAACTTTTTAACCAAAAGCCTCATCTTCAGGTCGAACTATGAAATACACAATGAAGACATCATTCTGATGGTTTTTACAAGACTTTGGAGCGTAGAACCTTGTATTTCCCAGATACATTTTGAAAGTGTGGAACTCCAGCAGGGCTGTTTTCCTTTTCCCGAGTCAAAACAAGCAGGTGATTGGAATCCATCATCGAGCACCCTCTTAGATGCATCACACAACATTGGCCCAATTCACCCTGCTACCATGAGAAGCGGCAAGATCATTCACCTCCGGTGTTCGGTCCATACTAGGATTTCCATTGGTGGAGAATAGCTTTGATCCATAGTTCAGATTCACAGAAGCACGATTAATAAAGACCCAGGATATATACTGTAGCCCAGCTCTCCCGCTTCTGGAAAACTGTTCTACCAGTGTCTGTGAAGTTGGTCTGAAGAAACACTTTTTCACTGGAATTTGCCAAACTGGAGCTGAAAACACAAGAAGCCTTGGCAACCGCACGCTGAAATTGACATAATTCTTGTCAGTTTCCCAGCTGCCTGCTGAGTTGCACTTGAAACTGTCCAGATTCCTACAAGAGAAATAGTAACAAGAGTCTGGTCCATTTCAGGCCTGCTGTTCAGTGCTGGACGGCTGAGAAACTGAATAACACCAGTTTCAAACTACAGTGCTGAGAGTATCCAAACTCCTCGTTTTTGCTTCAGTCCTCTAGGCAGCAGTCCCAGACGGTATATTTACTGAACATTTGGGTGATCTTGAAACAATACATTCTTGGATGTCACTCCCCAAAATGTTTTGATTTTTTTTGGATTATCATCCCAATTTGGGATGAAAATTATTTCCAAAAGTTTAGAAACGTCTACGGGACTAAAATTCAGTCTCCCAGGCAGCTCTCCCTATAAACTGGGGTCTGCCTAAGAAAGGAGAGAGAGACCAATTTTGTTAAATGTGCACAGTCAGCTGCTGTCTAAAGCTCTTTTCTTCACTTTCATATGTATTTATTTCACATGCATGCACATGACACTCTGTTTAATAAATCACAATTAACAAGAATAGCATCTAAAAACTAATCTACTCAGCTGTTGGCAAATTAAAGGTTTGGGGCTCATCTAGGATGGACAATAACTCATTTAGTACATTTACATTCTCCATGCTAAATGCACTCACTCTGGGGACGAGGAAGAGTACCTGCATTTTCCCTGAAATTCTTCAACTGAAACCTGTCAGCATTGTATGAAGAATTTTAAACATGTATAATCAATAACTTCATGGCATGCCAGCAATTACTATTAAAATCCACAATGTAAACATACTATACGTTCCCATTAACAAAAAAAATTGAATCAAGGTGACAACTATGTTCATCATTCCACCAGTGCTAGCTTAATTCAAAACTACTCAGCTTAACACTACGTATTGCTTTACTGACCAACATTTGAATTACTCTCAGTTATGTGTTAAGTTCATAATGTCACGGTCTTTTCAGTGCAGTTATGATAACAGGCATAATGAGAAACGAGCTTGAATTTTCAAATGTTAACATCCTGCACAGGCAGCGAAATGCTGTGTGCAATAACCTGCAAGGGAGAAAAAAATGAGCATTTGCAGAACTTCATCAAACTCTTGCAATTGTCACTAATATTGATGATCGTTACGCCACCTACTATTCCAACCTCCTATATTGGACAACTCGCATGATGAAGATTTGCAGAATCAGCACTCATATCTTAAATTTTAGTAAACCCAAAAAATGTTGGCAGCATCATCATCATTATCTCTTCTTAAAACAGAGAGAGGATATGCTTCAAATGGTCTTTCACAATATAAATCAACATCTAAGTTGTTGACGATTGAGGCTTTTTTACCCTGGGGAAAAGGCCTATCTGAATAGCTTCAAAGTACAAAAATTCCCCTGTATTCCTCTGTTTCTTCTTCTTTTTGAAGAGCTAATATTTTATTCAAACTCCAGAAGTAAAGGTGTCCCTCAACTGCTAGAGCACAAATTGTACCCCAGATTTTTAGGGACACTATCTCTGGTCCATTTGGACTCCAAATCAAAGGTTTTCTTAAACTGTATTGACAGATGTCTTCATCTCCAGAGGCCTGCACCTGCTCTTATTGAAGTTAATGCATGAAAATCTAATTGGCTTCAATGGGAAAAAGATATGGCCTGAGGCCCCATTCCTAGGTCTTTCTGCAGGGAATACCAGGAAAACATGTGCAACCATTATGCTTTTTTTTGTTTTGATGGAGAGATCATCCCCATATCTCCAATTTAAAAAATATTTTGTCATCACTGATGGGCCTAGGAAGAGACTGCCATCTGGAAAGTTTAGTCTACATGCATCTATTTCTCCAAAGAATTTGGAACTGGTAACACGCAGAGTTTACTGGGCTAGATAAAGGCACTGCTCTCCACTAGGATGTCAGTTGCTATGTTAAATGCAGTCCATTTTTAAAACAGAGGAAATCGATATCTTTAGCCATTAAAATGATTAGTGTTTATCAACCAGTTGGAAGACATAATGCAGTATAAGTCACAACACTGTCCCCAGCCCAGCTATTGAGGATTCAGGTGCCCCTTCAGAAATGCAGTATGTAGAAAGGGAACCTGTTAACACACAACCCCAGCTTAAGGGAATGCAAAGTCAGGGCCAAAATAATGGGCCAAGTGCCTTCAATTCCAATCAACTTCAGTGGCAACTGAATGTGTTCAGTAATTTTCAGAATCAGAAACTTAGGCCCCTCAGCATGTTATATTTATGCTGCAGTTAAAGTGTTTACAACACAAATGGAATTGTGCTACACATGCACCCCATTTCAGACACCATAAAAGGGCAAAACCACCATAAAAATGTTCTACATTACCAGGGTTGTTAATCCAAGAAAATGCCAACTACTCATCCTGTCCCTGGCAGCATGACCTTTCCACCCTCAGGGGTGCAACTCCATGCAACAGCCCGCAGAGCACATGCCAGCTAGCTAGGATGCAGCGCAAGGATGGGTCCAGCAGTGGGGTCTAGGGGAGGGGAGTGGGGAACAAGGTAGGGGACTGGAGATGGGGCTTCCTTCCTGGAGCAGGGGCAGTAGATCCCCCGCAAGGCACCTTCCCTCACTGCTCCCACCTCCCAGCCACTCTGGGAAGCATAACCAGCACCCTCTATGCCCAATCTTAAATCCTAATTTATTGAAACATGAGACCTTCTTTAATTTACCTCCTCTTTATTTCTTCTTTTCCTTCTTTTTATGTTATCCTTCAGTGGCTGATTTCCTTCATTTCACCATCCTCCCCCCACCCTCATTTCCTTTTCACCTCCACCCCATTAACTCTCTGCCTCCCAGATTCATGTTCCCCCCTCCCCAAACCCATCCCTCACCCATCCCTCCCACCTAGAGAAGGGATAGAAGCCAGTCCTGGCTCACCAGTCCGGTAGCAGCAACTCACAGCTGTAGCTCCTAGTCAGGCCTAGGCTCACAAGCAACTCACAGCTCTGCAGCTGGGGATAGTCAGAGAAGGTTTTTAGCCTTAAAGTGTGACTGCTCTAAACTCAAGCTAGCACTAACACAGATCAACATTTGAGCAGCTTAAAGTGCAACAAGGCTCTGAGAGGTGCTGAGATCCTGCTCAGACATTAGGTGGCAATGCTATGTTCGGTCTGTCGGCACTTCAAGCTGTGACAGCTTAGTGTTTTTACTGATGGCTAAATTTTTTTTTTTATAGTCTTTACTGACAGCCATTTTTAGTCAGATTTTGTTTTACTGACAGTTAGTCAATTTACTGACAGTTAGCAACCTTGTACATTACATATGTAGAACATTTTGATTTGTTGATTTGTTTAGTACCTTACATTTAATGTGTTGCAGGTCTGAGACTGGGGCGGGCTGACAATCAACTGACTGTTGGCCCTAACCTCAGACCAATTGGAGACCCCAGTACACCTGATTGCTGGCCTCAGCCCTGGTCCTACAGCCCCTGACTTTCAACTTGCCAGTGTAAGGGGAACCCAATATCATGATCTTGGGCTTCCCCTGTACTGGCCAGTGGAAACAGTATGATTGGCATCTGATCCCCAATCCCAAAATTGTGTCTCTTGCTATGCATCCATGGCATGGCAGGAGATACTATGTTTAAAATAAGGAACAGATCCTATGATGCCTTCAAATGAACATGTGCTAAGGGCCTTTTTAACTACGAAAATCAACAGAGGAATACAAGCAATGCAGGACAGGGCAGTAATTATTTTTATTCAGTATACATGCATAATGGCACTCATATAGGTGGCAGTTTACAGAGAACCATGAAGACAAGGCCTCTGCTCTAATGTGCCTATAATTCAAGGCTTCAGTTGCCAACACGCTCAGAGCTCCTTTCATGTTGAAATTTGGCAAGACCTAGATCAAAAAGTCAGATCCACATTGAAGCATTAATTCAAAGTAAGTTGCATGAGCTCAGCATGGCAGCAAGAGGAGAAAATAAGAGAAGGGAACAGAAAATTACTCTAGGGACAAAAAACTCATGTAACCCATCTTGTTCTTGCACCAGTTTTTTTGGTACACGGATGATTTTCATTGCTGTTTCATTTCAATATGTTCATATACAATAGGGGAACAGATAGCATCAGAGCTCAGACTGGCAATGGAAGGTGAGCCCAGGAGAAAGAGAGAGAGATTTGAGGAGGCTTTAAACAAGGAAATGAAGAGCATGTCGTTGCACAGAAAGAGGAAAGCTCATCCGTTTTGGGCACAATATGAAAAGGGTGTAGAATCGACATTGATCAAGCTGGTATTACAAATCTGCATCTGAAAAATGGGGGAAGTAATTGACAAATCATTGTTGATTTTATTTCATCTCTCTCTCTCTCCCATCAAGTCTGTAACCCGTACAAAGGAAAATGTCTCAAATACCTTTATTTACCATCTAATTGCACAAAAAGCTTGTTCTGATTGCTTTACCCACTCAAGCCAAATATTTCCATGCTGCTAGAAAAACCCATTCTGATAAGTAGAGACCAATTATAATCTAGTCACATACAAATATTACTGGGCTCCTCTGTAAGTCATATAATTTACATTATAGATTTATTATTGTCTTCTGTTATGTTGACGCAAAATAATCTTTCATTTCTTCCTCTTTTAAAGGAGTACAGACATTCTTTGCTCAATAAATAATTCAAAGACACATAAATATTTTAAGAAGAATAAGAATTATATTTTGGACCAGTGGAAGAGGAGTAAAATTAGTTATTTGTAGCAGAGATCTTGATTGCAGCAGCATAATTGTTTTTCAGTTTTCATTACCCCACAGTGAACCAAATCTCTGTCTCTGCTTTCAAACACTGAATATTTAGTTTCATCTGCAATAGTAATTTTTATGAAAAAGCAAAAGCATTCAACCATGAACTTCCAATGCTTTCAAAATTCACATACTAAACAAAGGGAAAATTTACTCACCTTATAACCATTTGTTTGTCCTGCATACATCTTTTTTAAGTATGGTATAATCATCTTTTTCATAAATATTATGTTTATGGGTTAGTGGATATAACCTTGCTGAGCATCTGAATATAATTAACTAGTAAAAATATTCTGTCAATAAATGAGCTTTTATACTCTGGGGATAAATCTAAATAGAAGGAAAATTCTTTTTCCTCTGGTATTCACATAGATATGATGGATGTTTCACTAAACCTAGACTGAGCTACAATCAAAAGCAAGTTAAGTTTTGTAAACCAAAGAATGCAAGATTAGCTCATGGCTTCAGAGTTGTTGTAGGATTGATATAGTAGTAGGCAGCCATTGATCCTCTGGATCATGGTGTATGTGTAAGAGGCCTGCTCACCAAGACCTTTGATGCATATGCCTAGGCAAGATTCATAGATGTTAGGGTCGGAAAGGACCTCAACTGATCATCGAGTCCGACCCCCTGCCTAGGCAGGAAAGAGCGCTGGGGTCAGATGACCCCAGCCAGATGCCTACTCAGCCTTCTATAAAGACCCCCAAGGGAGGGGAGAGCACCTCCCTTGGAAGCCCATTCCAAATTCTGGCTGGAGTATGGAGGAGTGGAGGATACCCAAGATCTACTAACCCCCCTTTTGACCATTGAGACAGAATCCAAAGGCTAGACTGAGTCCACCTGTTCAGTGCCTCAATGGTTGTAGTTTCTGCCAGAGAGCAACAGATAAGAACTGCTGCTTAACACCTCAGCAAGGGTGTACTTCTGTCAGGGTGATGTCCCTTAGCCTTTCTCCATTCAAGGGGTACCCACAAGGCAGTAGGAGCTAAGGTTTTGACCTTTCTCTGGAGGTTGCAACATTGTAGCATTTTATGGAAGCTACCCTGCCATGAATAGCAGCACCACGTTGCAACCAGGCCCTCCAAGAGTTTATGGTCATAACCAGGACACATTATTGATATGGTGTGTGATTAAACTTTTAATTAATAGTTTTTGTTGAAGATAACAGATTTCACAAATTTCACAGACATTAGGGATGGAAGGGACCTTGGAAGATCATCGAGTCCAGCCCCCTGCCTGAGGGGCAGGAAGTCAGCTGGGGCCATAGGATCCCAGCAAGATAAACATCCAAATTTCTCTTGAAGGCGTTCAATGTAGGTGCTTGAATCACGTCCGATGGCAGGCCGTTCCAGATCTTGGGGGCTCGGACAGTAAAGAAATTCTTCCTTATGTCCAGCCTGAAATGGTCTTGCAGTAGTTTATAACCGTTCAACCTTGTCATCCCTTGGGGTGCTCTGGTGAACAGACGTTCCCCCAGATCCTGGTAAGCACCCCTGATAAACTTATGGGTGACTACCAGATCACCCCTGAGCCTGCGCTTTTCCAGGCTGAAGTGTCCCATTGCTCTCAGCCTCTCATCATAAGGTCTGTTTTCCTGACCTCTGAACATGCGTGTGGCTCTCCTCTGGACTCTCTCAAGCTTCTCTACATCCTTTTTGAATTCTGGGGCCCAAAACTTGATGCAGTACTCCAGTTGCGGCCTCACCAAGGCCGAGTACAATGGGAAAATGACGTCCTGGGATTTGCTTGAGAAGCATCTATGGATGCAAGCCAGCTCTTTGCTCATTTTACTAGCTGCAGCATCACATTGAAGGCTCATGTTCATTTTGTAGTCAATCATGACCCCCAAGTCCCTTTCATCGGTAGTGCTAGCCAGTGTAGTACTGCCGAGCCTATAAGGATACTGTAGGTTTTTTCTCCCAAGGTGAAGAACCTTGCATTTTTCAGTGTTAAACACAATCAGGTTCTCATCCACCCACTTCATGAGCCTGTCAAGGTCAGCCTGGATCACCCTCCTGTCCTCAGGTGTGGATGCTTTACCCCAGAGTTTGGTATCATCAGCGAACTTGGCCAGTCCACTTCTGACTCCAATGTCCACATCATTAATGAAGATGTTGAACAATACAGGTCCAAGGACAGAGCCTTGGGGGACCCCACGGGTCACAGGGCACCACGATGATTGACTTCCATGAACCACCACCCTCTTGGTCCAACCACAGAGCCAATTCCCCAGCCAGCAGATCATGGTGGACCCAATGCCGTAGTTGGCCAGTTTTGCCAAGAGGTGATCATGGGATACCAGATCAAAGGCTTTTTTAAAGTCAAGAAATATGATATCAATCTCCTCTCCCTTGTCCAGGTGATAGGTCACCTAGTCGTAAAAGGAAATAAGATTGGTCAAGCAAGACCTACCCACAACAAACCCGTGCTGGGTATCCCTCAGGATGTTGCCGTCAGCCAGTCTGTTAAGAATGGCCTCTTTAATAATCTTTTCTAAGACATTGCCCAGGATAGAGGTCAGGCTGATGGGCCTGTAGTTTGCCAGATCCACTTTCCTCCACTTTCCTATAACAAAATAGTTGGCAGTGCAGATTAGACGTTGACCTTAAAAGGTAGCAGAGGTTATGAGCATCACTGAGCATACAGACTGTTCCTTGAAATGTTATGTTAGAAGAACCATAATATTCCAGCTCACTTGGTTCAATTGTCTGAACAGTATTCCTGGCTCTCTTATTTATGTCATTCTTCTCTTTTCTATAGACAAGAGCTACCACAGAAGAAGACTGTGTTCTAACATCTAGCCCAGAATAAGGAGAATAACAGAGTTATGCCAATCTGGTAGAAACCCAGGGAGAAAAGATTATGGTTCAGAGAGGGTTTGTCATATGCAAGTGCTGCAGGGTGGGTTTACTCTAGAGTACATCCCACACAGGCGTTTACACATGTGGGGATTCAGAAGCAGATTTGCTGCTCCTGGCTGCAGTCTGTTCCCACCCCCTCTGGCCCCGCACCAGCCCCCTGCAGCCGCCAGGGAGAGCTCTAGACTCCCCCAGGGTGCTAGCCCATGGGCTGATGTTGACGGTGATGTTTACTATGCAGTAATTAACTTGACCATACAGTTAAGTGTCTCATGTAGATGCGCCCAGAGAGACCCGTTTCCCAGTGCTCCAGAGAACTAGTCTGTTTCTGGCCCTGATTCAACAGCCAAATATTTACCCAATGCTGTCCCATCATAATTGCACTGACTGGCACATTTTGGGATGAAGCTTTCTCCCCTCTAAACTCATTTATGTGTATAAGATGCACCAAGCAGAGAGACCTTCCTTGGTCCCCAGCACACATAGACCTGGAATTTTGGTGGAGGAATGGGACTTATTCTCCCGTTTTGTCTTTGCACATGTACTTCTTATTCTCACATGCAATCTAAACCCACAGTAATGAATCACAGCTGCTGACTGTGGTCACCAACATTCCCAAAAGTATTGGAAATATCCTGAAATTAATTCCCAACATTCCCAATACTTTTGGGAATGTTGGGAATTAACTTCAGGATATTTCCAAAACATTGGTTAAGGAAAGGTGTATCCTTGCTATAATTTGCTAGCATCAAAGAAGCCTATGTATTTTGGATTGCCCTAAAAAATATAAAGACTTCATACACAACAGCATCCCTTGCAGCATAAATAAATATATTGCTCTGGCATATTCATCATAGATAAAACACAAGTCTGTGAGGTCAACTATGCACCCATCTGAAATCGAGAAGTCCAGGTACACCCTTTCAACAAGGCTTTGGCCTTTCCTATCCTTACCAACAGAGACAAGAGAACAAGCCAACATGATTAGCAATAGCGTTGACATTTATAGATAGATCTCTTAATTCAGTGACTCTTTTTACAGCATCCCCTGGTTGACCACCATCTCCTATTATAAGATCCAGAGAGTTGTTCAAGAGCCATCCTTATCTCGTATTCAATCATGTAATAGGCTTTGGGATGTTTTAAGTTGCTTGTATAAATACAGAATGGAAGCCTGGCCCCATCTCTCAATGAGATAAATCACCATTCACTCACTTAAACCTAGTTACATAGCACCTCTTCTTCTTTAGAAGAGGGATTCTCAACAAGGGTGATGCCGCACCCCGGAGTGTCATGAGAGCCTTTTGGGAGTGCTGCATAATATTAGCACTGTTAGGTGTGAAAACAGCCACGTGTGAGTCACAAGATAAACCAAGAGATTACAAATAGAAACTCAGCACCAAAAACATTCTGACCTGTTGTGGTCTTTCCGAGTACTTTGCAACAGAAGAACAGATCTATTATATTTGTGCAGTTAAGAAAGGAATGAAATCTAAGGGCTGGCATTTTCCAAGGGGTGGCTTGAGTCTAAAAAGGTTAAGTCGATCTTTTAGACTAAACCACTACTTTAGAAAGTGGGATTTGGAGTTCCTTAAGTAGTCCTTTTCTGGTACAAAAAATGCTTTCTTGGGTTGCGAGATGCAGGGAGTGAAATAGCTGGGAATGTTGTCAGTGTATAACTTGCTGTCTTACGAAATACGTTCTCTCTTGGTCTCTCATTTTGTGTATGTAACAGAACAATTTTTTAGTTGCAATCTTTTTTTATCTTTTGGTGGTTTAGTTTCTCTTTCTCCCCTTCCCTCTTTTCCTATATACTGCCTCACCTCCTCCGCTTATTACTTCCATGAGATGTGGAAACTCAGTGTTATATCACAGAAATGCTGTGGACTCTCAACTCCAGTGGCACCTTAGTAGCTGCTGCTGTGATCTTGATAAAGCATCAAGGATGGACCCGATGTACAATCTCTAAAGAGCTGCAGCAGAAGAACTTGGAAGTATTTTCATGGAAAGGACAGAGAGAAAAAATAAATCCATCAGTCCACATACTTCCAAGTACATCAGAGATGCAGCTGATGCATTGACTTACTCCAGGACATGAAAAGCTACCGTTTCAGCCATGCAAATTCCTTTTAATATGGATTTACAATGTTGGTGATAAAGGGGGCCATAAACTGGTGTGCAGGCTCATCAGTTGGGGAAGATAAAATAATTTCTCACCTAGAATGTTCTTCACAAGCCTCTCATCATGTCTTGCTTTATTTCCACAACACATCCTCATACAGAGAGCGTCAACCCAAACTGCTGGGTAACCATCATCTGAGGCCTTTCTGGCTTCAGGCATCTGACAAGAGACACATCCTTGCCCTATCACAGTCTCCTTTATAGCACCCTAGTCCTTGATCCATCTTCACTCCACACAGATCAGGATAGGGAGGAACCTGTTAACCCCTTGCGCACCTGTTATTACACCTCATTGGGTTCCCAGCTGAGGATCTCCCATTTAAGACTTGTCCGCTTTTTGCCTTGGGACTTTGCAAGAGAAAAAATGTTTTAGATGAGCATTATCACAACTAGAGTGGGCAACAAACTCAGGCAGCAAACCTATCAGAGAAAAAACTTTTGAAGGAGATTACCAGGGAAACTAGAAGTTATCAACACAGACATGGATTTGGGTTTAGCTTACTCTATGGGAGGGGGGAGGGGGATATGATAACAAGGCATCCTAATTGACTGCATCTCATGGACTTTAAAAGTGTCAGAGCAATTTAGCCTTTAAAGAACTACATAAAATATTTTATCACATCTCTGCCTCAGTAACTTTAATAAACTACACAGCCTTCAGGGACCCAGGTCCTTATAAATTAACTGCCTTCAACTTGCTGCACAAGGGTCTTTATCTCTTGTCAGCTTAATTATGTGTTTAATTTTATTTTTAACATTTTTTTAAATGACCCACACCAAAAGAAGCCTAGATTGTTTAATTAAACAAATGAATATGGTTATATCTAGCATGATCAAAGCACTAATTTGTCATACTAATGTTTTATATGGGGCTGATAGTTCCATTGTAGTGCTAATACACCAGTTTAGACTAAAGTTTATCAGCCCACCTTTTCCAGTAGTAATTTAGTGTTTTAACTTTGTTCCACAGTCCTCTTAGAACTAATTGGCTGCAGACCTTCCCCAGTGCCTCAACTGGAGCAAGACTCTAATAAGTTATCAAGCCATTACTAGTGTATTACTGCATAGGAATCTGTTTACGCTGTAGCTTGCCTTGAGTCTCAGGCAGTCAGTCCCCTACTGGTGGCCTGGCCCAGCCTGCTTGCCTTTCTGGCACCCAACACACCCGCCCTGGCGATCTTCAGAATCTGTCTCGATACCCACCTTGCTGGGGTCATCTGACCCCAGCGGTCTTTCCTGCTCAAGTGCAGGGAGGCTGGACCTGATGATCTGGAAGGTTCCTTCCAGCTCCCTGACATCTATGAAACTTTCACACCTCGCCTGCCATGCCTTGATGTTATAAATGATCGGTGTGGGCGACTTGCCTTCAAATAGTCAGGATGCCAGTCTGGAACTTGTCTAAGGCTGCTGAGATCTCTCTCTCTCCTCTCTGGATGTGGGATGTCCTGTACAGAGTCCCCAGGCATGGCCAACTCCCTCCTTATGGGCTCTCAGGCCCTCCACAGATTATTGGGCCCCTAAATCTGCAATACTGGGCCCTTAAATCTGGGACTCAACATGAAAGATGCCTCCGTGGTACCCACTGTAGCTTCCTTTCCTCCCTTTCAGCCTCTCAGCCTTGCAGTCCAAACACAAGCAATAATCAAAACCCAAAGACAATCAACTGCAGCTGGGGTGCCTTTCCCCAAGCTTTCCTCAGGCTCCCACTCAGTTCCAATGGCTTCTCCCAGTTCTGGCCCTCCTAGGCCTACTCACAGTTCCTATAGCCTCCTTAGCTCCATGCAAGGGGCTCCTTCTGCTAGCACAGCCTGGGCCAGGCTCCCCTCCCTTACATTCCCCCTAACAACTCCACCTTCTTGACACTGGACCCTCTCTTGCCTTGCAAAGGGGCCCAGATACTACTAATCCTCCATCTCCAGCTTTGCTGCTGTGCAGCCCGTGGTCTACCCCTGCAGCCTGCACCTCACTACCCTACCTTTTAAAACTAGGTACAGGGGGTTTCTATGATCCTATATCTGCTAGCGTCCCCTGCAGGCTGTGCTCTGCCCTTTCCAGCAGCCATTGCTTAATTAGCTGCCTGGTCTGATTCTCAGTAGCAGGGGCTGGGACCCCTGTTACAACACGTATTCTAACCATATACCTACCGCATGACAGAAAGAAGTTACACTATGATATGTATCTCTGTTCCAGAACACAGCTGAAGATGACTCTTCTTTTAAGCAAGAAGATCTCCATTAGAAATCTAGGGTTTGACCACAACAGGAGTTAAGGTACACCAACTTTGCATCATAGCACCTAAATTGTAGGTGCCCAAAGGCTTGGAGGAAACCACAGCCCCAAACTAGGCACACAGGATCCCAACACAATGCATGCGGGGTGGGGATCTACAAAAGCCTGCAAGTTGAGTGAAGAACCACCTAAGCTAGGCAGTAGGAAATGCAGAGAAATAAAGCCAATTCCCACTCAGGAGTTAGCCCCCACGTCTGGTCTGCACACAGGTGTCCCCCGCCCCCACTCAGTGTTCTTGGCCACAAGTTCTCTCCTGGACTCAGGCAACTCAGTCAGCACTTTTTCACAAAATACAGCAAGGAGGAAAAGGTGGGGGTGCTTCCTTAATCCAATCCCTAGTAGATAAAACACTCACCTGGGATGTTAGAGACCATGCTGTAAATCCTCTCTCTGCCTGAGGAGACTAGAACCTACAGTCACCCAAGGAGCAGCCTAGAAAGTAGGCTATAAGAGAACAATGGAAGTGAAGAAAAGGGGATCTTCTCAATTTCTTCCATTGAAATTGCACTTCTTGGCATGAAATATTAAATATTCATTAGACTAGAGACTGAGGAAGCAGGACTGCCCTAGTCGAATGATTAAAGGACCCTTCCTAGAGGTGGAGAAATCTGTGTTTTACATTAAATGGTCACTGGATAAAATACTGAAATGCTGCTTGGAACAGTGAGCAAAACCATATTTCCACGCTTCCAGGTGAGTGCTTCAGTAACAGGGCTAGAAAGAAAAGGTGATGGCACCTAACTCCAGGAGAGGGTTCAGGGCTGGGAACCCCAAGCTGGGGAGTAGTGCCTAGGTCCTGAAGAGGACCAGGAATTAAGACAGCCCATCATCCTTAGGATAGCGGTTTATGGCTCCCTGCTAAGCAAGCTGGCTGTTGTGGATCCCATGCTGAGGTGTCTGCTGCTCCTAGGCATCGTAACTCCAGGCCGAGAGCCAGGTGCTAAATGATGCAGCACTATCATACTCAACCATCTAGGTGCATACCAAGTCCATTGTGTTCAAGAATCAAATGCAGTTGGCTTCAAAACAGTGAAGAGCAGACCAGAAAGAGAGCGTGAGGATAATACAGAATCAAGTGTTGGTTGAGAAAAAATTGCTTTTTTCTGAACATGGATCTGAGGCCCAATTCTTCGCACATATGTAAAGCAAAATATTTAAGTATTATGTTGGAGAGTGGTTGGGAAGAATGGCTAGTGCCAACAGGAATTAACAGCTGTTGCTGTGCTTGCAGCATGTTTCATTGGCCTGGCAAGTAAAGCTCTGCCCATGGGGAAAAAAAAGTCCATCTCAAAAGGTCAAAGTTGAGGAGACAGGACTTCAGCATGTCTGTGGAGACTGCTGGAAGTACAGTAACTTTCAAGCACGCTATAGTAGGCAAAAATCGAAAAAGCACAATTGCAAGATTTTGTGGAATATATGGCTCACTTGGTTAATACATCTGTCTGACTGACTGATTGTTCCATTGTGGTACTAATACAATAGTTTAAAGCGAAGTTCAATTGCCCATCTTTCTAGAAATAACTTAAATTTTTTACTTGTTTTATAGTGCCCTTCAGACCAACAATAAATGACTGCCAGTTTTCCCCAAGCACGTTGCAGGCTCTAATAAGTTATTAGCCAATTACAAATGTGCCACATGCATCTGGGCATATCATAGAGAATCCAGTTAGTATACTGAATTCAAAGGCTCGTTCATGCTTAAAGGAAAACTCTGAAGAGCATCCTAGTTAGAAGCATTCATTTAGCGTTTCCATTTTCACATATTTTATTTCTAGATACATTTGTGTGGAAGTAAGAGCTTAGTTTGTCAGAGTTTCATATGGTCTGGATAGTCTTCATTTGATACGTAACGATTTATCCGTAGCATCAGGTAGGAATGATTTATGTTACAAGACAACCATGGTGATTTTAGGAAGGGAATAGGTACTAGAAACATTTCAGTTCTTAAAGGCAAAAATCTTGCTTATCTGCAGATAGCAAGCTTTATGGTTAGCTATAGTCTATATGGTATAGTGCCATCTATACATAAAGTACAATGCCCAGATCTCAGCTCATCTAAAGTGATGCTATTTTACTGACTTCAGCAAGCTACGCCAATCTATACCAACTGTAGCTGTGGACATAATATCTGACACTTCCTATAATAAGAATTTGTCTTCACTTTGCTTGTAATTTTCCCAAACTTCAGGCTGTTTTTTTCCATGCTGGCTGAATGTCTAAGACTTCAAAATAAATAAATAAATAAATAAATAAAAGAACCAAATCACAAAAATAAAACTATTGGGCCATTTTGACTTAAATGGGTTTTTTAGAAGTGAAAAATACATTCTTTTGACCATGTCAAAAATTCGGGTGACCCTTCCCCTTTGAGAAGTCCTAGTGCCCCCTACTTTGGAGCAGAGTTCAGCTTTGGCACAGAGGTCATCCTTGTTTCAGGGATGTTTCTTTGTCTCTCCCACACGAATCTCATCCTATTTGGCCAGTTTAGAATTCCTTAATGTTTAAACTCGCAGGGGAAAAGAAAGCATGACTGCATAATAGAAAACTGTATCATAATGCATAAATTCACAAAGGGCTCCAAATAAAGGTTGTGCAGGTAATAATTCTGACAAATCATATATCTTCCATGTGTCCGATATCGAACTTTAGCCGATTTTGTTGCTGGTTTTTTAAATGAAATCTTCATAATTTCCCAAAGAGGAAGCAATTTTGTCCACCTGAAACCTGAGATCCTGCTCCTGCCTTTGTTGAAGGTAACTTGCATCATCACAGAGCCTCACCAGACAGCTGCGAGACACCTTACCAGGTAAGAGCTGCCCGCCCAGAGGAGTTTTCCATCTATTGACTCCTCTGTGAAATCCTGTGAAATATGAACTTTCATTTCTACCCAGGAGGACTTTTACAACCTTTTTTCCGATCCCCGATGAAGAGCGTTTGTGCCCCAAAACTTGCAGTTAAATAATTTTTTTTGGCAAAAATCTTGTTGGCCTCATGAAACAATCACCTCTACCACAAACTCTGATTGCTTTAACCTAAATTCAGATTTGTATCCAAAACCCCACACCAGTCAAACATCCGTTTTATGCCTTCTGTTCTTTCATTCACTCAAAGCTTGAGCAACTGTGCACTTAAGGTTAATCCTAATAGTTTAATTAGTTGAGAGCTGACAGCTATTTGTACTTTCTCTAGTAAATTTTAGAGTCACTGGGAACTGGGTTAGTCTTTAATCAGAAAGCCTGCTGATGTATTTCACTTCTGTCAGGAAGATAAAGGCATTCCCCAGATTAAACCTCTAGTATGTAATGGAATCTCTGTTCTTAATAGCATACGTCCACTCCTGGGGTCATTAGACAGGTTAAAATTCTGAATTACCTGACCTCATTGTGGCAAGTATGGACGGAAGAAAACATTTTGCAGGTAGAAAGCTGCTTCCTTAATATGCATACTTTGATCCTGTATTCAAAGATATTAGATGCATCACTGACTTGGCCTAAATTGGTGACATTCTTTATTACAGATATGATGGTCTATGGAGGTCATTTTGTTTACATGCAAATTAATTTGTTTCTCATATTCCATGTCACTCATTTATCTCATCTAGCTATTTACATACATTTCTAAAGTACGTGCAGTATCACCATTCATGTTTAATCACAGATCGTAGTATCTGTCCCCTAGTATAGAAAAGAAACTAGTACATTCATATATAAGGCCTTACAGAAGGGCTTTATCATCAAGGAAGAAGCTAGTGCTTAAAGCAAAAAGAGTATCCCTGGAGAGTTGATAGGGTCAGGTCAGATTTTGCCAGTGGTGTAAAATTATGCACCAGTCACCGTTCTTTAATATATACTCTGGGGAGGGAAAGAGACATGAAAGCCGCTGCAGACTATAAAGCGCTTCCTCTGTTTGATTCTAGATGGTAAACTACAAATCTGATTTTTTTTCAGATCCTTTCAATATTAGGTAGTGGCTGTTGATTTAATTTGAAAATGCAGGTTTTGTGACTACGAATTCATCCATTACTGTATCACCTGATTTGAAACGTAACACAATCTATCAGAGAGAGAGCAGGAATACTGTTGGTGCTGTTGCTGGAAATGACTGGATAGTATAGACCTAGTGATTTCATGTGTGCGCCAATTGTTATTTCCTTCCACCCTGTCCCTTTTTGTTCATTGCCAGTTATTTCGGTTGACATAGGGTTACCATATTTCCAGGATCAAAAAAGAGGACACCTATGAGGGGGAAGGAGAGGGGGAAAGGGCATATGATTGGGGTGGGGCAGTAATAAACCCATGCCCTGCCTCTGTCCCTCACTCCTAAGCCCCTGCCCCCCCACAGCCCTGCTGGTACCCCGTACTCTGGACCCACAGCACCTTGCCTCCCCAGCCCTGCAGCTCATGCAGCTCCCACATATGTACTTGCACACACACACACACACACACACACACACACACACACACACACAGTGGATCTACCTGGGAGTGGCTTGCCAGGGCCCATGTGACTCCAGACAGCCAATCACCTTGCCCACTGCTTCCAGCCCCAAGCATGCAAGCTGCTCGTGCTCAGGAAAGTGGAGGCAGAGCAAGAAAAACCTGGACACTGGCTCCCATGTCAAAATCCCTCCCGGACACAAGAACAGGGGCCAAAAAAAGAGGACCTGTCTGGGAAAACCCGGAGGTATGGTAACTCTAAGTTGACAAATTCTGCTTGACAGTGCTCTGTATCTGTACGTACTAATGTTATATTGATTAAAACTTCCTTTTTGAAAGTATCTTTAGTTGCTTCCCATTTCCACTGCATGTCTGTTTCCCATTCTGTACCATATTTCCTTGCATATAAGATGCCCCAGAATATAATACAGACCTTGTTGCTGAAAGGCAGAATGAAGGAAAAAAAGATCTTTCCTTGTAGTAAGTAACTGCGTAGCAGCAGCTAAAGAGCTGAGCTTGCTCACTGTTCTGCTTCCAGGGGGTTGCTGCAGATTTTACTTTTGGTTTCACCTATAAGCAGCAGAGCCTGTTCTTGCCATATTTCTCATATATAATGCATATTATGATCTCCAGCAGATAGTTTTTGGGGAAAAGATACATTTGGTATTTAAGAAAATATGGCATTTCATCGGAGTATAATTTATTTAGCAAATGCACCTCACCTTATTTGTGGAACATGATCTCCTTGCCCAAATTTACCTGGGAAGTATTCAACAAGCTTTACACCCAAAGGCTCACTGCCAGGAGCAGGAACTCAACTCTTCCAGCAGATTCTAGCCACTCGTTTGCAGGTGTCTATACTACCTCTACCTCTGTTCATGCACACTTATGGATTGGGCTGGTCTCAATGTGACACGTAACAAGTACCGTTTGTTCTAACGAGTCTTCCTATTATTTGTTGATCTCTTATGTGCTCCCAAGAGAATGATACTGGGAAATGACTTGAACAATGTAAAATACTCTGAAGGAAATAAGTTAGTGACCTGTAAAATCATATTTAGATAGGATACTGAAAAATGTTTAAAGAAATTCTTCAGACACTCGAAAACTGGGCATATATTTTTAGTCTATAAGAAATGATCCAGTCATGCATTCTAAATATATTTTCTGATAGATTTTTGTATTTTTCTTCAAATGAATTATTTTCTGGTTTTTAAAGTTTTGCATAAGATTTTTCCCCACTAATTCCTATAAGTGATCAAATGCTGGCCAATTACATTTTAACATTCCCCATCAATAAATTATTTGCACATCCATTTCTTCAGTCAACCAGCTGTAATAATAATTTAAAAGTCCAGTTCCTGTTGCTAAGAGTAATATTAAACCCCACCAGAACAGGATGCATACAGACACACAGCAAGTGAGAGTAAACAATTGCTGTAAATATAGCAAAGCACTGTTAAAATTTGGACTTTGCTAAAAACTATAATTTGATTTCTCAGTTGTATTAGAATCAGCACAAACATGCTGATTTACAGCTGGTAGTCTCATCTGCTCATTCAGTGGCATGCTATTAATAAAATCCATTGCAAAGGAAGGTATAAGAATATCATGAAAGCTAAGTACCATGACCCAGCTAGAAAAAGGAAGAACATCCACATGGAGCTACAAACTAGTATGGATTGAAGGGAGCTAGGATTACTCGTCACATCACTTACATGTGATAACTTCTGACATAATTAAGGATGTTCAGTGATCCTCATGTCATTATTTCACTTTTGGATCATAGACCCATAAGAAGTTTGATGGACAAGTCAAAACTTCTATACCACAGCTGGCTGGACTAGATCTAATTGCTGGTCCATGGCCTCCCAGAAATGGTTCTTGGGAGAAGACATACAACATATTTGCACTGGTATATTCACCTTTACATCAGTATAAAAAAATGATAAACCCCTATACATGTCCCTTTTCTGAGTCCGATAGAGAATTATCCTTAAAAGTTAGGGTGTCCAGATGTGGTACAATCGCCTACCCTGGAAATCTTCAAGAGCAGACTGGATAGTCATCTTGCTGGGGTCACCTAATCCCACCTGTCTTTCCTGCCTGGTGCAGGGGGCTGGACCTGATGATCTTCAGAGGTCCCTTCCAGCCCCCTTACAATCTATGAATTAGGCTCCTTGGGTGTAAGTTATCCTAGATCAGCTGTTTGCCAAGGCCCCCTGGCAGCCATTACACTTAAGGTGCGATTAACCTGTTAATCACATCTTAATAATTAGCAACCCAGCCACATGTTCAAGCAAAGAATGGCAGGATAGAACAGGGGGAAAGCCACAAAGTTATTACACAAATCATGATGAATCTCATCATGCCTTAAATTGAATGTATAACCGTGTCTAGTCTCAGGACTTTACTGGAGACCTTCAAGACTCCAGTGCATTCCTGAGCCTGGGAGCTCCAGGCGCTCCCACCCAAGGGAGCACTGGGCCCGTGGCTTGCTACTTACAAGTGAAGAGAGATCCTTGGAGCCTTGGATCCTGATCCTGGGTTCCTCCTGCAACAGCAATGAGTCACAACTGGGATCTGATCCTCAGTCCCACAATTGAGGCTCCTGCCATGCATATGTGGCATAGAAGGAGGTGTGATTGTTAGGAGCACAAATCAGATCCAGTCTCGCCTTTAACTGAACATTGGCCAGGTGCACAAGAGAAACCGGCTATTACCAGTTCCCATGAAGCTTTGCAGCAACGATCTTCAGTAGTCACCCGCTGCATGCAGTTGTTTGAGGATAGCTGTACTTTTGTCCATCCTGGATCCTAGTGTACTGTATCTTGGTGTACAAAAGTTACATTACTGTAAATGCATCATGTGACTAAGTCTCTGGAAGTCATCACTACTTCTAGAAGCAGAGATGGTCCCCTACTGACCCTCCGAGTCAACATCCCAAAAACATGAAGTTGTGTTGTGTGGCTGGAGGAGGTATTTCAGAGCTTATATACTTAGCGTCATAGGTGCATACTTTCCTTTAAAAAGGAAAAATATCCATTTATAATAACAGAATGCTAAGAGAGGGTAGTAAAGCCTCAGAGGTCAGTGTTTGGTTTGCTCATGAAGCCTTAACTCTGTCCTTTATGCCCTTCCACAACAATTGGGTCCCTAAATGATTCAATCTTATTTTCCCAAATGATCCATACTACTGTCAGTACACAGCTTGGTTGGTTTGTAATAAATAATGCAGCTCTTCAATATTTACTTTTACCGTTTTTGATCAATACACAACTCCAGCTCCCAGCTCCTGAATCACTCTCATGCACTTCACTCGAGAAGTTGAGTAATAAATTAGCTTAACCAGAAGAACAGCAAGTCAAATTTGAAGTGAAGTTATGCGGAGCAAGAATTTGAGCTCTCTGCTCTTTGTGTATCAGTGGTAAAGGGCACAATCTGCTTGTGAACTGCCATCATGGAATATGGCAGTAAATGCAGCTGGTGAGATTCTTTTTCCAATTAAAAAAAAATGGAGGAATTTTTGTTAAATATTGGTGTTGTTCATATTAAGACAAAAATAATTTTGTAATATCGACATTGCCTGCAAAATGGAAATTCCAGATTTCAACTCACTCTAGTTTTGGTTTGGACTAAAATTTGATTAAAACACTGAGGACACATCCAGATAAGTGTGCATGTGATGAGGTATGTATTGATTGGTTAAGTTTAGTGGCAATGCATAGGGTGTGCACATGCACCCCCTGACAACGCTGGTGCACACCCTGACAGGCTGCACTCTCTGCTTAGGTGATGGGAAGGGGGGGCAGGTGGGAGTGCCAGTGCCCCTGCCACAAGCACCGACCAGAGAGCGGGAGCCCTGCAGCCACTTCCTGGTCAGCACGATCAGCCGTGGGGGACACCCCCCCCAGTTGCTGATTGGTTGCTGGGCAGGGCACGTGTCCCCCCCGATGAAGGTGGCACTAGTCTCCCATGGTTAAGATGTGAAAAAATTCTTAAAAGTTAAGTTAACACTATGAAAGTTTTAATTTTTGAAAAAAGGGCTAGTTTAAAAAAAAAATCATGGTGTCAAAACAGGCTGACCGGCTCTTTTAACAGCTCTTTGTTAAAACTTTGGTTTGCACTTTAGTATTCATAGAAACTGATTTGCCACATCACAATAAAATCTGTTGCCCACATCAGGGCAGCAGATGTTATGAACAGCACACAGCAAAAGCATAACTCTTTCCATCTGTTTGGCAGAATAGAGCCCAATGACTAGACAGAGTGCAATAACAGCATCCAAGTTAGGCAACATCATCACTGGCAATCCCTCACAGTTGAGCATGATTATCTTCTGTGATCATCGTCAGATTGTGGGTCTGAAGATGGCTGACGAAGCGGATTGCAGGTCCAAAGATGGCTGACGAAGCCCATCTGGAATTGACAGACTCTGTTTCAGCTTGGGCACGTTTCAGTGCAAAGTGGGTAGCTCTGGGTTTTTGAGTCATTCCGCAACATGCTGTTTCTGCCACTCCCACTTTTTTTGTCTCCTACTGCTGTCGTAAGGTTTTGAAGTACAGAGCTCCTTGCAGCAGACTCTTCCTCCATTTGGAGCAGTCCTAGGCAACAGTCTCCCACAAGATGATGTTGATGTTGCATTTTTTTCAAGTTGGCCTTGAGGATGTCCCTAAAGCACTTTCTCTGCCTTTCTCTTGAACATACCTCTTGACTGATATAGGAGGATAAAACTTCTTTTGGGAATCTGGAGTTGGACATCTGCATGATGTGGCTGGCCCAGTGAAGTTGATGCCAGATGATCATCACTTTGATGCTCACGGTGTTTGCTTGAGAGAGGACACTAACATCGGTACATCTGTCTTTCCACTGGATTCAAAGGACCTTCTTCAGGCAACATTGATGGTACTTTTCCAGCGGCTTGAGGTGTCTCCTGTACATTGTCCACATCTCAGCTCTGTACAGTAAGGTGGGGATCACAACTGCTCGATAAACCATGAGCTTTGTTTAGGATCTGAGATTGCGATCTTCAAACACCAATTTCCTAAGGCATCTGAAGGTTGCACGTGCAAATTTGAGGCCATGTTGGATTTCTTCATCGATGTCCGCCTTCTGAGAGAGATGGTTTTTGAGGTACAGAAAATACTCAACTTTCTGCAGAGTTTCACTGTGAATCTGAATTACCAGAGCTGGGGACTGCTCATTAAGAACTTGTTGGTGGAGGACCTCAGTCTTCCGAATGTTCAGCATCAGTCCCATTTTCTTCCATGCTAGGTAATGTAAATAGGCACTGATAGTTGGGAAAGCCCCCCAACAGTGCAATTACAACAGAGACAAGTAGTATAACCTACTTTTAAATCCTCTAGTCAATTGGAACTGTCAAGTGACACCTTATATTTAGAAGCATAGAAACTTAGGGTTGGAAGGGACCTCAGGAGGTCATCAAGGCCAACCCCCTGCTTAAAGCAGAACCAGCCCTAATTAGATAATCCCAGCCAAAACTTTGTCTAGCTGACTCTTAGAAAGCTCCAAGGATGGAGATTCCACAGCCTCCCTGGGTAGCCTGTTCCAGTGTTTTACTACCCTCCTCATGAGAAAGTTTTTCCTAATATCTAACTTAAATTTCCCTTGCTGCAACTTGAGACCATTCATCCTTGTTCTATCATCTGCCACCAGAAGACATTTCACTGATGTGAAACCCTCAAGAATGCCCAATACTTGGGTCCTGTCAAGTATGTCCCTGAAATGTAAAGTCCTTAAGCAAAGAAGCCTAATAGGATGTGTATGAAAATCATGCAAAATATTACTAAGTGTGTGACAAATCACATGCTAGGTGTAGCTTCAAAGCCCAGCAGCCTGTGCTAGTCTGCTCACTGATTAACTTTCAGAAGTACTTCAGAGGGAAGTCTGACTTTAGACAGCATAGGAAGTGATATACTGCATGAGTGGTGCATAGGTTTCATAACTGAAGAGACAAGTTCCCAGAGGAATATCTCACTAATGACGTAACACAGTGTTTCTGCATGAAGTCACCCAGCATTCACAAATAGCACGGACCTTCTCCCCTTCATGCTTGACACCTTGAGGACAAAAAAAATACTATGAGAGGCTGGCAGTAGTAAAAGAACCAAGGGTTATTAGAATATAACTCTGTAATGATGATGATGGAAGTTGTAATGGAACTGCAGCCACAGAGGCTCCACTCAGCAAGTTATTTTATGGGAACTACACTTTGTCACTCACGTGTGTAGGACAGATAAATGCTCCTCACATAGGCATTTCAGCTGACACTAATAATGCTATTTGCACACCTATTCTTTGGGTGTGGACACGCACGCATTTGGAGCCATTTGGACCTTCCAAAAGGGGAAGGTTTATAAAAAGGGAAGTAGCTGTTACGTACTGATTGCTGTGTGTGACGGTGGGAGAAGGATATAAGCATAGCAAAAATCACTCCAACTTTACCCCTGAATGAAGTTGGAACAATTTTGCTACATGTGTGATATTCACTGCTCACTTACACGTAACTAAAACCTAGCTGCTGCGCCCATTAATTTTGGGCTGCTGCACAGCAAGCACAAGCCACTCAGAAATGGCAGCAGCCCTTCTGAAACAGCCCCAAATGTACATGTGTCCACACCCTTTGATACTTTGGTACTTCAGGTTAGCTTGCAGACTGGTGGAGGCAGAATGTACTTTGCCTACCTTATTAGGAGTCGCACGTATTTCTTTGGTTTTAACCTGGCTACCAGGATGGCTCCGTGCATCTCTTTTGCCTTGGTTGGTGGGAGTGTCATAGAAACTCAAAATAAGCAGTATTTATGTGTACTTACGTGTATGGATCATTTAACTACGTTACCATCCTATGCAATTCCTGTTCCACAAAGGAATGCAAGTAGTACATACATTATGCAATATGTAACAGCCTCGAGAAGCAAATACTGATGGACTATAATGGCAACAATGTGAATGGGTGTTTGTTCAGTTAGATATCTGCCTGGCTGTTGTTACGAGCATTTTTCAAAGGCAGTATTTGCAATGCAGCACTGCTGCAGTTCAATTCAGCTGAGATTGTTCTTTTAAAGAAAAAAAATAATTTCATAACAATTGTTTAATTCTTTTCCTTTCTGACTTAAAAGTAACTATTGTAACAGTAACATTATATTGTGTGTGGAAACGTCGCTCAGGATAGCACTACAAATATGTATATAGCCGCTCTAATATAGAATTTAAGTCGTTATGATGCTGTAATGTGTTTTTTCCCTAATCTTTTACAAAACTACCCCTGTTATAAACACATTGCTGGGTTCTAGTCTTTAACCTCTTATTCATATTCATAAACGTCTTTGTGTTGGCTCCCGTGTAAGAGAAACTTTCATTCTTGTTAGGCATCAGTCAAATCTAAAGAAGCGCTTGGAACAAAGTTGACTTCAAGCAGTAGTGTAATGAGGGGTGGGCGACCAGGTCACGAGTCCTGGGTGCTGGGTAAAGAGAGGCACTGGAATAGAGGGAATGGCAGCAGTGGCAGGAGTTCCTCCATCAACCCCCCTCTCCAAGGCGAGATGCTGCTGCTGCCTGTGCAACCAAGCAACTCTGGGGTTAACCCTCTCCCAGCTGCTTCTTTTGCCATATTAAGGTTTTTAGTGTCAGCTGGTGTAGTTCAGTGGGTAGCTGCCATGTTAATCCCATAGCTGCCGGCCACACGCACTTCCCCCTCAAGCCGCAGAATCTCCCATGGGGCAGGGTTCGAGATGGATGAGGAGACTCCGGCCCCTGTTCTACCAAGTAAAGCTCCAGCCCCCCACCAAGTACACTTCTGGGTGAGCCTCTCCTATAGTAGGTAAGACTCTGTTGCTCCCCACCTCCCCTACCCTGCTATCTGTCCTGAGCTCAGCACAACCCACTCCCCATCCACTGCCACCCCTGGCTCTGTCATGGGTGCCAAAATAGTTAGTTCTGCCTCTGACCTCCAGTGCTGAGCCTTTGCAAAGATTCTGGGTGTTTGGACCCTTTATACTGTGAACAGGAGATTCAGACAGCAGCCAGTCTTGTGCTTGCCTCCTTTGCAATCTGTGCAGTACTTTACGCATCTCTGAACAACTACCTTCCAAGTCTTCCTATGGACCAAATCCAAGGCCCTATGAAAGCTACTGAAGGATGCCCGCAGTTGCCAGTGCACACTGTATGACATGCTACAGATTCCACTGTGAATGCAGCAGCACTTCTTTCCTTTCCATCTAATGGCATCACTGCCTTTTCCTCCAAAATTAATGGGAGCGGCCTGCCAAGCGCTCAGATCTTTAAAAAAATGTGCCCCGTATTTGGAGGCTCCTTGTCAAAGTATTTATACATGTAAATGATTTGCCAAGTGTTTGCTGGACTGAAAATAAACTGTTGGTGTCAGGAATTCTCAATGTCGAGAATTTTGGAAACCTGTATGTAGAACGTGATGACTGTGCTGCGTACATTCATTTAGCAGTGGAAATAACAACGGCAAATACCACCGTTTTAGATCTCCAAGCAGGAGTGTCGGAGGGATCGCTCATATTGGCTTAGTTTTCCCTGTCTGCCTTAAATTCCAAAATGCATTACTTAAGGACAGTGACAACAGCTCTAATTGCAAATAAAATCAGGGTGTATTTTTGAAGAGTGCCCTGGTGAGACATTACAACCAAAACTAGTAATACATAACAGTATATAAAATCCGATAGATTTACAGAAAAAAAGAAGGCAAGAGATTGGTGATACAGTTCAGGTTCTTTCTACTCAGTACTGCATTTCTGAAGAAAGGACAGTGTTAAAGTAATGCTGTAGCTGTGATGCTCAAGGAATTAGGTGAGGCAAGGATTTCTTTGGGTGATATCTGTTATTGGACCAACTGCATAGCTGGGGTAGAGTTAAACACGCTTTCAAATACAAGACATTCTTCTTCAGGTTTAAGAAGAAAAGCAAGCACAGCAATAGTAAAAATAGTTGATAGAGCTGTTCTCATACTTTGTATAACTTCCAGTAAGTATGCTGCCTCTGGTTAAAAACAGAGTACTGATCAGATTGCTATATCAGAAGCATTAGTGGGCAAGGTTATTTTACAGTGAGGTCTTTCTAATTTTTCCACATACACACAAAACGTACAAAAACGCAGAACATTTTTTAACAACTATTTTGGATGCCAGAAGCAGTTACTTAACCTTGCAGGTGTGCTGTGTCCATATATCTTTTACACTCATGATGCATACTTATTTCATAAGCTCGGGTTCAGGTGGTTTTGGCCAACTGTTTCCATTGAGGCCACACCTAAACCTTGAGCTTCTTCAGGACTCTCACCAGAAGGACATCAAGTCTGAAAGAACAGACCCTCAGTTCTTTCACCACTACTGATATAAAAGTATCCATAGGAGCAGGAAGGAGGGAGAGTTGTGGAAAATATATGGACAACATATTCAAGAATCATAGTGACTCTACCATAAGTACCATTTCTTCTTGGCCATAAATACTGTCCTTTTGGTGACTCAAAAGCTGTTATCTATCTCACAGGAGACTGGCAGTTAGTCTGTCTAAATGTCTGGAAGACATCTCTGCCAAAATCAGTATCCGTTCCTGGTTGGCTGTATTGTGGAATAGTGTTAAGTATATGTATACACAAGAAAGCCCATACTGCTGGCCGACACGTTCCTAAGTTCTGAAAATGTCTAGAGGCTGCAAAGCGACTGGAGACCTGCCAGGACAGACTCATCACACAGTTTAATGCAAGTAGAAATCCCATTACATAGTCTGTGGTGATATAGCCTGTTAGCCCATTCTGCATAAACCACCAGTAACTTAGAGGACACCTTGAAAGAGTGAGCTCTAACTAGACAGAAGGATACGGCCTAAGCACATCAAAAGGGGTGAGGTTTGGCACTTCCCAAGCAACGCTCTAACAAAGAGGACAGGCAGGTTCGCCAATTGTTTACAGTGCGAGCAGGATTGGCCTTAGCAAAAAATGTTAGATGAGGCTCCATGGACAGTCTGTTCTTTCAAAACAGAAAATAAAGTGGAGGTTTCATCCTGAGTGGCTGTATTGCTCTGACCCTCCTCTTGCATGTTATTGCTGTTGATGGATAAGTAGAAAGTAGAACATGTTGCTAGCAGCATCCTGATGCATCCCTCAACCCCATCAGCACTAGGTTGAAATGCAAATGAGGGAGAGGCTCTCTAATTGGAATAAGTCTCTTTAATAATGTTAAGTACCAAAAGAAGTAAGAAAACATGCGATTCCAAATAGGGAAATGGCGCCCAAATATGGCTGCCCAGTGTTCCTTGAAAGAACAATCTAACGGCTAAGTACGATATACAGGACCTGTCAATCCATGGAAGAGTGCAGATGCCAATCTTACCATACAGAACTTGAACTCGTGAATGGAGGCATTCCATTTCCGCAGCTCTAGAACTGGGCATCGGCCCCCTTTCTTCTTGAGTATCAAAAAGTAAGAAGAATGAGCCCTACTTTTCACCTGTACCTTCAAGGCACGTCTTTCCCTGCTCCAAGATTTACAAATGACTTTACTTGTTGTGGCATGCTTTTCTGAGAGAAGCCATAAAATCATAGAGTTGGAAGGGATATCTAATGTCATTTAGTCCTGCCTGCAGAAATGTAGACTGTGCTATTCCTAAAATCCTTCAACAGTAATAGGGATATAGGTAGGCAGGGAGTAGCATTGGAAGGAGTACCCCAACTCTATAGTCTCTAGGGCCATTATATCTGCAGCGATGAGATTCTACCCCCTCCCCCCCAAAAAATACCTCCTCCAAAAAAACCAAACAAATGGGAAATAAAAGGATCCTTCAAGGAAAAATATGGTTTCCTGACCGAGAAGTCAAATCTGCTCCTTTGAAGGCCAGACCACAGCCAGCAAGGCCAGCCATACCTTGTCATGCATCTAAAGGTGCATCTCAAGTCGGTCCAGAGAGGTGATCCTCCCCCTCTATGCGACTTTAGTCAGGCCGCAGCTGGAGTACTGTGTCCAGTCCTGGGCGCTGCACTTCAAAAGGGAGGTGGCCAGCCTGGAGAGGATTCAGAGGAGGGCCACCCACTTGGGGAGAGGGCAGCAGGACAGGCCCTACGAGGAGAGACTGAGGGACCGGAACCTGGTCAGCCTCAGCAAGAGGAGGCTGAGGGGGGACCTGGTGGCTGCCTACAAGCTCATCAGGGGGGATCAACAGCAAATAGGCAGAGCCCTTTTCTCCCCAGCACCACCTGGGGTGACGAGGAACAATGGTCATAAGCTGATGGAGAATAGGTTTAGAGTGGAGATCAGAAGGCAATATTTTACAGTTAGGGTGGCCAAAATCTGGAACCAACTTCCCGGGGAAGTGGTTCCCGCCCCTACCTTGGGCAAATTCAAGAGGAGGTTGGACGATCACCTCTCTAGGGTCTTGTGAACCCAGCATTCATTCCTGCCTGTGGCAGGGGGTCAGGCTAGATGATCTGTTCAGGTCCCTCCTGACCCTAGCTACTATGAAACTATGAAGATAATGACATTGGAGCAGCAACTGAAAGGAAAGGGGAGGGGGGGTCTCCTTTAATACCAGTCTCTTTTTGGAGGGTTCAGATGGTATCTGATAAAAGAGGAAACTTGTCTCTAATAGGACTGAAACCTAATCTACTTTCTCCTGGATTTCAGTATTGCTCTAGAATTTGTTGCAAGTACAGTCGAAATGATTAGTCATCAGCACTACCACCAGTGACATCCATCCAAATGTAGGTCTTTGCAGTGCCATTGAGTCAATGCAGACATACCCCCAATGTGCATGCACAGACCTTGTGGACATTTCTGCGGAAAGCAATTGAACCTGAGTCTGTAGTGTGCACATGCACCAAGATGTCATTATGTATGGACTAGAATTCAAACCATACCGTATCAACATTACCAAATAACTGCAAAAGAAAAACCAAAAGGTAGTTTGACCGGAGCCAGGCCTAGAACTATGGACATCAGGGGAAGCACAAGCAATCAAACAATGCAAAATATTAGCAGGCCTAGGATTTTACATACATAAGCATAACAACTGTTGTACTGTTCAAGGAATTTTTAGTGGCTACTTATCTTTCTTAACAGGTTTTACTGAAACCCAAGAGCCCTGCTTACAAGCCAACGCGTTCAGAGGAAAGATAACTAATATTTTTACTTAACTGGTAGCATCCATCCCATAAGCCATCTTGAAAAAGAGCTGAGATGGATGTAATCCTCTGCAGTATATTTAAAATACAGTTGCTATCATTGCATAATAGAGTCGTTCTTTATAAATGCCACGTATGAAATGAATGACAAATAATGGTAACAAAAATGAGACTTCGCTTACTTTATTACATAGATATTACTGAGTAATAGAACACCTATTTTTACTGTCCATTCATTTGCTTGCCCTAAAGTACATATGAAAGTTTTAAAGATATGGTTTAGACTGGTAAAATCATTTCTTTTACAGCTCATAAACTTCCCAAGTATATGATGGAATAGGCAATGCTCTCAGTGCATCGCCCAAGTAGTATAACTGACTGGTACCATTTCGTCTTCCTAGTTAACCGTTTCTCACTCATAAAGCATACAAGTATAATTAGTGTATCACTCAGCACTCTGATACATTCTTGATGTTCATGTAATTTATCTCCAATTTGTCATAGCTCCTGTCAAATCTCCTATCGCTACATGGTGCCTTATTCTAGGTCTGTCCATTGATATAAGAGTCTTGAAACCAGGCAGATGGTTTTGTAAAGTAAAGACTGTTTTGCCTCAAGCAAGAAGCTTGTAGATTAAAAGAAAGGTTAATAGAAAAATAATTCAAGGTAAAGATAAAAATTTGACAGATGTGTGCAGTTCTGCTGCCAGTTCCTTTTCCCATCACGTTGCAACGGTATTTATATATTCTAGATGGGAAATTGTAAGAATTGTATCATAGCGAGGAGGATCTGCAATTAATTTCTAGTCAGCAAAAATAAATTAATTACTGGCACCATTGCCAAGCTAGATGCTCTGAGCTTACAGGCCAGGAACTGCCCAAGTAACTCTTGTTCTGAAAGTCTGCCGAGTGTCAGGCTGCGATCTTGAATCTGGGGCCTTGTCCTACCTAGCACAGCCACTTATCCCAGTCTGCCACCTCCTCACCAGAGCACTGGGGCAGACAGAGGTGACCAGAACCGTTCATCTGGGCCTACACATACACCTGCTCCCTGCTACCGGAGTGGGTCAGTTGACCCATAACCCTTTCCAATATAAAGCCGTGACCCAGAAGACGATGACTCCAAGCAACAAGGCTCAAATTTGTACCTAGGCTGCTGCACCCCTGGTTTGTGCCTCTACTGGGGCTCTGATGGATTCTCTAGATACCCGACCCAGCTTGCCCACAGACCCCAAATTTGGCTGGACCCTTTGGCTCCTTGATCCAACTCTGGTTTGATTTCCTGGATACCTGACCCAGCCAGCCTCCTGACCCAGCAGTCTACCCAACTCTTGGGGTCTCTGATTCAGTTCCCCAGACAGATCATCTGTCTTTTGAATTCCCTATGCTTGGGCTCTGTATGCTCTCCTCAAATTTTGGCTGCTTCTCCTGACCCTGGGTGACCCCCAGACCTGGCCGCCCATGGCCTGTCATGACACCGAGCAAGGGCCTTTGGAACCTGATGGTGCAGCAAGCGTCCACGTTAGATCAGTTTCACATTGTCAATGTCAGAGGTGGCTCAAAAAAGCAAGTTCAGTTTGGATTTGAAAAATATCTACTTGAAAAAAAAATGTAGTCAAGACAATGTATGGAACTTTACAATGCCTATTGGTTTAAAAATTGCAGTAACTATAGAAACTGTCTGCCTATCAAATTTATTTGTGGTACTTATCAGAAAAAAAAATGGTTTTATCATCAGGTGTATATACCTGCAACTTAGCTCTTAAAAATTAACACTTAAAACTTAGGGTCCAGCAAAAAGTGACAATAATGAAGAGAGGCCTGGAAAATATTATTTATGAATATAAAATGAATAAACTAGGATTATTCAGACTGCAGAAGACAAAACCGAGGGGGGGATTTGATAAAAGGTTTCAAATACCTGAAAGTCAGTTATATGGTGGACAGAATTAGTCTTCTCTATGTCCACAGAAGATAGGGCAAAGGAGCAGTAGTCTAAAATGGCAGCAGAGGAAATTTAGGTTGTATAATAAAAAAAGACCTCTCTCACTATGACCATGGTTAAGAATTGGAACAGGTTGCCCACAGGAGATATGCAATCTCCATCCCTGAACATTTTTAAAAGCAGGTTATACAGACACTTTAATGGGATGGTTTGTCGGCGATGATCCTTCCTTGAACAAACTGGACTTGGATGACCTCCTGAGGTCCCTTCTCACCCTAGTAATCTAGGAGTCTATGACACTTGTCCTTTACCTGGCTGCATTATAGTCAGGTCTAAGAAGTTGTTAGGAACATACACATTTTAAAAGCAGTTCGTTTAAACCAAAGTGAATATTAAACGTGTAGAATTAATGACAAGCCATGAGTGAACCCCCCCAAAGCTTGGATGTTCGGTTCAGATAAACTACCTCAAATCTTCTGGTTGCTTGAAATAGATGAATATGCTGGCCGGGCATCTTCGATGAGAAGAGTCTCTTCTGGTGGTATTTAAAGTGCTTTGAGATCCCTGGATACTGGATGCTCAAAAACAAGAAAGAATTCCACTACATCTTGCTTTTCGGTGGGCTGGAAATGTCTCAGGCACAGCCTTTCCCATGGTAGTTTGGCACTATTTTAGAAATGTTTTGTGTCTATACGTCTATTTTAGAATTGTTTCAGATAAACCAAACAACACTTCAAAACAAGATAATTTGTGACATATGTTCTTTGTGATTATGCCTGAGATTTAAACTAAAACAATCTTAACATGTTAAAAAACAAAGTTTTTGATAACGCTTTCTTCCGCTGTGGCTCAGGTTTTACACTTGTTTTGCTTAAGAAATAAGGCAACAATGAGCTCCCTAAGCAACCCCATGAGTGACAGACAGTTATTCCATCAAGTCAGAGAACCAGATCCTTGCTGCTATGAAGCACTTGGTCTGGGAAGTCCTTTTAGGTAGGGCTGCACTCAGAATTGTACCACTTAGCTGACTAAGGAAACTAAAGTCCATTTTGAAGTGACAAGCATTTAGGAACCTAACTTCCATAGACTTAACTGTCTAAGTCACTTAGCCCTTCAAATGCTGAGTGGAGCGATGTCTAAGTATCTTCACAAATCCAGGTCTCTGAACGCACTAGGTGCAAGGCTTGCATTGGGATGTTTAAATCTATATACTGTAGGTCTTTTAAAGTATTCTATATTATAATTGCCTCAGTGGGATACAGTGGCAGAGCAATTAGTGACCTGGGATGGCTTCACAGGGCAGACTTCAAGCTTTGCTCTGAACTTGTGCCAAAAACTGTTTCCAGCTGAACCATCTGTATATGATTACCTTGTGAGTCAATTGGCCAGTCAAAGGTTGCTTAACTTGATGCTAGCCACATCTCCATTAGCCACTGTTGCTCAGCGGGCTAGTCAAATTGAGTACAAGTTGATTTTTTAATTTTTTTTTTAATTTCCTTTTGCATTCATTAGTAAATGAAGAGCCTTAAAAATTAATCCCTGTATTTAATTGTACTTTGAAAAATCCTCTCCTTAGCTAGGGACACAAATTGCACGAACTAGAATAAGTGATCAGAACAAGTTCAAATCTGTAACACAACAGAAGTTCAGGGCACATAAACTGCTTTCAACATGGCTGAAACTGGTTTAAGATAAATCTGGATGAATGTAGCATCAGACTGAACTGATTTAGGTCAAATCAGTTTATTTAACTTGTGTCGCAGAATCCTTCCAGATACAAGTTAACTCACAATCCCCCAGAATCCCAGGATGTTTTGCACCTCTGCAGCAAATCCCTCCCCTGGCAGGGTGGGCAAGCTAGCCCTGGCCCAAGCTCTCTGCGCCAGTCTACCTGGGAGGCATGCTCTAGTGTCCCCCGGCTTCTGGCCTTGGCCACTGCAGACATGTGGCTGCATTTCCAGAATCAAAAGCAAACATCTGTTCACTTGCTTATCAGTTCAGCCTATGCAGCTTAGACTAACCTACAAAGATTGAATAGATTCAGCCCTGGGCTTTTTGACAGTCTATACTTTGCCCTTATCTCAGTTTCTAGAGGTGCACTGATACATCTATCCATATTGTACCTATGCTGATAAAAGGAAAATCGACATTATCAGCACTCAGCTTTTTTTTTGGCTGATGTGACCAATAATGTCACCAATAAATGCCATGTGCATGTGCACAGCTGCAGCGTGCATACAGCCAGGTGTGCTGCCTGGCAGCTTGGAGAGCAGTGTCTGGTTGCTAAGTCTGTGTGGGGGGGAAGGGCGTGGGGAAAGGAAGGGGCATGGGGGCACAGATCGAGGATCCCACGGTGAGGGAAGGAGCAGGGCAGGGACAGGTACTACCCAGACGGGGCAGGGTATGGGACAGAGCCGGTGGCTTGTCCCAGCCCCCCAGATCTGTGTTCAGGGTGAGGGTGGGCTGCTGCATGCTTGGGGCCAGAGGCTGTGCCAGGCTCTTCCCAGAGGCTGTACTTGGGCCAGGTGGGGTAGGGCAGGCAGCAGTGCTGGGAGGGGGCTACGGCAGTGATTCTAGCCCCAACCACCCCAGCATAGTCTCTCTCCCAGTGCCACCACTGCATACCCAGCCCGGCCCAGCCCAAGTACAGCTGCCAGGAATAGTCTAGCACAGCCTCTGGCCCTGAGCATGCAGTGGCAGCCCTCCCTTGCCCCACACATAGATCCAGGAAGCCCTCATCCCCCCCATGCCTCCCCTAGAGGTGCGCACAGAGGTTGGAAACGCCCCACCTCCCTGCCCTCCTACAGCCCCCAGACAAGCCTCCAGCTCCATCCTGCACCATGCCCCAGCTGTGCAGCACCTGCCCCTGCCCCTGCCCCAGTCCCACTCCCTCCCTCAGTGCGGACATCTTGATCTGCCCCCGCATGCCTCTTCCCTCCCTGATTACCCTTCCCCACAACAGACTTACCAGCTGGATGCTGCTCTCCAAGCTGCCAGGCTGCACATTGGCAATCGGACTGGAATCAGCCAATATGGCTGGTCAATAATCAACCATCGGTATTGGCCCAAAAAATCTTTATCAGTGAACCCCTATCAGTTTCCCTAGTATCTTTACCACCCCATTGCTAGAGGAAGTATGCTTGCTTCAGGTTATAAAAGTGGTCTAGCAGCTTCAAACTTAATTACTATTATTTTCAAGAAAAGATGCGAGGGTAATAGCCTGCTCTGAAAAATTTCAAGTCTTAAATCTCTTTTAGATGAGCATATTCTAGACTTCTCTATGCCGAGTCCTCCTCAGTACATGAATCCAGTATTTTACAAGGCATTTTTAGTTTTAAAAGTCCATTAGGTCTTTCCATGCTGTGTCACTAAGGCATTCAGTTTAGATGTTTCATTGTTCATTTCATAATTTTCTATTCTGCAATTGAGCTTGCCTAACAGCTGCTCTTCTGAACATATCAACATCTGCTTCAATACTTTCATCTCAATTTCACCGACCATTTAAGCTGTCCACTGCTCTTGTTTCTCCCTGCTGTCATTCTGTAGGATATTGCTTCATTTTGGCTTTTCCAAATATTGCACAGATTACAAGTTGTCTGGTGCCCACAAGCAGTCTCAATCAGTAATTTTAGGCTAAGTACAGACGTTCAAAAAGCCCAAGGTCGAATCGATCTAACCTGCGTGGGTTTCCATAAGCAGTGTAAGTTAGATCAGGAGCAAACAAAGTGCACAGTCACTCTGGCAGGGGGGAAGTGGAGTATGCAGGCTGCCTGCACTGGCCGAGGCCACCAGGATGGGGCTCTCCTGCATGCCTCCCACTGTGCCTCATAGAGTCCCCGAGCTGCTGGAGAATGCCAAATGGAGTCAAGTGGCTGGGCCACCCCAGATTGGCTGCTGGACATGGGCAAGCATGCCCCCAACCCCTGTCACTGCAGACCCTCCCCCACACCCAGACCTACGCTTCCAGGAGAGCCCCAAAGCAGGTCATCATGACGCACCTGGAAGCCAGGTTAGCGGTGAAAAGGGAGGGTGCTCTGCGGAAGGACAGATCAGGCCCCTCAGAGCTCTGGTGAAATGTAGGTGGTGGCAGACGGTGTTTGGCAGTCCTGTGCTGTTTGGCAGGAAAAAGGGGAGCACTGCAGAAGGAAAGATCAGGCTCCTCAGAGCTCCAGTGAATGGCAGGTGGTGGCAGCAGGTGCCTGGCATGATTGCAAGAATTGCAATTCCAGGAATCACACCAGGCACCTGCTGCTGAAGCCTGCCATTGGCTGAAGCTCCAAAGGGCCCAATCCTTCCCTCGG
>NW_005842139.1:781391-789821 GCF_000455745.1 Alligator sinensis
AGGTGGGCTAGGCTGGGCTGGGCTGTGGGGGCTGTGCTGACTCCATTCTGTGAGAGCGTGGGGGCAGGGCTGGCAAGGTGCGTGGCCAGCTGCTCGCATGCCTCCCCACAAATTGGAAGTTACTGGGGGGCCACTAGTAATCTGGGATGCCAGCAGACAGTGACCTAACTTGAGTTGGTGGAGGATCTGGTACAGAAGTTCAATATACCAATCAAGTCTGAGACCACATTCTTGCAGGTCTGTCTTAGATTAGGTTCTGCCATTTTTAACCAGTGTTTGTGGCCCAAACTCCTGGTTGGTTACAGGTGTAGACCAGTTTCCAATCACTTCTACCAGTTTATGAGTAATGTCTGTACCTGGCCTTAGTGAGCTGCAACTTCCATCCAATTTAGTCGAGAGTATATTTGGGTTAACTGCAATGAAGCTGCAGCTCCTGCAGCTTTAAGAAAATTGTCCAGGCTAACCTTAGTTTTCCTTTTCAGCATGACTTCTAATTTGATCAAACCCAGTAAGTATCTAGTGCGAAACAGATGGTGTGTGTTTGGGAAAGTTTAAAAAGGGAGCATAATATACTCCCTTTGGCGGGAGACTCTGAAATGCATCTGTTCTCTCCGCAGCTAAAGCTCTCCTCCCCACTGCAGCCAGGCACTGTGAAAACTTCCCCACATAACCATCCCTGTATGCTGCCTGAACGGCATCATTCAAGTTACGTCTAAGTCCTAGGTCTCTTCTGAGCAGCATGCTAATCAGAGTGGCATTTTTTTGATATGGACAAACCTCCACAGGATTAGGATTAAACCTTCATAAACATTTGTGATGCCAGGAGGGGTCCAGAAGATTTTTTAAATATTATATAGAAGCACATGAGAAACAGAGGAGATTTTATCATTTATTTTAATAACACTGTAGGATGAAAGGTCATCCTTTATTATTTCATGACTAGAAAATTAATACTCAAGAATGTGCGTTAAAACCCTGGGAGCAGAACAGAGTGGTTCACCGGGGCTCGGGCAGCCTGAAACAGGCTCTGCTTGCTTAGCATCACTGCTACAAAAATATTTTCAAGGCTTCACAAGGTTTACCCCAGGATAATGGAGATCAGGAGGTTGTGCAGATGCTGAGAGAAGTATATAACATTTGATATGAGGGGTATGGCAAAAAGGACTGGACACAGGTATAATGGCTATGCTATTTATGGGCTGTCTAATAACCCATGTTAGCAGTATTTCAGCAATATTGCCTTCTACCCATTTAGGAGACGTGCTGAAGAACCACTATGTACTGATATCTCTAATCATTCACACCTGGAGATCACTGCACAGGCACTGAAATATCGTAGGAGAGTAGCTATGATTGCAGGCTCATATCTGATTTGAGAACTAGTACAGGGAACAGAAAAACATGTTTCAGTGCACTGAAGGATTTAATCCAAACCACACAGTATTACAGGAAAGCCAGACCACCTGGCCACCTGTATAGGGATTTTTAGCCTTCCTAGTCAAGATAAAATCTTCCTCCAAAGGAAAGAAGAGAGAGCAGGGCAGCGGTTTGAACAGCTGACTTGAATCCAGGGCTCCTTTGTTCCCTTCCCAGCTTCTCTAATGGTTAAATATTATACCTCGAGCTAACCACAAAAACATTTAATAAATCTGTGATTCAGCTAAGCTACTTGTCATACAGATAATGATAGTATTTAACTCACAGAGGTGCTTTGGGACTTAACAATGCCTCTGAAAAATGCACTGCGAGGCCCCTTCTGCACTGTTTTATCTCTGGTCTCTGTAACACGCTACTTAAGACCGAGACACTTACTCCAAGTTCTGGCAATCGAACCGAGTCCCTTCTGTCTTCTGCACCTGGAAGAACTGCAGATCAAATCAGGCCATCGGAAGCACCTATTAAAAGGCCATGCCTTTATGCAGGGGCTTCTTGGTTGAGGAACCTCAAAATGCTGTTTTACAGGGTGACTTTTTTTAGGCTAGAACTTCGTTTTCATTGATTAATGTGCTCTGAAACTGTCAGATGATAGGTGCAAAGTGCAGTAGGTGCAAAAATTTTTATTGTCTAGCAAGGTGTTCACGAAAAAGTTTTCACACAAAAGAAAAGCCTCAGCATAGAAACGGCAGAGAAAAAGGAGGAATAGCTTCTATCCTTATTTAGTCACCACAGCTTATGTTAAATGAAACCAATCTCCTCGGCAGTCCCCAAGATAAAGGTGTGCTATAAAAGGAAGGCATTTTCTAAACAAAGGAAATCCACCTTCAGAGAAATGCGTTGCCTATGGCACAAATCACATATGTTTCCTTCCAAGTACTGAAGCCTTTTATATGTCCAGTTTTTAAATGCACACAGTCATTAGAAACCAGTAGGACCTTCTGGAGTGCATCCTACAAATCCACTTTCATTACGCAAAGAACCTGTTTTTAATTTAACTCCATTATTTTAAGGAAAATGACGCCTTTTCATTTCCTCCTGCCCAAAAGTACTACAGTATTTAGAAGCCTTCCCTTTAAAAGGCTACTCTAATTTCAAGCCAGAAATCAATGGGCTGAGGAATGAAAGCACTGGGATGCTCTTCTCTTCCTCATGATTTTCACTACAAAAATTTACAATATCTGGCCATGACTGGGGAAAATCAAATTAGCTAATAAAACTCCTGTACGCGACCTTGAGGTCAGCGTAGACCTGGAGAAAATACACTCAGCATTGTCAACTAACTACAGTAAAGACAGGAATGGCATCTAGGTTTTTATCAAACTATAACATATAAATCGAGACTAGATAACTGATAACGGTCTGTTTATCGTGGCGGTTGACTTCATTCGTCACCAACTGCATTCAGATAGTGACAGCATGTTGTACGGACCAGTCCTTAGAGTCAAATGAGCTAGCTATTTTTTTTTACTACAGATCAGGACATCAAAAAAAGATAGACCAGGCCTGTGTGTCAACCCATATGGGATTCTTATAGATGAGTCCGGGTGCCTGTAAATTTGGGGCATATTTCTGGCAATGCAACAATGGAAATGTTATAGCCCATCACATAACACTTTGCAATGCCGAGCGATGCACTGCTAAATAAGCAATCATGGAGTTTTGCCTAAACAAGAATTTTTGTGCTGGATCCTACATAAACTTTTCATAGAGAGAGAGGACCTATGTTGTAACTATTTTAAAAGCAAAGCTATATACTATATATTTGGCCACAATCACAGGTGAGTATACTCGTAGTCTGATGCCCCGATCTACCGTCTTGATACACACAAATAGTGCGCCTGACTTCAACGGGATTACATCTATGAATAATACCTACAGAAAACAGTTACTTGCCTGTACAGAAAACAGCATTGCTATCTTGTGCTTGAAACTGAAGTTGGGAGTAAGCAAGAGCACTATTTCCTGCCCGCGCATAATTTGCATCTCTTATCCTGTGTTGATCTGATATGGTATTGGACTGATTAATTGTTACTATTATTGGAAAATAATGATTCGTATTTGCATAAAATAAGCTAAACCTCAGCATTAATATTCAGATAAAAATCTGCAAGATAAAGTTGAGACAGTTTTTTGTTTCTGTTTTATAAGAACTATTTCCCAGCATTTATTGTTTGCCCTCCACAAGGGTATACTAGTGAGCCTGTGAGCGACTGAATCATCTAATACAGTAGTGTAAAATCAAGTACATAATCTGCTGGGGAAATGCTGTTTCTCCCATCAAAACCAGCAGAGCAGAACAGCAGTCACATTCTATTTACAGGTTCAGATTTTTATCTATAACTTTCAGTGATGTGACTGATGCTCAGTGTTACTTGTGAATGATAATAACACAAATCCTAGTACACCAGTTGTAAAGTCTAATGCAAAAGAAACATAGTTGTAGCTGTATTTTTAGTAGTAATGGTGCAAGTTACATCATATGTAACTATTTTTGCAAAAGGCATTTCTTCCCCCAAAAGAACTGAAATACATAGATGCAGTACCATATATATTCCCCACTTGATGTACAGCTGAAATAGCAAGCCATGCATGAAGTTTATTAATCTTTTCCATTTTTCTATCAGCGCTAGCAGTGCTAGATTTTACCTGTATAGATATGTCTCAGCTTTATAAAAATAAAAAAAAAATCACATTTAAAAGCAGCTCTTTTTCTCCCTAAAAATGAGGCAGAAAATATAAGATGCAGAATGGCATAGTATGGATGTAATAGCAAATTCCAAGACTTGAAGAACCAGAAGCATCTATTATTCAGAAGCAATTTGAAGGTAAGGTATAAAAACTGTTCCCATTTAAAATGTGAAAACATTTACAGCACTTGCTAAACCTCTAAGTGTCCGGTATTAATATCTATCACTTGAATTTTGATTCATAGTTAAGATTCTTTTCCTGTGCATACAACCACAGCCCGACCATGGAATTGGCCATTTCCAGACGTAAAACAATCACAGCACTCCTCCTAAAACCTGGGGCATCAGAGAGAGGGGGAAAACCATAACCATGGCTTTTATTTTTAAATATTTATAAAGAACTTAAAAACTGGAGGCCATACAGCAGAATTTGTCACCTATCACACACCGCCAAATGAAACAGGCACCTTGTTTTAGGAGTAAAGGGAAAAAAAAAGGGTTTTCTAGTCATGGTTGACTGCAAGGAATCCCGACTACAGTGGTGGTGAGGGGGTGAGATGTAGTTAGCTGGGTTAGTCTGAAGTTGGGATAAATATTATTAGAGATATATAGCATAAGCTTTCAAGAGTGTGAGCTCACTTGGTCAGATACTGCGACCACAGCTCTGCCCCTGAAGGGTGAGCTCTGCCCCTTCCTTCAGAGGCTGGCAGAGGGAAAAGCAAGACAGCCATCTCACAGCAGTGTCTGCCTGCTTCGACTCCTCCATGCTTCTATTCCAGCAAAGAAAAAAAAAATCGGTTTCCCTACTTGAGAGAGACATCCTGATTTTGGACGGCTGCTTTTCGGGGAAAGGGTACCTGTGATCTGCCAGTAAATATGGTATTTGCTGGATGAAGAGGAACACAAATCTATTCAGTGAAGACAGTGGCTATATTCACCTGTGAATTCCAGTTAATGGAAGTGTGGCTAAACTTGGGGAAGAAAGGGGAGAAAAAGGACAGAAATAAAAGTCCTGGTATTCAGTAATTATTTCCCAATGAACAGCTGATCCTTCAGGTTTCTACAGGCTGCCTCATGTGAAGTGCTGAACACTAAATTCCCAATTTCCAGGGGTGCTGAGGGCATTAGACATCACTGGAACACGAGAGGCACAGCCCTAATCCAGTCCTTGCACAGGCAGAGCTCCCCAGAAGCCAAAATCTTTGTAGGAAAGCTAGATTTGGGCCACGCATGCACATTGCATTTAATGTTTACAACAGCATAGATTGTAATGCTGATCTTTGAGAACATGGAGACTATGCAGTCACCTTGCTGGGGTCACCTGACCCTCGGTTATCTTTGCTGCTTGGTGCAGGGGGCTGGACCTAATGATCTTCCAAGGTCCTTTCCAGCCTTACAATCTATGAATGAATGGGATCTCAAATTAATACTACAGGTTCCCCTCACTGTATGTGGGTTCTGTATGTGCGAATTGGCACTTATGCAATGACCCTTTTTATATAAAAAATTATTATATGCAAGGTAAATTCCTATTATGTGATCGGTGTGGTAGAAGCTGCTTTGTGCAGTGCATTGTGGGAGTGACAGGCACCAAAATAGTCTCCTGTGTGGATCTGTGCTGCTCGCTCAATGTCTGCGACACGTGTTTCTGTAGTTGCTATCCCCATCCCCATTATGACTTCTAAGCATCTCACTAGATTATCTCCTACCCCTCACCATGCTCCATCAGTGAAGCCTTCACTATCCTCTCTTCACACCAACTAACCATTCACCACCCCCTATGCTTGTGTGTACTATCTGCTGTTGGTGAGTACCAAAATTGTCTTGTAGAAGTGGGTCTGGGGGTCAGTACAGTCGAGGTCTTGGAATGTATCCCTATTTATTACATTGTAAAGTGGGTGCCCTTTATGCAAATTTGAGTTATGCGCCGTTGTACAGCATAAAGCAAAGGAAACCTTACAACATTTTATTCCCTAGGATCCTAAAGTTTACCCAGTACTGAATACAGGACAGTTTGCCACTGAAGAATAAACAATTTAAGAGACTGCACAGCAGTGTACAACTGAATTATACTACCAGTAGGATAAGAAATCGAGGAAGATGACTATATCAACCAATGGAAGACTCCAAGAAAAACAGAGGTAGAGACAATATGACTGGCTCACGGTGGGCAGGAGTGGGTTATAGTGCCACCCCTTATTGAATTTAGACCAGTCACAAAGGTCGAGGTTTTCATGTCACCACTGGGAGAGGCAATGAACATATCTAGCAATGGGCAAATTATTGACAGGCTTTACATGCATGATGGTTTTGTCTTTGATCAAAAAAACTAAAACTAGCACTGAACACAAATAAACTAGCTAGTTACAAATCCACCCTGCTTCTAACCGTCCTTCCTAAGTAAAGTTACTGAGAACGGGACTAGTGACAACCTGACTTCTTCCAATATCCCTTTCTTCCTAGCAAGCTTCAGACATATAGATATGGCATGGAGAAGACAATACTGAAGACTGATGCCATCCCAGCTACAAGGGGGGATGAAATCCCAATTCTATCACATCTTCCAGTGATCTAAGACACTGGAGAATACAACATCCCCAAACCAGCACCCCTTCTTCGAGTGATCATCTGAAATAGGGACGAACGACTACTTGTTCATTGTTCTGGAGACAATTAACTTTCAGTATCTACTTCAGGCTGCCAGGATAAAGGTCATAAAGGGCATAATCCTATCCCTGCACTATTGACATACAATTATACTTTCCCTAATCATTCAATAAGCGTATCAAAGAATAAGGAAGACTCACACACTTCTGCAGAGTATAGATGCCAGTTATGATGTCTGGCTTTTTGTGTTGGAGTCATGCTACTAATTGAAATTACTTTCCCCTTCGAACATGAATGATAAAGAAGCAAGTCGGGAAGTTCCTACGGAAGGCAGGGAAGCACTTAAACCAGAACTTGAACTGCCATTTCTTTAAAAGACAATAATAAATCTGAAAGTACTTTTTAAACAGTAAATAAATCAGGAGGTCAATGAATGCAAGACTGGAGAGGAAAAGGTAAAGGCCACTTTTAGAAGTGTGACAGCAGTATACCATAGCTCAGATGTCTGTAGTTTGGGGGAAGAGTTCCCCTCTACACGTACAAATACTTTGCGTGCTATTAGAGCAGACTTGCATGAAACCTACCCATTATATGAGGCTGAGTTTTCTTCATATGCCCGAGATTAGTCACTCTGTGCATGAATTCCAATCAACACCAAGCTCCTGTTTAGTGTACCCATGTGTTCACCAGCAAATTAATAGCTTACTAGGGATTGTGAATGAAAATAAAACAGGGGCTCCATAAGGCACCATGGATTTGCCCATTAACAAGTGGTCAGATGGTCAATGTGTCTGGAATATATTACATTAATTATTTAAATGAGGACTAATAGGAGCTTTGATTATGTACCCTCTCAGGAGGCCAACAAAACGGCACTCTGACAAACTTTTGGCTCATCCAAGGGGCTCCTAAAAGTTACCTTCTTCACAGAGAAGCTTTTCAATTTTTGCAATGTATTTGAATGTTAGGGAGAGCATGAAGCTTCACGAAGAGATTAAATGCTAAGAACCCAGCATACCTTCTTTTTCATTCCTCTTAAATACATGTGTTAATGCCCACACACATCTAGCACATAATTGTTGGCAGTGATGTTTTTTGCCTGGCACATCCTGAAGTGGTTGAGTGTTCCCTGTGTTGCTAAAATGAAATGGTGCGTGTGCCTCGCAGAGGGAGGATAGGGGGTGGGAAAAGTTCATATCGACATAGTGCACTTTTTCCAATTAAATTAAATATCATCAGGCCTCTATGAGGTGTTTTGTTTAAGGATTTTGTTCCTCCTTCCATTAAGGTCTGCAAGACACAATGTCGTGCACCATGCAGAGATATGCAGGCAAGCTCTGAATGAACTGCAGGGCATCGGCTGCCGTGGTTCCCTTGCTTTACCTTTGGCAGGTTAGGGGGTTATGGGGGCATTGTGTCAGGGTTGAACGTAGTTTTACTAAGACGTTAGGTTATGGATTTGTCTAGGATGGTTTGGATAGGGATGACCCTGCCTCAGGCAGGGGGTTACACTAGATGAGTCATGGAGGGCCCTTCCAGCCCTCTCTGATTTCTATGAACTAACCCAGGTATCCGAAGCAGTAGAGCTGCGTTAGCATGGCACTCCACTTAAGCTAATATACCTTATAGATTCATAGATGCTAGGGTCGGAAGGGACCTCAATAGATCATCGAGTCCGACCCCCTGCATGGCAGGAAAG
>NW_005842139.1:789831-803842 GCF_000455745.1 Alligator sinensis
CTCCTCTTGAAGACCCCCAGGGTAGGGGAGAGCACCACCTCCCTTGGGAGCCCGTTCCAGACTTTGGCCACTCGAACTGTGAAGAAGTTCTTCCTAATGTCCAGTCTAAATCTGCTCTCTGCTAGCGTATGGCCATTATTTCTTGTAACCCCCAGGGGCGCCTTGGTGAGTAGAGCCTCACCAATTCCCTTCTGCACCCTCATGATGAATTTATAGGCAGCCACAAGGTCGCCTCTCAACCTTCTCTAGCGGAGGCTGAAGAGGTTCAGGTCCTTGCTTCTCAAGTATTTACAAACCTGCTTATACATACCCTGAAGGACTCGGGAAGTTTGCTGGAGCTAGTAATGGCTATGTTTCTTAATCAGATAGGCAGTGCAGTCTAGCAGACCGAGCACAGAGCAACTGCATTTTAATCCCACTTCACCCACACGCTTGCTACGTCACCTATGGCAAATGTCTCAGATCTACATTTTCAAAACTACTCAGATCTACATTTTCCATCCCGGCTTCCCCATCGTATACACCTATACTCTGGTGTTCAAAAGTTGTGGCTGCTCAGTATTACAAATATTAGGCACTAGATCATTCAAGTTGGACTTGCAGAAACTCTAACACCCATAGTAAGAGAGCACTTCCAAAGAAACGGGGAATAACTTGTGTACATTTCACCTTTCCCATCCACATTTTACGTGCTTTGGTTATCCAAGTCGGAGCTGCAGCCTAGAGAGTCAGTGCAGGTCTCCAGTTACCCCATCAGCATGCTCCAGACCTGATTTGGTAAGGCTGCCTTAAGAAGTAAGAGGAGAGTTTATTCTCCTTTCTCATTTAATCCTATGCTTGTCCACGGAGACTGCCAAAACGTGTGTAATTGCAACAGTAGTTTGTTTGATAGGGATCTCATCAGTTCATTTCACACAGACTACCGAACAGCCATCACATGATAATGACTTTCAGTCAAGACAGACCCCAGCCAATGCTGAGCTAGCAAGCAACACAGGATGGGTAAAAAACACAGCCTATCACCTGAGCTACCCATTTCTCTTTGCTCACACTTATTCCTAATTTGTATATAAACTGCCATTCAAAGTCAGAGATTAAAATAAGATACAAGAAAAAACATGCAGTGCTGATTTCACAGGGTCTGTGCTGAAGTAGCACATATACTTCCCACCTGCTTCTAAGGCAGAGGCAAAAAACCCCCAAAAGACAAAACCAAAAAAACCAAACTGCAAAGCAAAGAAGCGGCATATCGGGTGCGCTATTATTTCAAGTGCAAGTGGTTTCTGTGAAATGTCAAACCCAGTTTCATATTCAACCATCACTTGCCTTTCTTAGTCTGGCCACACATGCTTTTGCTGGAGTGGAACCCGTAGGACAGGCCAACACTTGCCGTTTGTGAAAGATGTTTCTGAATTCAGAATCCCTGAGGCTAAGAAACCCCTGTATTTCACATTACACATTTCGCAGCCATGATCCATCACTTCTAAAAGCTCAGAAAAACAGTTATAATAATCAAAATGACTCCAGAATTAGATACCACGACAGACAATTTGATACCCACTGTGTTTTTTGCCTTCCTGTGTAAGATGGTTCATTAGACTCATCATTGAGAGATGGCGCAGAGGTAATGTCAGTTCCACTGTATTTTACTCAAATTCACTCCAGGAAATCAAACTAGGACTAATGGGTTAATTTGTTTCCTCTTGATTGAGTGGACTGGCTCCTTGCACAGCCTGCTGATTGTTTTAATGCAATCTCTGCGATTCAAATGTCCTTTGCAAAGTCACCAGTAAGAAAGAACCGAGGTGCAACTGCTAGCTAATTTTGCAAAATGATTCTCATTTCAGAGATTATAAAAGGTATTTTATAAACTCCAGAGTCTATTGAGGAAGAAATGGCTTGTGTGTGTGCACTAAATGTGTGGGTCATTTTTATTTTCTCCTTACAGCAAGGAAAAAAAACGGAATAAAAAAGTAGGACTAAGCAATGCATGGAGACAGGAAAAGCTCTAGGGCTGGTGCACACATTTCAGCAAATAAACATGAGCCCTTGGAAGTGCACCGTGGCTATCATAAAAGGCCATGAAGAAGATTCTCAAGAGAAATGTTGCTGAGAGCATCAGTGCTGAACAGAAGGTGGGGGCAGTGGAGGGAGTGAGATAACCCCAACACACACACTCCTTCCCGTCAGAGCAGGTCAACGGAAAATGGGACTCCAAAAAACAAGCTACGCTTAGCAGCCGATTAACCTGGCATTAGACCCCCAGGTACTCCACACCTCTGTAAAATCCAGAGCTGTCACACTGCTATTGAGACCATGTGCCTGTGCTAGTGGGAAAGTGAAACGAGAGAACAAAAACACTAGAAAAACATAGTATGTGTGTGGAGTTGAGCCGAAAATGTAAAGGTACCTCTGCCTCCACGGGAAAGTAACTTGCACTAATCCCATAGAGAGAGCTGAGGAAATCCCTATCGGAGCACCAGGGTTTGTTTGTATGGAGTGCCCCTATTTCTGTAGAAACCAGCTGTAAATAGGCAGTTTCTGCTTTACTCTTAGTACAGCAGGGCATTCACAGGAGAGCCAACAATTTCTCCCCTTCCTGGAGCTTGCCTGTTAGGCGGTGTGAAGCTTTGGTCGCTGATTCAATTAGGCGGCGACTTGGCCCGCTTCAGCAGACAAATCTCCGAATCAAATCAAGAGACCCTTTAATCTCTCCGAATCTAATCAGAACCCTCTGAATCAATTCGGGGAGATGCCATGATTCAGACCTAGACACCAGGGCTGTGCGAACCGGCACCGTTCCGTTTTGACTTGTGTTTCGAGGGAACAGCGTTTCGTTTTGAATTTCGATTTGAAACTGCTATTTCATTTCATTAAAACAGTGATGCTGTTTCAACATTTCACCTGTAGGCTATCATGGGGAAGCTCGAAATAGCCTCTCTCATCTGGCAGGCAGATCGGGGCCCACACCCCCGAGGGCTGCAGGGGCTGTGCCAGGCCTCCCAGGGTTGCAGCCCCCCATCTGCCTGCCAGATGAGGGAGGGATGCCACCTGGGACCAGGGATCTCGGGAAGGGAACTGAGCTCCATTGCTCAGTTCCCCTCCACTGGGCTGGGATCGATTGGGGAAGGGAACTCGGGCTGAGCTAAGTGCTTCCATCAGGCTGGGGAAACAAACTCAGCCCAGCTGGGGTGAGTTTCCATCTCCAGCACAACCATCAGGCTGCAGAAACGAAGTCAGCCAAGATGGTCACGCTAGGGAGGGGAACTCAGCTCAGCTGGGCTGAGTTGCCTTCCCCAGCCCGATCGTAGGGCTGGGGAGGGGAACTGAGCAATGGGGCTCAGTTCCCTTCCCCTGTGCTGTGATCAGCTTTCTGCCACGGGTGGTGGGGAGAGCCAAGGCTGCACTCCCCACCTGGCTAAGCCTAAAGCCACTGGGAGCACAGCCCTGGTTCTCCCGTCTCCCACCACCTGACTGCTGGCTGTTTCAAAACGTTTCGACTAGCCTCATTTTGTTGCGAGGCTGCTTTGAAGCCCTTTGTTTCATTTTGATTTCGCTGTTTCGATCTCGAAATGAGTTGAAACAGTGTCAAAACGAAGCAGCTGGTGAAATTTCACACAGCCCTAATAGACACAGATTTAAATGTTTTTTCTACATACCTCAAGGTACCAGGCAGCTTGTGAATGCTGATATGGCTGGGCGGATAGAACAAGGGAGCATGGGGGGTCCCTAGCATGCTCAACGGTGGACCCAGAAGTGGACCAGAAGCACTTCCGGTCCACTTCTGGGGGGGGACCCCCCCTCCACCCCCGGCTTGGCAACTGGTGTCTCCTGAGTCTAGGGGAGCACCAGAGCCCCCCAGTGGCCGATCGCTGAGCCAGAGGGATGTGGGGGGGGGGCGGGGGAGGGATTCCCCGCACATTTGGTGGTCGACTCAGAAATGGACTGGAAATACTTCTGGTCCACTTCTGGATCCCCTGCCAAGCATGCGGGGGCCCCTGGTGCTCCTGTGGAATGCTGCATCCGCCCCACCATCTCAGCGTTCATGAGCTGTGCCTGGTACCTTGAGGTATGTAGATAAAACATTTAAAGCTGTGTCTATGTCTGAATCACTGATTCTTCAAATCAGCATCAACTCCTCAGATTCGGATTTGGCTGAATCGAATCAGGACAGTGATCCGAATCAATGAATTGAATCACTGACCCCTGAAACAGGCCTTATCTGAATTGAATATGGCCTGCTTCGTACACCCCGATTGCCTGTATTAACTTAACCCCAAAACAGAATAAAAATTCTTCAGTATAAAAACTTCCCCTTCAGCTTGGCTTCATTTGTAAGACTTTTCCCTGCAAGATCCCTCCATCTCTGCCTCTAACAGGGCTCACAGGATGTTGCGAGTCAGCAAAAATAATCTTGCACCTTGATACAATCCTACCACCTGCAGCAGTGAGTCAGCAAAACTAACTCTGTGCATGAACTCAGGCCAAGAAGCTGACACAAAAGCCCAGCCGCAATACGTCAGGTTCACCTGAGGAGGCTGTACAGAAGGAGAAATAAAAATGTGTTTCAATGCAATCTTTCACTACAATGAACTGACAAAAATAACATCATTCAACCTAACTTCAATAAACGTTTAAATAAAGAGAAAAAAGTGTCAGTAAACGATCGAGTTTCAAAACAAGCTGCCTCAGAAAAATACCTAGAAACCTGCATCTCACGTGTATCTCTATTTTGACATGGCAACATTTCAATACTGTAGCTGGAGACCTTTGTTTTCCTATGTGTCATTAGTAAGAATGAGGGATATCGATATGCGTTTTACAAAATGCACTGGGTTCTCTCAAATGCAACACAGACTTTAAAAGCAGCAGCTGCAAATCGGAGTGTGCACTACACGTGAGAGATATGGTAAGGGCAGTTTCTGCCACTTACTATATGAAACTGAAAGCAAACATGGAGCGCCCCACAGGGAGCAGAACAATGAGCAGGTTCAGTTCCCTACATACTGCTACTTCAGCAGTAAAACCTTTTGGCCCCATGGGCCAGATAAGTGGCAAAGGGCCTATCTGCAGGCCAGATCCGACCTTGGGGCTCAGCACTGCTTCTCCCTGCCCTGTGCAGTGGGATTGGGCCCTGGAAAATACATTGTCCCTTCCTCCCGGATTGGGTCCCATGGGCCGGATCCACCCCTGTATGCTGGGAGTGGATCCCAGGAGGCGAGCACTGCCCGCTTCTCTCCCTGCCTGCTGGGATTGGGTCCTGTGGGCCAGCACTGCCCCCACTCAGCCCCATGTGGTGGGATCAGGCACCACATCCAGCATGCAGGGCCCCGAGTTCTCCATGGGTCTGGAGTTTTGGCAGTAGGGGACTAGTAACACTATTGTCTCACCGCCAAATTTCTGGACCTGTGGGGATCCCTGAGGGCTGGATGACACAGTGCTGTGGGTCAAAGATGGAGCATCCCTGTGCTACTTAGTTCCTTACTACAGGGAAAACATATTTTATCTGCTTCTGCCTTTCTAAAACAAGGTGTGTATTATATTCTGGGTCATGTTGTGTGTGAGAAATATGGTATTAAGACTTAGTGCTCGAATCACTAATGGCATGCAAATAACTCATTCTCATGAGAATTATTCCATCATATCTATAAGCCAGATTCTTCTATTTCCTATATTGGAATAAATCAGCATTAATTCCACTAAAGTCTGTATGGCTATATCGGTATAGAATTCCAATAGAATAAATAAAAATCAGACAAATTAGATCCAATATACGCAATATATTAAACTAATAGATACGAGAAAAGATCACTATTATTTTACTGCCATGATCATCTCTCTCTCAGTATTTTTAAAATTTACACGAAAATATGTTATGTTTTTTCCTTGGTCTAAAAGTCACTGCAAAATGCTAGACAATGTAGAAATGCCTGGTTTGAATTAATTCCACTTAATGTTTTCACTACACTTTGCCCAAAGGTGATACCAGAATAGAGTTCATGGCATAAAGTTTTCTTTTAAGGTTTCTTTTTGCCTTTTCAAAAGATAAGCTGTAAATCTCTGTTCCGAGCTAGGACGGGAGAATTAAAAGGAAATATTTTTATATTAAAAAAATGCCACATTCTTGTTTTGTGGCCTGTTAGATGGTAATTTTTAGGCTTAAAGGAATGATAGTCATAAAGGACAAATGGACTGGAGAACATGTACTTACAGGTATTTCTCCTCGTGTGGTTACGTAGCTGTCCACTTTAGAGTGGCACGGTCCATTTCACGTGATTTCTGCTTCACAGCTTCCTCCAGCAACCCTACCCTCCACGATCTTCTGACTGCGAACCCACTAAGCTAGAGTCAATCTTTAAAGGGCATGATCTTAATATGATGTCAATTTTATAGTGTTCATAAAAACCTGAAGTGGGAGTACTTGTGGAAGAAGTATGTGCTGCCAACAGGAAGGGTTAGGGAGAGAACAAGATGAGAAAACACTCGGCTTTGCTTTTGAGCTATTGCAAATGTCCTAAGTTCAACACAGAATTGATAGGCTTCAGAGACAGCTATATTTGCATGTTGACGGATGACTTAGAATAAAGTAGGAAATGGGATCTTGAATGACTTTGTTGCCCTAATTAACTGAAATCAGTTAAACACTCTTAATAAATCACTAGGCCAAATTCTGCTCCTATATAACATGCAACTCACATTGGAGTTAATGAGTTTTTCACACACATATTAGAGGTTGGAATTTGGCACTTGCATAATAAATTGATTATAGGCTCCATGTGTTAGTAAGTTGTCGGAGATTCAGAAGATCTCTATTTATCAAGATCCAAACTGTACAATCTGGCTGGAGGGGAATAACAGCGGAGAAGGAGAATAAGAAATAACCTCCCCCATATTCCTCTGGATTCATACCACCAATTCTTCTGCACCTATCAACTAGAAGGGTTTGACAAGATATATTTGTTTTTCAGTTAATATTCATAAAAGGTGTGAATAAGATTCAGAACTTTTTAGTACAAAGCAAATCCAAACAAAAGGAAAACTCAAATTAAAACTCTTTCATTTTTTTCAAGACACAGCAGCTTTTTCTAAGCTTTATTAGAAAATTATCATGCCAGCTGTCTCTTTTCCCTGACTGTTATTCACACAATATGCCTCTCTCTTGTTTCTTTTCAGCTTTGTACATGTATAATAATGAGTTTTCTAGAATGGAAAACCCAGTGGAATATTAAAATTGCAAAGAGCAGCTCTTTGAGTTAATTTCACCAAAATGCATCACAACACAATACTATGTTGTAAGAATGAATATCTAATAGGAATTCATTCATAGAAAAATTAATTAAAGAAAATGCTATTGCTAATATAATGTTTCATATATGTGTTATGTACTTGCAATAATAAAAGTTAAACATTTATGAAAGCAAAACTCTCATATCATACTTGCTGGCCTATATTACAAACAATATCTTCTCATGACACAAAACCATAGCTAATATCAACTGGATTTGGTTGACAGAGGTTAAACAATCATGGTTTTGCTGAACCTTTTTTTTTTCAAATGTATTATTCTAGCTATTGTTTCGTTATGGGAAACAATGTAGAATGTCAGTCTGCCATGTCACGACTGGGATTGAGATGACTAGGAAGGTTATTAATAGAGTTCCTCAAGGAGCAGTCTTAGAACTACTCTTGTTTAATATTTTCATTAATGACCTTGACACAAGAAGGAGGAAAGTGCTGATGAAATTCACAGATACCACAAAGTTGGCAGACACCGTCAATATGGAGGAGGCTTGGGATATCACACAGAAGGAACTGGATGACCTTGAAAACTACATTAATAGAGATGAGATGAAATTCAATAGTGCAAGCCCAACATCATGCAGTTATGGTAAATAACAAGAATTTGTGCTGAAATGCTAGAGCTCACTAGTTGAAAACAAGTCAGGAAAGAGATCTAAGGCTGATTACCAGTAGGATTACTATGAATGACCGTGTGGCCATGGAACAAGGCAAATACCAGCTTAGGATATATAATTTGAGGTATTTCCAGGAGAGAGAGAGAGAAGTTATAATGCTTTTTCACCTGGTTCTTCCCCTGGAATATTGTGTACTGTTCTGGCCACCCATGCTTGTGAAAGACTAATTCAAACTGAACAGGTCCGGAGAAGGGCTATTAGGATGATCAGAGAAAAAGAAAGCCTATTTGCAAGAGGAGACTAAAAGAGCTCAGGTTGTCCTGTTTATCAAATTGAAGGCTGAGATAGGAAACTTTTGTTTTCTTTAAATAGACTGAAAAGTGAATAAACATCAGGGATGGAGGACAATTTCAGCCAATGGCTACTGTCAGCACAAAAGCCAATAGGTAAATATGGGCCATGTATAAATTTAGGCTGGACATTGGAAATTTAGGCTGGACATTGGAAGCAGGTTACTAATCATCACAGGAGTGCTGTCCTGGAACAATCTTTCTATAACTTTTTTGCCCCTATTCCACTTAAGATAGAATTTGAACATGGAATGAAGGGATTATATGACATAGTTGTCTGTGATAGGAGACTGGACACGGTGACCCAGGGGGTCCACGACCCAGTCATACATCCCCACTGAATTGAGTAATTTGTGTGTGATTATGCCAATCAGCCCAGTTATACATTTACATTTATATTTTGTGCAAGAAGTTGCAGTGGCTTTTTTTGGTAGTTCTACAGCTATGGGTTTCAACCCTTTCAAGCAGAGAAGGGAACTGACTTGGGCATTCAATCCCTAATTATTATAGATATTAAATAGTTAGTTACTTATCAGATATTAGTTATTATATCTAACTGTTCAACTATTACCATATCTACTCCATTAATTACCATATACATCCCTTCCCACAAAATCAGCCCTCCAAAATGGGGAAGTATATCTTAAGCAGGGAAGCTTATTTTTCTTCACTAAAACCCAGCACCTCTATGCTTTTAATGGCTGCCAAGATGGCCGCCCTTTCTCTGTGGCTCAGGAAGCAGAAGGCATGGAGCCCACTTACAGAAAGAACGATTTCCAGTAGAGAACTAACAGTAGCCTTGCTGCTGCCTTGCAAGTGTCTGGGGCCTAGCTTTGTTGCTGTCTTGCCACACTAGGCAGTTGCTGTCCCGCTGTATTTCCTGGAGGACTTACTCTATGTCCTCTGGGCGGGCAGGGGGTGGAGGGGGGCATTATTGGATCTTAATATGCCCATATTTGGACATTTAAAATATTTTGGCTACGTGAAGGAGAACGTGAACGTTCAAATATACAGATGTGATGCCAATATGAGGTTCCTTATTTTCACAGACAAATTGATAAATGATTCATTGCAAAGCAGATATTGGGGTGGTTTTTTTTCCTTCCAGTAAAGATAGCTGTAAAATAGTGTTCAAAACATCTGATAAATGAAGAAGAAAATGAAATAATGCCTAGAATATTTTCTAAACTATAATACCAACAGATTTATTTATTTGAATGACATCATTATCTATATCTGTGAGAAGAAAGAACAAGCAATCTGAAAAGACCCACCGTGCACCATGTTATATATTTAAATGCAAGTTTTACAAATCTGTATTTTAGTCCTTGGAGGCCTTTTGCAGCTTTTATATTTATTTCAAGGCCTGAAGACATGATCTTTATTCTATTGTCTAAACATGAAAATTGCTGCTCCCCTAGGATGAATGACTCGTGCTCTGGGTTGACTTTTTATCAATCATGTTAATTTGGAAATAAGCTATTGGGTTGACTTTTTATTCATCATAGTCAAAAGTGGATTGTGTTAGCCCTGTCCCATTTGCCCTTAATTAACAACCATTGAATCCCCATATTAATTAGCAGAGCTGTTAGATATTTTACATCACTCTTCACCATAGTGGATAATTAAAAGTCCCATTAATAAAACTCTGGTAGTCATAATTTGTACAAACCTATTATGAAACAATAAACCTGATTACACTATAACTTTTTATGTGCTTGTTTATTGATGTGATATTGCCATAGTTTGAAAAGAATTCACAACCCTGTGAGGTTTCCAAACCTCCTCTTTAGGTTAAAATGCAGCTGATCGGTCTAAACTTTGCAACAAAGATCTAAACTTTGTGGCTAGGGACAAAATATAAACTGGTATAAGTGATACATAAGCTGGCATAAGTGATCGGAAATCAGTTCAAATCTATAACATAACAGAAATTCAGTGCACATAAAACACTTTCAAAATGGCTGAAACCAGTTCAAGATAAACCTGGATGGATGTAGCGTCAGACTTAACTGATTTAGGTTAAATTGAATTATTGAGCATCTGTCCCAGATCCCCTCCAGCTTCAAATTAACTGACAGTCCCCCAGCATCCCACATTGCTTTGAACCTCCCCTGCAAACCCACCGTGGAAGGGTGGGCGGGCTAGCCTTGGCCCAAGCTGTCTGCTCCAGCCAAGCAGGGAGGCGTGCTCTAGCGCCCCCCAGCTTCTGGCCTGAGCCACTGCAGGCATGTGGCTGCATTTCCAGAATCAAAGGTGAATGTCTGTGCACTTGCTGATCAGTTCAATCTACGGAGTTTAGGCTAACTTGTGAAGATTGAATTGATTCGGTCTTGGGCATTTTGAATGTCTGTACATCGCCAGGAAGAGAAACTATGTATAGTCACTGCAGAACAATGGACAAGTACATGAGTACTTTGGAGTACTGTGCGGAGATTGGGCCTCTAACTCATTTTCTGATCAATTAGATTTAATGTAACATCTAGCTTGGGATTTTCCTATTATGCTACTGAGGGAAGATTTTTTTTTTTTTTTAAACTTGAGCCTTAAAAATCCTTCTGTCCTTGTCTCCTGACTGAACCAATCTCTCTAAAACTTTAAAATTCACAAGAAAACTCTGGGGACCCTTTAACAGTCTTTGGGTGCATCTACGTGAGGCGATTAATGCACACTAGGACTAATTCTACTGCGCATTAGCACATCAGGGCAAAACCCATGCTAATGCACAATAGAATTAGTCTACTGTGCTTTATGCAGCACAAAAAGACAGTGCACCATTGCTACTGTGCATTTATGTAGCGCCTCATATTAGAGATACTACACTTACTGCGCCGCAGCAACGCCACATTAATGACATGTAGACGCGCCCTTTGAGAACCAACCGTGTCAGTTCAGTGGGAAAGCCCACAAAATGTCTTGCCTCTTAACTCTCATGGGGACTCTGCTGACTGCACACTGGACCACAGTATAAGGCAAAGAGACCTTGGTTATCATTTTTCATAAAACAGCTTCAAAATGCCTGTGGGTACAACACACGCCCTAGTATTAGGAGATTATTAATCCTTCTGAAGAAATTTGTGCAGTCTCCACCCCTAAACTGAAAATAATTTTATTATATGTTCAGAAACTGTTATTTATCTATCCTTACAGAAGAAAACTACAGGTTTTGGCCTTACCAGTCCCAAGTACTGATCATCTGATGGTGATGGTACTGCAGCTCTGGGCATATTATTTACAGTAAACGTCTCTATTATTTTACTCAAATGATACAAGCGTGATGCATGCTAAATTAGACTACACGTCCAAGCTCTCACTCGCATTTAATCATTTCCATGTCATATCCCCTTGTATTTACAGGCCTACATTTAAAAATTGTTTACTACTTATCTATTGGCAGTCAAGATATCAGTAGAGTCACATGACTGAACAGATTTCATGTCATGTCAAGAACGAAGATTGGTTGAAAGTATTTTTCTTAAAGGGAAGAACAGCAGAGATGGTACAGGGCCATCTGGCAAGCAAAGGTGCTATGCAAGACAGTGTTGTCTTATAAACGAGGAGGAGGAGGAGAGTAACTGATCTCTCGGGTAAACCACAAAACTTCATTTTGTGCCTTGGGGGATTCCTTTTTCCCCAGGGAAGAAAATATTCATACGACACCTAAAAACAAATTTGTAAAGAAAGTTGCAGTTCTTATATATATATTACAGAAAATGTCTGCTGTCACCAAACCTTCTCCAAGGACTAGCAGTAATGTTAAAGAAATACTGTGTCTTCTGAAGTGTAAAAACATCTGTGTTAAAACAAATAAGCAATTACTTCTTTGGTTTAACTCAAAATGCATTGACATTTTATGCCAGCCCTGGAAAGAAAATTTAGAATGACATTCAAGAAGTCATTACAGCTATCCCACCAAAGAAATTCACTTAAATTTCAAGTTTAAAGTTAAATCTAATTCTATAACCCTGTTTAATTAAGTAATTGTCAGCTCTTTTCACCGAGGATTTGCTATTCCCTGCTGCATTCCCACTAGGACTAGTAGGATTTGTTGAGTTTAATTTTTATCACAGTTCTCCGGCTTTGTGCCTCTGTCGTGTACTCCCAGGAAAAAAAACACCTGCTACAAAAGCCATACAAGCTCTCATTTGTAGCAAGAGGTTAAAAAAATTAGAAAAAAAAGGCACCAGAAATGTATGCTAACTCTGACATTCCCTCAGGAAACGTCACAAGTTAAGGGAATTTTTCAATATTATGAACTAAAGGCTTGGGCTGTCACTTACGTGGGAACTGCTGATATTCTGCAGTTATGACTTTTGTGCAAATGAAATTCTGTGTGGGCGAGAACTGTATTTAAGTAGAGTGGCTGTGAATTTATAAAATGCAGACAAGATGTTCTACTGCAATTTAACAATTTAGTAGGAATCTGCAATTGCAAACAAACAGGAAAGTGTAATCTCAGAGATACCTGAAAGCCAGCCTATCAATACACAGGTGAAAGACAGAGAAAAGAATCCCTCTTACTATCAACCTCTATTCCCCACTCGTTCTCGCAACTAAATGTAGGCTCGTGTCACAAAGAATTGTTCAGGATTGCGCTAATGTAATTCAGATACAATAAGAAATCACACCTACTTAATACATCAGTATCTTTGGAATGATATACCCTGCTTGTCACTGATTTTCTTGGACTTTCCCTTGTAGAACAAGGAAGATGCATTTGTACCATATGATACCTTTACAATTAAAGCTGGAAAATGAGTAGTGTATAATCTCTAGTTCATTCCAAAGCACAGAAGATGTGGCTATACCTAATTCTCTCATTGTATGAAGTTTCCAGTCCCCACATACATGGGGGTTTTCTATGGTCTATATTCTTTGCCCTTATGGCAGAACCCATGGGTCTGGCCATACAGACCAGGAAATATCTCATCAGAAAACATAACAAGCATAGCAAGTAATGGCATATAAAGCTGAGGTCTCCCATGTAGGACACTTTTTTTTTTTAATGTGAAGTAAGCTACCATTCAGCATGAGCAAAGTAACAGCATTGGGCACTTTTAATGTTCAGATACAAGGGGAGAATGACCCTTGAGGTGTACAATAGGCAGAATAAAGGAGAGGAGCCCTGTCCTATCTTGTGTAATATATGAAGGTGATCACACAGACTAACTAAATTTGTCATTCCTATGATCTGCTGTATCTTCATTGAACTCAAAATACTCGGGCTGAGATGCGCTCATGGTGAATATGACCCTTACGCACACCACCACTTCACTCATACTGGAAATACAGCTTTCAGATGTAAGCATGCATAAGCATTTCATACAAACAATATGTCATGACATTTTTTTTAGAAGGGGAAGCAAAAAAGACACCAAATTGAAACTCTGAGAGAAACCACAGGAAGAACATCACCGGCTGATTTGGAATGTAGTCAAGAGACTAGAGTTTAACAACTCTTACCCGTGGCAAAAGTATGTGGCCTTCAAGGGGTTAAGTTGCAGCTCCTGGGCTTTACCTGCTGCTGGTCCCCCATTGAGTCCACTGCAACCATAGCCAGAGTCCCTGGCTCCTCCTCCCTGCAGTGAGCAGCGCAGGGTGCTGAGGCTGAGTAGAGCCACCTGTGATGGGGGAAGGATGGGGTGGAACAGGCCTGTGCATGGGAGATTGGGCCCAGACAGTGCAACAGGGGGAAGAAACCCTGTGCAACGGGTGGGGGGGGGGCGGGCCTGCAAGGGCATGCAT
>NW_005842139.1:804023-807626 GCF_000455745.1 Alligator sinensis
TGCAGCATGGGAGTGGGGCAGTGATTCATATAACCCGGTGGCCTGTGGCTTGACTATATGGCCCACAAGTCATGCATCTCCTGCTGGTGGAAGTTGAACAGCCCCGGTCTAGAGTTGGATGAAATCTGTAACAACTTAAGAGGGCAGAGCATAGCTAACCATTCCTCTCCTCAAACAGTCGTTGCCCAGGGATGCCCAGGAATGGCCTCATGCCAGGAACAGAATCTACTTTGTATTTCAGTGTGAATAAAAATGGCCGAAGAAATGCATCCCTAGCAGCACTATCATTTCCATTTGCTTGTGGACTAAAGACAGCTGCTTACTGATTGGTATACCACAGGGCTTAGCAAATTCTCTCTGATGAATTTTGAATAATGCAGAGATCATCTATAGGAAGACTGTCTAGGTTGAATGTACATATTTGCCTTCCTCTACGAACCTTAATTGTTTCAAACGAAGACATGAAAAGGGAAGAAGGTGGCCTTGCATTGTTAAATCTGCTGGGATTAAGATGAACAAAGAATAATGTCTCTTATTGTGTTGAAGCAATAAGCAGGGCAAAGGAGTTAAAACAATAATTGAAAAACACAGAGAGCAATAATGAGCTTTTATTAGAGTTGCTATGAACTGTATGCCACCAGGGCTGCAAATCGCAGCAAAATCTTTTGGACCTTACATGCTTGTTGTCATGCAGGTTGTCGGCTCCTTCTCCAGTGTGACCCTACTTTGTACCCATTAGATGAAGGGGTTTTAAAACAGACAAACCACAGCAGCAGCCAAGCTGGCATATTTAAATTGTACAAAGTAGATAAGCTACCATGGGATAGCAAAATGGAAAGAACAAGAACACTTCAACTGGGAGTCCTTGCAAACATTGCTCAGGTTCTGGTAGATCCCTTGAGCATTTGCACATATATATTGTGCCCAGACAAGAACAGGTAGGTAATCTGCCAGGGAGATTAAATGCTGCCAACCAGTCACTGGTTTTCCTGATCTTGCAAACTGTTCTACATAGGCAGAACCCTTCTTTGTTAGGCCAGGGACAGAAATTACACATAAACCAGTATAAGTGATCAGAAACTGGTTACAATCTGTAAAACAATAGAAGTTCAGTGCACATAAGCCACTTTCAAAATGGCTGAAACTGGTTTATGATTAACCTGGATGGACACAGTATCAGTATGTAACTGATTTAGGTTAAATCGGTTTATTGAACTTCTGTCCCAGATCCCCTTCAGATTCAAGTTAACTCTCAGTCTCCCAGCATCCCAGGATGCTTTGCACCTCCCCCTCAAACTCTTCCCACCAGGTAGATGGGCTAGCCTTGGCAGATTCAAATCTATGGAAGATTCCTGCTCCGCAGGAGGTCACCCATTAACCCGGCATTAAGCCTAAAGAAAACCACCCAAAACTGGGGGAGGAGGGAGGGTTCCACACAACAGGCAGTATCTCTAAATTGTCAGTTGAATATCCACACTGAATACAGAAAGCAGCACTTCCTGGAACTTTATTTTTTAATTGCTTTACTTTCTTGCATTTCCTACCTAAAAATATCAAGCCTCTCTCTAATGAGCCCCGAAGAGTTCACCTTTATGTACCAACATCTGCCTGCACATCTGTCTCCCCTTATGTACTACCAGCTGTAGAATCACAGCTGCAATCAAGTGGGTACAACGCAATAGGGTATGCACTAGTGCATCCTGGGGTGCCGGGAGATCCTGTGAAGGGTACTGCAAAGAGGTAAGTGCAGGCTCAGGCTTATCCCTGCTTGGCTGCTCTCGCTCCCATTGTCTGGCCTCTGTGCAAGGAGGTAAAAAGCAGTGGCAAAACAAGCAAAGTTTTGGGTTTGTGGGACAGCAGAAGCAGGGAGCGCGGTGCCAAGAACTGGGGGAAGTGGGGAAAGGTGCTGCAGGAGCTTTACCCAAGCCAGTCCCTGGCTGCTGCTACAACCACGTGCACTGCCCAACCCCAGGTATTCCTCTTAAAGAAGTATCTGTGCACTGGCTGCTACTGCGAGAGCAATGTTGTGGGGCTGCTCTTGCTGCCAGGATGCAGACTCTGCAGAGTAAGGGACAATTCTGGTGCCCCTCCTAAGGCACTGCCTGGGCATATTATCTACAGCTGGTGCCCTGCTCGCCCACCCTTAGTTACGCTACTGGTGAACACAGTTATAAATAAATTCATCTTTGAAATGTGATGCTGCTCAATTCACAAAAGTTAGACAGGTGCCTGGAGTCCAAAAAGGCTGACAACCACCACACTGGTGGACAGTACTGCAAGCAGCAATAGCCACAAAATTACTACTGCAGACTGGCAGCCTACTTGCTTGATATTTTTTTAAAAAGAATTAGTAGTAATTTTCCATTAGATGCTCAAAAGCTCTGCTTTATTTTTTTTTATAGTCCGGACCCTAAAGGAAACAGCAACAAAGGAGGGATCCAAAGCTTTGGATATATAGCACATTTGAGGGAAAGAAAAGCATCACTGAACTACATCATGGTGGCATGTTTCATTGATGTTTGGCAGGTTGTCCCTTCTTTTTGAGGGGCAGGGATGGCAGGTTAAAAGGGGAAAGAGATTCAAGCTATGTCTACACTACTGATTTTTGTGGTCAGGGGTGACCGTAAGGGATGTGAAGATTCATAGAATTGTAAGGGCCGGAGTGGACCTCACAAGGTCATCAGGTCCAGCCGCCCACAGGAGGCAGGAAAGACAACTGGGGTCAGGTGACCCGTCCAGTCTCCTCTTGAAGATATCCAGGGCAGGTGATTGCATCACCTCTGGAGGGAGTTTATTCCACAGTCTGGGCACTGAAACTCTGGCCGTGTGTAGAGGAAACGAGTGTGCACAACACTTTAAAGGAGGCTAAATGCTTTTGCACTGCTTTAATGGTGTTGGTGTTTGCATGCATCAGCAGTGTATTGAGCATTAATTCCAGCTGCTGTAGGAAATATCGCAGCATAATGCGCCTTAAATGCCTTGGGGCACAGCAAACTAATACTCCTTCGAGGAGGTTAGTTTGCTGCCCCTACAGCTGCAGAGTGAAGCACCGGGCTCTATGCAGCTCCGTGGCTCTGCAGCAAGCCCTGCAGGCAGCCTGGCAGCAGCCCGGGAAAGCAGGCTCTGCCCAAGAAAAGCAGTGAGCCTGATCTACCCTGCCTGCCTGCCTGAGCTGCGCAAAGGCCCGGTGCTTCCCTCCGTGGCTGCGGTGCCCCTGGGACAACCCAAGCCGGGTGCCTGCGGGCAGGTGCCACCTGGGGGGACTCCCCCTGCAGCCCAGGGACCGCCCCACCCACCAGCAGCTCACCCCCCCCCAACCAGACAGGCAGGTAATCAGCAGGATGTGTGCACAACATGGGAGTTTAATCAGCCATAAATTGAAGCTGTGATTTTTAAAACCCACCACTTCAATTTAGGTCCTCTGTTTCGTCTATACACGCCCTCCGATATACGATCTCTGAACGATACACTTGTTCTACCAAAAGCCCCGAGTATGGTATAAAGCCAGTTAACTTGCTTCATGTTAAGATTTACAATACCAGCACAAAGCACTGTTTTGCTGGTATAGTTACATTCATGCCAAAAGTGCTTTGCCAGCACAAA
>NW_005842139.1:807637-832926 GCF_000455745.1 Alligator sinensis
CATTCCTGTACTGGTAAAGTGCTCGGATTACACACACGGCTTAGTCCTCAGGAGACTGAATTAGATGCTATTTAATGCAAAATGTGTGTATGCAACAGTTATTCATTTCTTTTCATTCTTTTTGTTTCTTAGTTCCAAGTCTAATTTTCTTCTATTTTCTACAATAAAAATAAATCTTTGTGGAAATGTAGATAAATGAGACAATGTTATCCAGTTGGTCAGAATAACACAGTACAGTAAATACTGCAAATTATAAATTCAACTGTATGTATTGATATAAGTCCTTAACATGTCATCTTCCTATGTATTTTATTTCCATCTCAGCAGCAACTGTTTCAGTGTTGTGATAAAGATTTTATTTTTCTTTCACTATGAGCAGAACAAAGAGGCTATTACGGTAATCAACACTGATTTTTCCCCAGTGAGAATGTAAAACCACAGACTTGGAAACTTTCCTGTTTAATTTCAGGCATTTTTCTGCCCTTTGTATTTCCCTTTAATGTAATTATTTTAAAGAAGAAAACGTGGTTACTTTCTTCCTCTAGCAAAACTATGCCACATTTGAATTTTGAACTTTGGAATTACCTTTTAACTCCACGTGTCTTTTTCCACCCACAATTTTCTAGACCAGAGGTCAGCTACCTACGGCCCTGGGGCTAGAATCAACCCACCCAGTGACTGCATCAAATCCATGAAGCTTTGGACACCAGTAACAATTTGGAAAGTTGGTAACTGGGTTAGGAGCAGTGATCATGGTGCATGGTGCATGGAGCATCACCTAGCACTGTTCATTCAGCCCAGCACTCCTCAAAGCCTAGAACCCCTGTTCTAGAATAAATGCTGCAAAGAGAGCACAGTGCATGAGCAATAAAATCATAGACTATTAAGTAAGATGAAAGGCTTCAGGTAGACTCTCTACTCCTGCATGAATTGCATTCGATATCAACTCCACTTCTCCTGTTTTGTAATGGAGCAATATTCCTAACTGAAGAAGTTTACATTGTTCTAATTTCTGTGGACAACTTGCAGTAAAAGTTTTGCAATATCTTGTAGCCTTAAGAAACAATAGAAGAATACTGTTAAAGGAAGTGCAAATGTGTTTTTAATAAACTGGCTCCAAATTTCCCTATGTGCATCATAAACTGTTGTATTCCCAAGAGGGCTTATTAGATACAGATAAGATGTTTTAGAAAATTCCCATCACCTAACTACTTTAAGCTGCATTAATCATTTTAAATTCTACCCAAATCATGAGCAAAAAGTCTGCTCTTGTCTAATGAATATAAATGCTTTCCCCTCCACAGATAAATTTCTTGGGCTGAAGTTTTACAAACATTTAATGGAAGATGTGCACAGGAAATTAAACAAATAAAAGGCAGTATGCGCACATTTCCTGCGCAATATGTGGTATGGAAATTCATCCCCACTGCCTCTTCACACTTTCTTTTCAAATATCAGGGGTTTTAAGCCTTTCAAAGGGAGGCTGGGAAGTTATTCTCTTTATAGTTTTGATTTTTTTTAAATATCCTATTTGCCAAAACTTTAAAAAAAAATGGAAAAAAAATGTGTTTCCTTGAAGATCACCCCTCACCTAACCAACCATCAGGTCAACGTGTGGCACAGAGGCCACACAAGCCAAGTTATACTGTACAGACAAACAGCCTTATTCATTCTGCTGGCTCCCCCCACAGCAGGTGATCTGCAACATTTTATGACCGTGGAAGACACCTCCAAGATTTATCTGGGCTAAGCACCACACCACACTGATAAATCCTGTCACATTTAGTTCAAACCATGAGGTCTGATCAGAAGATGCATTCCTTTCTTCAGAAACTCCAGCTATGGAAGAAGTGCTGTTCTCACAAGCTCCATTCCCTCCCGTGTTTCTAATCAGTATGTACATCAAACAGCTAGGGAGTATCCCAAGACACTGGGGGCACGTCTACACATGTGTTTTAATGCACATCAGCCTATTTGAATGTGCATTAAAACATCACTAAAAAAAGTGCTATTTAGTGAGGTGGTGCTTTAGTTCAAAAGCGGACCGCCACCATTTTCTATACATTGACACACATTTCGCCGCCTATACAATGGCACGCAGTGTAGTGCAGTGCACGTCAGCTTGTGTGCAGAGCAGACTCGATAAATTGAGTCTGCACTGAAGCGGCAGATCTCCAGCACATCGTGAGACAAAAAGGTATGTGTATAAATGCCCCGTGCTCTTTAAATAATGCACATTAAGACAAGCTAAGGCACATTTTCCTAGTACCTCATAATGGAGGTACTAAACTTAATGCGCAATAACTAAAGCACATTAATGCACATGTAGACATGCTATAGGAGTTTAAATGACAGTTGCACAGAGATGACATTTAGTCCTAGTCTACAGGGTACAATGCAGTCCCTTGTAGAGATACCCGAACTGGCTTTGAATGGGCATCTGAGTTCCTGATTCTGTTTTCAGTGTAGCTATAGGTAAATCACTTAAACCACAATCCCTATTTAGGTGTATAAATCCCCTTGGTCATCTGGGGAATAATACCTCAGATGCCTTAACCTCCATGTCTTAGTTCCTTACCTGAAAAATGGAGGTAATGATACTTCTTTCTCTCATGGGTGTTGCAGGGACTTGCTCGTTAATGTTTGAGGCATTTGCATACTAGAGTGCACTATATAGATCTAGATATAGATCTCGTGCACAGCTGTCCAACTGGCAGTCTGTGAGCAGTTAGTATATGAGTAGGCTACCACAGGCACCGCTCTCACTGCCTCATGACAGAGGATGGCCCAAGGAGAGGCCCACATGCTACGGGGAAGAGGGAACCGGTCTTCTCCCCACTGCACCAAAGCTGGACAGTCCTGATATAGCGCATATAAAAAGATTCAATTAGATATAGAGCCAGGAGATATATAGATGATATCATGACCTTCAAAAGAAAGACCCTGTTTGCTTATTTTGAAGAATACATGTAATGTTGAAATCCTTTTAAATTCCTCAGTAATAATGGACATGTATTTACCAACATTACTGCAAAGCAGTTTCTTCCAGCTCTCCATCAGGAAATTATATCCCATGCTAGCAGATTCAGATCCCTTCTGGCAAAAGTAAGACTAATAAAAGAAGAGAAGAAAAGCAACCGACCCACAATTATAGACCTCCTTCTTTCCAAGAGCTGAGTGACCACTAGCTAAACTTATCATCTGGGCTATTCAATTAAACATAAGAAAATCAAGTGCCCAAATTCAATAGACGCTTGATCAGAGCTGGCTGTCCTGCTTCAAATCTCTTTGAAAATTCAAACTACCATCTGTAGGGTACACAGTACATAGTTCCTCATAACCTTACATACACTTTGTATACAACACTGGCAATCGCAGCACAACACATCCAGGTGATAATGCTCTTAATTAATTAATTATAGATCCAACATATTACATGTTTTCTAGCTCTATAAAAATAAGGTTATTGTATATGTAGTAAATTCTTTACGATAGAGTGGAAGGTTTAAAAAAAAAATCACATGGTCAGATGTCAGCACTGGTATCTGTATACGGAGAGGACACTACCTGCATATCGCTCCAATACTACATAGGAAGAGAAGACAGCTGCGTCTGCTGGACTATGCAGCGGATTCTTTTGCAGGTCTGGAAATATGCAAATAAGGAGTAATTGGGCCACGGCCAGATGACACTTAACATTGCCAGAAGCTCTATCAGTTTGTCACCAGAGACATACCTGCACTGAGGAATTCTCTTTGAAGAATAAGCTTCACTGGGAAATCTATGATCAAGTGGCTGCCTTGGGAAACAGGGAGATAGTCTTCTACACAAAATTATCTCCTTACTGGAATCCTGGGATCTACATGGATCTCATGGAAGAGGAAGTGTTTGGGGTTATTCCTCCACGTTCTTCAACAACGGAGCGAAGGAAAATGTCACCTAAAGTCAGAGGATGTTCCAGTGAAGGGAATCGTGTGGAGTTTGGCAGCTTCTCCATCAGTGTTTCTGAATGCCCGAATCACTTCTCGGCCTTTTGGGTCAGATCAGGTCTGTTGTGTCCTAGAAGTTTCTTCTCCATTAGGTTATAACAAACAACAAGAGGAATCATGTTTTTAACATTAAATTCCTAATGGCACTAATGATGAGTAACCCTGCATCGGTTTAGTACTCAGAATTAAATAAAAGTCAAGGGTGTCTAAACTTACCTGATGTGCTAACTCCTCCCTCCCAAAAAAACAAGTTATACAATACCCACTGCACATAAAAGCCTTTCTACTCATCCTCCCCTTCCTGACTACTGGTTTTCTGGAGCAATCTAGCTATCCGCTACCTCCTGCTTCAGGTATGGTCTCTTTTTTAGAGGGCGAACTACACCGGATGATTTGCCTTCCTTCAGGTATCAACCATCCTGTGCTCATCCATAATTTTGCTTCCTTTTGCACTTCCTGCTGCCTTGCCTTTCCACAAGCTTTTGATTTCCCGCCCCCCCCCCCCCCCCCACCAGGGGAAAGGGGGCCAGGGCGGCACGACATTTTTTATTTCCCCCCCCCCCCCCCCCACCATAAGGGGAAAAGGTGCACCCGGTCGAATGAAAACCGCTTATGTGACACCGCGTACTTCCAAAGTACTGTACAATTAAAAGGACGCTGTCAGCATTACAAAGATAAAACAACCCACTATTATCTTCAGACAGGGTCTTCACTCTGCCTGCTCACTCAATGCACCTGCATGAGATGAACCAGTACCTCCTTTCCTTGTGTCTAGCCCTCCGGTCTTCATCATCCTGATCTAGTTGCCCTGTAAACTTTGGATATTTGGGGGCTTAGAGTGCAGTGGAGTTCATTTGAAACTACAGTCTCCCAGACTGGAGACAAATATAGGACTGCAGAAATTTCAGAACTTAAGAAAAAGTTGTGTTCAAATTTTGGGCAAGGCCTCACAATGGGGTTGGGACGTACTGTATTCTTATTTTATTCAAGGCAGTTCACCAACCCCAGCAAGTGAGTTCAGCCTTGCTGGACATCTAGTATCAACTGCTTTTATGAACACTCACAATGCCAACAAAAGACAAAGATCCATGATATAACATTTTTCAAAAGAACTTGAAAGCCACACACAACTAGGAACAATCTTTTTGGGGAAATATTACTTCTAGATGGTTGCCCTGTTCACCGGCTCTTTGCACCAGTTTTATGTTCATATGACTCCAATAGAGAAACAATGATATAAAATTGGTGTGAAAATAGTAGATCAGGCCCTGGAAGTTACCTTCTATGTTCTTTTAGTCTTCTTAAAAATGAGGTGTAGTAAAGAGGATAAATTGTTATACGAGCCACATTTTTGATCCTAGAAACATGTTGTGTTCCTGGCTGAAAAAGTTTTACAGACCTTCCATACAGCAGTAATAATGACCAGGATATTTACTTTTTTCTCTCTCTTTCCTGAGATATTCAGGCAAGTTAAGAGATTTGCACGGCTAGCACTCACAAAGCTTTGCAGCATCAAAGCTCCTGGCTGGAACCTCAAATACTTCTATTATAGAAAAGGGTTTGAAAGTTTGAAATCTATTTTAAAAATCCTTCCCTTAGGAGTATAATGCATAATGATAGAGCCCAAGGCATTTATCTTCATTTGTAAGGAATGACATAACACAACTCACTCATTAGGCTGCTTTGCCATTCATGAATCATGTCAGCACCCCAAATATATGAAAATAACATTGCTATTCTGTTTCTCATCAGTCCCCATCTCCTCCTTTCTCTCTGTTTATATTATATTTATTGTCTCTTTCCTTTTCTTAAAAGGCACAAACAACCTGTCAGAAATTTTCAAGCATATGCAAAATTCCAACTAGACAGACAAAAATAATCTTTGTTCTTTTCCCCATGTGCTCTGTGGGAGTTTTGTCTTGTTTGTATGATTGATCAGTTTGCATTTTACTTTAGCAGAACCATTTTTCACATACATACATGAAGTTTAAAAGGCAGAAGAAAAATATTTGAACCAGGCCTTATATGGGACAACACAAAGGCCACTGAGAGTAGGGGATCAATTGTGATATTGTAACACACAGGAAAATATCCCACCAACTAACATGAGTCTACTTCTTAGAAAGACCATTTTTCACAAGCATCCATACTGTTGGTTATGTGTTAAAATAAATTCCCCAGGGCAAAGTGCAAGATTTCTAATACCTATTCTTCCCCCCTGTAACGAATGGATTTTAGCTCATGTCATCTTGGGCTTGGATGACATATGAAGCATCAAAAACATGGCAGAATAAGCTCAAATGCATAATGAGTACATCTGGTTACCATCAGGAGGGGTCCCGTTTCTTCATTTGATCATTTCTGTTACACGACAATGAGAAAAGTGCACCAGAACTCCCCATGTGTTTTCTCTCTCTCGTGTCCTGGCTCCATGTGAACTTTGGAAGAGATCTTTCTTCCACACATTCACATTTTCTTGCCTGTGTAAAGTCATGTTGGCTTTCATTAGCACTGAAGGTGAAAGAGAACCCAGGTGACTAACTGTGGGAACCACCACCAAGGATAAAAGTTGCTCGCTAATTATTGATGACTGCTTCTTGTACCGACTCATAGTTTGGTTCATTTGCCGACACTAAATGTTACATCCTGCATGCCTCGTACAACCAGAGCTTCTGTGGGTGTCAGGAGAAGTCGGGGTACATCAGGAATGCAAAACCAAGCACCCTGCAAATTCCTAACTTGGAATAACTCTTTTTGGACTCCTCTGCAACTAACCCACTGCATACCACTTGTTAGTACAAAAAAATCATTTAATTAGACTATATTGTTTTGGTTCGGGCAAATTTTATCTTGTGAAATGTCACCAAAACAATGTATTCAGGACTTGTAGTAGAGATAATCTCTTTTATTAGACCAACTAGATGTTTGCAACAACAAAAAAAAGTGTTTAATTGTAAGCTTTCGGGCACAAACACCCTTCATGAGTCATCGGTGAAAAGACTGTAAAAGAGTTTTCCTAGGTAGAAATGAAAGTTCAGAACTTCTGCAATCTTTTTCTCCGATGCCTGATGAAGGATGTTTGCACCTGACAGCTTGCAATTAAAGAATGTTTTTTTGCAAAAATCTAGTTGGTCTAATAAAAGAGATCACCTCTATCACGAGTCCTGAGTACTTTTTCCTTTAGACCAGTATGGCTACAACCTGGATACCTCTACCATGAGCTCTGAGTACTTTTTCCTCTAGACCAATATGGCTACAACCTGGATACCTGACCAAAACAGTGTTACATTTGGAAGAGTCAAGTGGTGAAACGATGTGGAAAAAAAAAAACCACTGACATTTTATAAATTATTATCTGCAGATTTTTTAAACCCAAGTGTGCCTTGTCAACTGTTTAACATTTATTCCTGGAGAGAATTAATACATTCTTACAAAGGACAGTCAGCTATGCATATTGCTTCCTACCTGGAGCATGGGAGGAGAATCTTTCCTTACTAAAATATTGAGGATCCTGCAGGCAGGCTCATCAACTGGTTTAAGCTGCTGCAGTTTCCCTAACCTCAATTTTTTTTAATGGGTTAACGTACACACTAGTTTGATAAATGTAAATTATTCACAGCAATAGTGCAGTGAACAATGCAGCTAAGGCACTCGCACTTTGAACAGCTTTTGCTGCTTTCATGAAACGCTCCCTCTTCTCTCATCAAGAGCTCTTTTTAGAAGTCTTGCTAGTCTACAAGTAACTAGCAGTACCAATAGTAATCGGCACAGCAGGAGTCTCCAGCTTTACCATCTTTAATGTTCATATCTTTTTTCTTTTTTCCTGAATGATGCTACTGCTAATAGCTACTGTTTACTTGCATGTTTAAAAGACGACCTAAATCTCTTGGGGAAGGAAGGATGAGGAGAAAGAGACTTTTTTTTTTCTCAGTGTATTTTTTTGCGCCCAGCCAAGCCTAGCTTTCACTCTGTGTGACCTTAGGCATATCACTTGACCCTTGGGTGCCTAAGTCATTCTGGCTAGAAAACAGAATAAAAACAGAATCCCTTTGAAAGCCAAGTGTTGCAACAGTGCTGAGCTTTCCTGGATAACTACTTTTAAAATGAAAAGAAAGCTAGGACTTTGCAGTGACCTTTCAAAACACTTAATGTCAAGGACCGTTTTTTTCCTGAGACCAAGTGTCTATCTGGAATTGCTAATGCTATAAAAAAAAAATAGAAAGCAAAGAGGGAAATCAGACAGTGCTAGCTCACACAGAGATACAAGGATGGATAGAGAGAGAGAGGGTGTTGTGTTTTTATGCCATATTTTGACCTAGTTACAACTTTTCCCCCCAACATTTCCACACACAAATTATAGACGAAATGTTTAACATTTATATACAGAACCGTTCATGCCAAGTGATTCCTAGATCACTTCAAAATTAAACAGTCATGCAAACTAAGTATAATCAGCCAGAATCTCCAGCAGTACAATTACGGATCTTGGGTTCTTGATATCACAATATAGGTTGACAAAAGTATTGGAAACTAGCTGTGGAGCTCAGTCTGCACCAGCGAGGCGGTCAGGGTGTGTGCAGCTTGCATAAATTAAGGAAAGGCCCTTCATTTATATTACACCCTCCTGTGAGTTCACCAACTCTGCCCCCTCTTATCATGTCCAATTCCCTAGGCTGCATTAACGCACTGCAAATCCCAACAGTTGGAGGCAGAGATGGCAGACCTAGTAGCTCAAATCACTGGCCATCCCAGTTTCACACAGAGACTCGGGAGATGAATCAGATTCAAAGGGGAAAGGGATAGGTACAAACCACTGGTCAGTGATTCAGCACCTCTCTCAAGCAGACTCTACAGCAAGGTGTACACAATCCAGACTGGACTTCAGAGCGGCTCTCCCACTGCTCAACCCCGACGTGCAGGGAGCAGGGTTACCATCTCCTGCCATTGTAACTACAACTATCTCCTTGCAGGTGGTCAAGTCTGATTCTCACCCTTCCCATGTCCACATTGACTGGTCCAGTATGTAAAGCCAATGAACGTTATACTATCATTAACAATTATTTTCCAACTGGTTTACCTCCATAGTTATCAACTTTTATACATCATTTGAATTAAGCCTAATGCTTACAAGGAAGTTGCACCTTCTGACACTCTACTCCCAGGTCCAACCAGATCCCAAATCTGCTTTTAATCCATAGCCTTAAATTATATTATGTTGGCTTGGATTATAAAAATCAAAATTAAATATATTACCACTTCTGGCTTATGAACACATGCAACTCAAATAATGTTAGTGTCTGTCTTACTTAGTTCCCTGTCCCACATACACCTGCACACATGTGCATCTTTACACATTGTGAGCTGGCCCATTCCAGTCAATAGCATGGCAAGATATGTAAGATTAAGTGTGTACTTAAACACGTTAGGATGCACATGCTCAGCCAGTGCTTATGATTAATCAGTCTCTTCCCAAATCCATGGAGATGTGTTTTGCTACCTAGAAGCCAGCTCTTTGTTTGGAGTGCTGCCAATCCCATCTCTGCAATGAAAGCAGTAAGTCAGTATTAAGCTTAATGTCCATTGGACAGTCATGCTCCCAACACTTCTATAAAAGCCTGAGACAGACAAGGCATGGCCGCCACATCAAAAGGCTTGATCTATTCCACATGCACTGCCTTCAGTCGACTTGTGAGATTGCAAGGCAGCGAAGGAGAAAGGCAGGACAAGATTCCAAATGCCGAAACTTTTAATGTGGTCAAGTGGTTGGCAGGAAGAGCATGCTCATAAAATCTCAGCTGCATAGGCCAGACACCCTGATCATAAGGCTGACTTGCTACTACCCAGACCACATTTCACAGTCTTCTAAAGCAATGTACCCATTGCCATGGTGGCCAGTATAAATGGTAAAAAGATAGCTTGAAAACCAGTTTGAAAGGCTGCTATATTGACGCCAACTATTAACAAACCACTGGCCATGACAGAAGGTGGCAGCAAACTTTCAGTGTTGCCAGAGACCACTAGGAAGTAAGGTACATCAACCTACTGGAGAAGCACAAGCAGCACAAAACAAACACGCAGTCTGCCATGGTCATGGGCAATGTCATTTGTCCCATACGTAATCATGCCTACAGCTCTCCTGTTGAGCTGATCTCACAGGTATGTGTTTGCCGTAAGCATTTGTTGAATCATCCACTAAAATAAAATTGCCTGCACAATTGGATGGGTAAAAAATTGGCTGATGGGGCACACCCAGAGAGTAGTGGTGGACGGGTTGTACTCAACCTGGTGAGATGTGAGCAGTGGGGTACCCCAGGGCTCGGTCCTCGGGCCCGCACTGTTTAACATCTTCATCAGTGACTTGGACGAGGTGGTGGAAAGCAGGCTGTCCAAGTTTGCTGATGACACTAAGATGTGGGGCGAGGTGGACACGCTTGAAGGGAGAGAGAGGCTGCAACTAGATTTAGACAGACTACAAAAGTGGGCAGACAAGAATAGGATGAGGCTCAATGTAGACAAATGCAGGGTGCTGCACCTGGGGAGAAGGAATCCACAGCATGCATACAGGCTGGGGAGTTCCCCTCTTGAAAGCAGAGGTGGAAAGGGATCTTGGAGTCATTATTGACTCCAAGATGAACATGAGCCGCCAATGCCAAACCGCAGCCAGCAAGGCCAGACATACCTTGTCATGCATCCAAAGGTGCATCTCAAGTCAGTCCAGAGAGGTGATACTCCCCCTCTATGCAACTTTGGTCAGGCTGCAGTTGGAGAACTGCGTCCAGTACTGGGCGCCGCACTTGAAAAGGGATGTGGCCAGCCTGGAGAGGGTTGAGAGGAGGGCCGCCCGCTTGGTGAGAGGGCAGCAGGACAGGCCCTATGAGGAGAGACTGAGGGAGCTGAACCTGTTCCGCCTCAGCAAGAGGATGCTGAGGGGGGACCTGGTGGCTGCCTACAAGCTCATCAGGGGGGATCAACAGCAACAAGGCAGAGCCCTTTTCTCCCCAGCACCACCTGGGGTGATGAGGAATAATGGCAATAAGCTGATGGAGAATAGGTTTAGGTTAGAGATCAGAAGACAATATTTTACAGTTAGGGTGTCCAAAATCTGGAACCAGCTTCCCAGGGAAGTGGTCCTCGCCCGTACCTTGGGCAAATTCAAGAGGAGGTTGGAGGATCACCTGTCTGGGGTCATGTGAACCCAGCATTCATTCCTGCCTGTGGCAAGGGGTCATGCTAGATGATCTGTTCAGGTCCCTCCTGACCCTAGCTACTATGAAACTATGGAAATACTTTGGATCATGGACCATATTTTCATTTTCTTTTTATCCACCGTTTCTATGATAATTCTGATGCAATCTCTAGATGTCACCGCAATACAGGCACTATATAATGCAAATGAATAATTGTCCTCTGTCTTCTGATCAACCTGCAGGACCCAACCTAGGCACCAGATGACTCTAAATAAAACTCTTTCACCAAATAGAAACTTTATATTGATGGGCCTTCCATGCAACTCTGGATACTCTTAATTAGGAATCTTTGCTGACTGAGGAAATAAACAGCAGGAGTGAATTACCGTTTCTTTAGTTTAAGTAAATTGCCTCCCCGATGGATTCCCAAAGCTGACTGGCCTTTAATTCCCTCCCCGCCTTGGAATTGTCATTGGACCTCTAGGGAAGCATGGCGTTCAAAATCCCCTTGGAGCCTCCCATTAGTCTTTCCAACCAAAATCAAAAGCCCTTTAGCTCCCTCTATTCCTCTTTGTTCTCCAGGTTCTGACAAACCTACATTTCGCACACCATGCTAAAACGGTTTTCCTTGGTCTTCCAGGCAGTCCTAGCTTCCTTCCTAGCATCCTCTTTTATTTGCAAATTAACATCTCCTCCTCAATATTTCCCTTTAACACCTTGTTTGTATAAAAAAAAACAACGATTATTTATTATGTTTCTGACAGCTCTTTGCTCTATTTTCTGTTTCTAATTCTGATGTTGCCATGGTAGTGTGGGAAATATCAAAGACATTAGCTCCACAATGGTCCCATTAAAGATGGGCAGATCAGAAAGTGTGGGCAATGTTTCTTCTTAAAATGGAAAATACTCTGCTTCAGTAATTGCCGGACGACGTTGCCCTGTACAGCTACCTCGGTCACATGAAAAAGTGCATTTCCAAATAAACATGTTTCAGTTACATTTATAGATCATGAGCCTGGAAGCCAATGGGTGTTGCACACAAGTAGAGACTGCAAGATCTGGCTGCATATACTTCAGAAAGACATCTCTCTTCCTAGTCTCTCTATTACTGAGAATATTTGCCTTAAAATCATGTACCTATTTATAAAACATTTATTCGAGCCTCTTCTTTCCCACTTGAAGTCATTCCACTGTGACACTGTCACCAACTCCACATTAATCCAACAATGATTTCACATTTACAATGCGCACCCTTTGGAGCTTTCTACCGAACACGCTCTAAGCCCTCCTGGGAACTACTGGGCACAACAATCTGCTTTTTGTGTGGAAAGAGGACTGCATTTCCTGAACTACCTCAAAGCATACAGATCCCATAAATACACCCTTCAACATGCAAAGCTATTCTCTGGCACCATATTTTGAAACAGGTGACTTAATGCAGCTTGGAAGGAAGGATGGTTGGTGCCATCCTGCTAAGTAACAGCATCTTCTGCTGCTTCTTCAGAACAGAGACGAGCTTTCAGCTCGTTTTTCAACTAGCTAAATAGCAAATGCTCTGAAGTTAGGGCCTTTGTAAAAGCAAAGCACTAGGACTGGGAGGCACGGTATGTGTGTGCGTTGATTTTTTTTAAATGATCCATACTCAGTACTGACACAGTTGCAATGCAACCTTACATTTAATCAGCTTGTAAAGTCATCTCATCAGTAGGGCAGCATCTCACATGAACTATACTCCTTCTGCAAGTTTCGATGTGTACACAGTAGGCATTATATTATTCTGGAACTAACCAAAGATTTTAGAGGAAAAAAGACAACAGCCACCAAGGACAGAGCCCTCAAGCAGTAAATCACAGTTTAACTGCTGTTTATGGTGACTCTGTTGTACGGTATGCTCTCTGTTTAGTGCTTTGAGTGAATCATTTGTATTGTTCTCTCAAATGATATAACTCAGGTCTGTCTCCAACCAATGAAAAAAAAATGACTGGATTTTACCCTATTATTTCTTTAGCAATGGGATACTCCATGACTGGCAATGCAATTACCAGTACAATGTTTCTGATATGCCAAACAGCATTTAAAATAGAATTTCAGGACATTTGGTGTACAAGAGTTGTAGGTTTTGTAACCGTCTACTTTTCTGTATCTCAGAAAACATCTCTATAGGTTACAGGAAAATACCTTGTAACCCAGTATTTTGGGGGAGAGGGGCATGAATGTTAAAAAAAAAAAAAAAAGGCACTCCCCTACACTGTTGCAAAGTCTTGTCAAATAAATGCTTTCATATGCTTTCACAATGCCTTTGTAGGCCAGTAAATCTGTCTGAATTTAACAGGCTGTCCTTATTTGTCATTACATGAGATGTTCCTTTCCAAAGAAATGCTGCTCCAGCAACAGAAAGCTGCTAGGCCTGTAGCTGGGTGCTCAATATAAGCATATTGGGTGTTTTAGTGCATGGGCATGTGAGGTTGGTGTAAATGCGGTCACCTTTGTTTTCCCTATTACCAGAATAATCCTCATTCAAGCCTAACCTGCTCCATCCTCACAAGCAAGAAAGACCTGCAGATTTACAAGATTCAAGCTTTGTCTACTTCTGTCATGCTCGTCTTCAATTGTTGGAAATCAGTCGGCCTAGGGCTTATGGTACCATTTTAATTTCACATCTCCTGTGCTGGGCCCCCACTTCAGCTATTCCAATTACTTCCTGAGAGTTACTTACTGTCCATCTATCTGTCCTTCCCTTGCATGTTCCTTAAAGCAAGCCCCTTACCTTCTTTTCTATTTGAAAAGCACACAAAAGGAGAGGTCATCTATCTCCCATAAGGAGACTGGATCCCGCCCGTGGCACCTAGAGGCGGTATCGCCAGAGTCATATGTGCCTGCCTCATTCTGTCTATTCCTTCCACAGCATCTGCTGATTGCTGGGGACCTCAGAGATTTGTGGCCAGTGGCAGGAGCGGAGTTGCAAGCAGCATCCCATTGTGGTAGAGTAGCCTATCCTTGATGTACAGCATTATGAGCAGCGCCAAAATGGCAATGCCTAAATTGCAGCCCTTGCTATGGGAAATATATAAGCTTTTAGGAATTAGGAGTAGTTTTTAGAGCAGCAAAGTATTGACTAGAGAATTCATTAATATCAGTGGAATCTGGATTGAATGCTAAACTGCGCTTTCATCTCAACCGTCAGGAGAGTTCTTGAGACATAACCGGCTTGAACATGTGGCATCTTCTCTGAAGTCCAAGCCTTTCAAGGTTCACTTGTCACCGTCAATCATAGCAAGCAGGGGGAGAAGAAGTTAAAGAATTTGTACTTTTAAGCACATAATCTTACTGTCCTTTACATCTGTGCATCAGTAGTTATTCCATAGGAGTTGCCGGGGGCAAAAATTAAAGAGATGGCATTAGCCTATCCTGCTGTCCCTCTAAGCTTGCGCTCTACATCATAGTTTGCAAGCTAGAGTTTGCATGTATTTCAGCCACTTCATTGTTAAATACTCCATGCAAGGAGGCTTCCACCACTTTCGTTACAAGTTAACAGATTGCATTGTTGGGATTTTTTTTTCTTTCTTGATAACTTTAGAGTAAGCTAAAAAACCCAACATGGGATTTCTGGGGCTTTCACAGAAGGAATGCATTTGTTAATGCATTATGTCAAAGAAATAAGCAGTATGGCGCAGCTCAGCTTCTGAAACTAGTCAGTGAACTCTCTCTACATGCCCCACCTGTAGGTGCCTCTAAGGACATGGACAAAAAATATACTTGGAGCAGTTTCAAAAGGGGAAGAGAAGCTGTTATCCTGGCAGTGTCCAGCAGCTATTGTGTCCTGTTACCTGTGCACAAACTGGGAGCAATGGAAAGGTAGCAAAATGGCTGCATCTTTAATCCAGATTAAAGCAGTTGCAGCAGTTTTGCTCCATTTACATTGGTTCCTGCTCCTTCAGTTGTCACTGCTCCATGTAAACTAAGCATTCCATCAGCCTGCTTGTTGAAACCGCTCCAGATGTATGATTATCCAGCCCCTAAATGCATCTCTGCAGCACACGGAGCCACGGGACAATGTGTCCCAATGCAAACCTCACGAGCAGGGACATGCACTGCAGCACAAAGTAGCTGCAGCAAACGCATGCCCCTGCTCATGTGGACGTGGCCTGGTTGACAGCCCAGCGGTTTTAAGATCAGGGCCATAGCAGAAGCGCCCATGGCACAGCCCTGTCAGATTCCAATGAATCTGCAAATCCTTTTCAAACAAGGATGCAAAAAAGGAAAGGAAAGGAAAGGAAAGGAAAGGAAAGGAAAGGAAAGGAAGAAGCCATTGGGAAGACCCAGGGTGATTGCCCATCCCTAATTGGGTGGGACAATCCTGAAATGGGATCATCAATTGCTGTCCCGGGCTGCATGACTCTAGGACAGTCTTTGTCCCAGATTCACAGCATTGTGCAGGGATCCAGAGTTCCCTGTCCAGGCGGGCAGCATTCCAGCCTGCAAGGGGCTGCCAGGAGCAGGACGCAGGGGGTGCCACGTGCATGTGCGCACCCGCACACATGCATGTGGCCAGGAAAACATGGGGCAGCCTAGAGAGCAGCTCCTTGAAGGTAAGTCTATGGGGGTGGAGGGGCCCCCATGGTGAGGGATGGAGTACGGCAGGGACTGGAACCACTGGCCAGCCAGAGTGGTGCATGGGGCCCTGGGGCCAGGACAGGGGGCAGGATAGCTATGGGCGGTTCATCCAGGGGTTGCCAGAGAGGCTGGCTCCCTACCACTATGCACACCCTCGGGGGAGGGTATGGGGGGGGGCATGTGTCCCCCAGAAGTATGTGTGGGGTGGGGATGGATGTGGGCTGCAGCACAGAATTGTGCCCCCCACTGCTGCTGGGTGGGCAGGGGCACGCGGCTGGTGCAGGGCTCCTGGGGGAAGGGCAGCAGGGCAGGGAGCTCCAAGACCACAGCCTGCACCCCACTTGGCTCTAGTCCACCCATGCCACTGGTGGGGTGGAAGGCAGGCAGGCAGGCATGTGTCTCGCCTTCCAATTTGGAAAAGGTGTTCACCCTAGGAAGACCAAGTTAGTGTTTTGATATGGGTTCTTAGACTAGAACCTCCAAGACCTGAGCGCATCCCACGGGGTTAACAGCCACAATGATAGCAGGTAAGTGCCCTGATTTGCCTCTTGCTCCCAGGCTGAAAAAAGGGGTGGCTTGTGGCTTATTCGGAGGGGTTTTTTTCATTTTTACCTCTCCTATTAATACTAATATTTCTGTCTTTTTCAATACTTCCCCATCCTCCCACGTTCTTTTCTCCCCTTCTTGCTGGTTTTACTCTCAACTAAGAGTAGTCCAAATTGAAGTAGTAAATTTTATCCCTTAATCTGAAAGCAGTGAGATTTGTGATTATCCCTGTTCTTTTCAGTACTACATTGCAAGTTATGGGCCTCTGGAAAAAGAGCTCTCTCTCACAAGCACTGGTCCAACCACAGAGCTGTCACTAAACACACAGCCACCACCATCTGGAGTTCTAATTGCACATGGAAGGGCTCAATGTGGTGTCCTCAGCCAAGTTTCACAGATAGCCTTGAAGATGATGTGAATAAAGGAATTCATCCCAGTATTTGTTGAGGGGTCAGCGTGCTCAGTGGACAGCTCATGAGGTGCTGTGGTGAGATGCCACATTCAGGGCCATCTGGACTATGATCTTAAAACGCACTCACCTAAGAATAGGCACTTAGAGTAGTGAAGCCTAGATATCATAGGATCAATGCGCATAAAATGTAATTCTGGCTATTCACAGAGGTAAGAAAGTGGTGTGTGCGTGCATGCATGCATGCAAATGTACACACGCTGCTATCTGTGTCCAGCAGCCACAGTATAACCAGGAGCACTTTCCAAATTTGATCGAACTATATGATGATGTTAGATCCTCAGTGTTTCATTCTGCATATCATTTCATCTGTGCCATGCCCGGGCCAGCTGTAGCTCCAGCAAGTGCTGATAGCTAGGCAGAGGGCTGACTGGATTAGAGGCAAGGAGATGTAGAGTATGCTCTGTGTTTTCCTGGCATGTAAGACTAGAGACCTGCATCCAGCAAGGCACTTTAATTTGTGCTTAATTGACTTCAACAAAACTGTTCACATCCTTAAGATTAAGCACTTAAGTGGTTTGCTGGACTGAGACCATAACATCTACAGGAGCTTCTGTGGTCTCACTTTCAGGGGTGTAAATTTTAGGTCACCAGATTGCACCAGATTTAAACTAATGTGAAAGCAGGATGTGGCCCATTGTTTTCACAATCCCCAGAGGTCTTATTTTTATTTCTCTGCATTGGGTACACACTTTGCTTTCCCAACAAAAATATCATTATAATTATTCTGTGCATGAGAGAGAGTAGTCTCAAAAATCCACGCATGGGATTCAGCTAGACTCAAAACATAATCAAACATTGTGTTAATATCAATATTTAAGCTTAATAGTTAAGAAAACTTTGGTTTGGTTTAAAAGTCAGCCTGCCACACAGTCAGACTGCATACAAGCAAATTGGTCATCATTTTTTCTGTGCAAGTCAGGGGCTGTAGTCACTGGAGATTAAAAAGCAGCCACTTGATAGGGAAGGAAAATGTGCACACTTCTGAAATGGGTTAGGTTTTAAAAGCAAGCACACATTTCCATGTCAAGTCTTTGAGTATTAAGAGAAGATGGGAAAAGAAGAACAAGGGAGGACAACAATAGATATTTAGAGCAACCAGCCAAACAAGCAAGCAAGCAAGCAAATGGGGAAAAAAATCTATTCATCCAAGATGATGAACTGGATCCTCAGCAAAATGAAAAGAGGGGCGTGTGTGCACGACGCTTTAAAGTGGGTTAGATGCTTTTGCACCACTTTAATGGCCTTGGTGCTTGCACGCGTCAGCAGCGTATTGCGTATTAACTCCAGCCGCTGTAGCACATTTGGCAGCATAATGCGCCTTAAATAACTTTAGAGAGCAGCAAACTAAAACACCTCCGAGGAGCTTTAGTTTGCTGCCCTACAACCATGGAGCAAAGCACCGGGGTCCGTGTGGCTCAGGGGCTGTGCAGGCAGCCCGTACTGGCAGCAACCAGGGAAGGCAGGCTGCACCGAAGGAAAAAAAAAAAAGAAAAAAAGGCAGCGAGTCTGATCTTTTTTTCCCCTGGAGCCTGCCTGCATGAGCTGCGTGGGGACCCAGTCCTTTCCTCCGCAGCTGTGATGCCCCCCGGGACCACCTGAGCTGGGTGCCTGCAAGCGGGTGCCAGCTGGGGGGGGGAGAGGGGGAGGCGCTGCCATGGAGGAAAGCACCGGCCCCTGCCCTCCACGCAGCCCAGGGACCGTTCTGCCCACTAGCAGCTCACCCTCCCCTTCCTGCTGCCAAAGAGGCAGGTAAGACACGTGTGTACACGACACAGGGATTTACTTTGCCCTAAATTGAAGCGGTGTTTTTAAAAACCCACTGCTTCAATTTAGGGCGAAGTAAACCCCCATTTCGTCTACACATGCCCCCTGGTTCTACTTCATCGAGATCAACAGAGCTGCATTACTCTACCCCAGCTTAGAAACCAACTTCAATATTCCTAAGAAGTCAACCTTTTCCAATGTTAAAAATTCACGTGCGACAGATACAAATATGCCTGGCTACTCCTTTTGGGTGTCCAGATTGGCAAATTAAGGCCCATCCTGTCACGTATTAGACAGTGCAGTGCTTACAGACATTAGTAGCACAGCAGTTGTTTAGGAGGGGTAGGTCTTCAGTTAAAACCCCCCCAAAAAACAATAGCGACACAGCTTTTTGTTTTGGGAACATAAAAAAATGTTGGTTGCAAACTACTCCCAGACCAATAACCTTCTTTCCTTTTTTTCTTGAGCTTCAAGAAATACCGGGAGACTAATGTCCCTTCCTTTGAAATGAATGGCGCGCTCTTTATAAATTATTTGCCAGATCATTGCACTGGGTGTTTTTCTACATTCTGCATTTCATTCCTTGACAACTGACCCCAAACTTTGTGGGTTGACTTACTTGGAAAATGCGAGCGTGTCTTTGGTGCCCTTGAGTTAAAAAAAAAAAAGTCATTTCCTATCCTGCACTTATCTCATACCAAAAATGGTCCTCCTCCTCCCCCACCCCCTTTTCTCTACAATGGCATTTTGGCCTTATTACTTATAAGGATCAGAAGCAAAACATCCATATCCTTATAAATTAGAAAAATGTTTAATAAGAATGAGCCTGAACAAATTTTTATTATAATGAAAGGATTAAGGTGCATGATAGCATTAATATTTAGGAAAAATTAAACAAAATTGCTTTTTATCTGCTGCAAACTATGTTAAATATTTAATATGCTACATTATAGTAGCACCATTTCAACAGAGTGTGTGACAACCTTTTCATTATGAGCCTTGATTTCAGGGGTTTAAACTTAGTTGTGAAACTTTGAAAGGTGTAATCATTACATAGCAAAGGAAGGGAGAGAGATAGCAAGCTTCCAGAACTCTGACTAGAGGGCCTAAGAACCAGGCTTGTGAGCAGGAGAGCAGGGTTGGGGGGGGCATCTAAACTAATGATGCAGAATGGATTTAGACTACATTGCCTTTGAGAGATGGTGACAGGCGCTCTGAGTCCATTCACACTGGAGCCTAAGGATGGCTTTTTCACTGTTTTGATTCAGACACTGCGGCTCTTTTTCTAACCCATTTGTAAAACAACATGAATGTGCATGTTCTGGGGTTATAGCAGGGGTAATGTAAAAAACTAGGGTTGGCAAGCTGGTCAATTGATTGGCTAAATATGGTCAACTGGCCAGTCAAAGATTATAGCAATTTTACAAAAAACCCTACATTTTTTGTAGTTTTATTGACAGAAATCTGATCTTATTTTTATGCATTTCTTAATGGAAAATGTGTGCTTCTTCTGTGTGTTATATGAACCTACTGGTAGTTTATATAATTTTTGATCGATAATCGATCGATGAGTTGACCAAACTTTATTTAACTGGTCAAAGACGCAACCTTACAAAAAAAGTTTGTAGTTATATTTGGATTCCACCACTCAAAATAACTTTAAACTCTCAATTCAGGACTGGAGAAAACCCATTCACTTCCCTGAGTATCTACAAGCCAAAACTCATGCTAAATCCTAGGTGTACATACCAGGTTAAGGAATGGAAAGGGCACCTTTTGAAGCGCCATGTACAATTTCCTGTGATCTCAATGCATTGCTATTCACAGCTGTTTGTTCTCCAAGTTTCTGAAAAGTTAAATCTCAAAAATAAAAAAAAAGAAAGAAAGAAAACCAAATATAATTGTGCACCTGCTTACAGCTGGGCTATTTATAGGGAGCAGAATCTAACAGTATATAATTAAACGTGTGTCACAATACCCACCTAACCGGTTTAGAAAGTTTAAATCGTTCATTGTAGGGTCTGTGGCTTTTCATTTCCCTTGGAGATGAAAGGCAATATGGTTTAGTGTACTGTGCAGCGGAGAAGCTCAGAAACACTAAGTGTATGTTTCAGGATTCCCGTCTGTAAGCAGGGGAATGAATACTAGGGTTGTGTGAAGCTTCAGTTGCCGATTTGATTCGGTGGCGATTCAGCCCAATTCGGTGGCCAAATCTCTGAATCTGAATGGAATCAGGAGACCCTTTAATCTCTCCGACTCAAATCAGAACCCTCCAAATCAATTTGGAGAGATTCAGAAAGATTTGATGATTTGGACATAGACACAGCTTCAAATGTTTTTTCTACATACCTCAAGGTAGTAGGTGGCTCGTGAACGCTGCAATGCTGGGAGGGATGGAATGTCCCACAGGAGTGTGGCGGGGTCCCCAGCGCACTTGGCCGCAGACCCAGAAGTGGACCAGAAGCACTTCGTGCTTCTGGTCCACTTCCAGGTCCACCAGGCAGTGCGCTGGGGGCGGGCCCTGTGGTCGATCACCGAGCTGGGGGGGGTGCAGGAACCCTCTGCACACGCACTCAGCAGTGGACCCAGAAGTGGACCGGAAGTACTTCCGGTCCACTTTTGGGTTCACCACCAAGCATGCCCCCCCACCCCACTCCTGTGGAATGCTCCATCCACCCCACCATCGAAGTGTTCACGAGCCGCGCCTGGTACTTCAAGGTATGTAGAAGAAAACAATTAAAGCTGTGTCTATGGCAGAATCGCTGATTCTCTGAATCAGCATCGAATCTTCAGATTCGGATTCAACCAAATCGAATCGGGACAGTAATCCGAGTCAATGAATCAAATCACTGCCCCCGATTTGGGCCAAATCCGAATCCAAATTGAATATGGCCCATTTTGCACACCCCTAAAGAATACTATTCAGTTAATATTCATAATATTTTTCCACTAAGGTTTGGGAATGAGAGCGGATGATCACAACTGAGATTTTGGCATTGGTAGAGCCGGCCCATTTCTAAAACCGTGAACTTAAGAAAAAAAAAATTTAAAATAAATAAATAAAAATTACTGAGGAAAGCATGCTCAGTGAAAGCCAGCAAGAAGCTGGTCAGCCTGACCCATCAATGCCTTCTTCCAAGAAAGACAATCCACCAGCCGCTCCGGGATATACAGTTTTGGCTCTTGGCAAGACAAGTCTGCCCACTGACACCTTGCAGAAGTCCCGTGATTTCCGTTCAAGGAACCTGCATTGGTTTTGTTTCCCTTTTTCCCCCTCTGTTGAGCCTGAGGCATCTTTTTCATCTGCATACTTCTCTCAGACATGAATCTGATTTAACGAAGGACACATCTCTCCTGAATAACTGAGGTTTGGCATAAGAATTGTGTATTCACCCTCCTCCCACCCCCCTTTTGTTATATTTTGTTATTTCCTTATAAAAGGTCATTCCTTATACTCTGACATTCTGTTCTTTGAAATTAGCCTTTTTAAACCTGCTGAAATCTTCTAACGGAGCTGAGTAAAATCTAGCGTCTGCAGCATCCTGTAGTTCTCGGTGACCTGCCTTCTCGGCCACACATCTTGCATTCAGTATAAAGCAGCCTAGAACAGAAGTCAGGAGCCTGACAACATCCAATGCTCCTTACTGGCATCTAGGTTTTTCTGCCTCTGGCCCAAGTGTTCAAATTTAAATGCCACCACAAATAATCCGTTAGTTAACAGATGCCTGCATGTCTCAAAATTGTTCATTTCCATATCTTGCACTAGAGGACCAGTAGACTGACCTACCATTTTGAAAATCCAGCTGTTCAATCTGAAAGTATCTTGGAAGGGATCCAGGAAAGCATTCCAACAACTGAACATAAAAATGTACCACTACGGCTCTCTGCTTGAGATTGGGATTTCCTTTGTCACCAGTTTTAAAACACTGCACTATATTTTTAACAAATGATTTGACTTCAGAGAGACTCGCACAGGTCTGCTGCAATATTGGGATTTTTAAGATTGTTTCTAGGATCTTTATGTAATAAATAAATAAATAAGTAAAAAGACCTACCAATGCATAAAGTGAGCACTGAAGTGAGGAGTAAAAGTAAAACACAATAAAAGTTACTATTCCGTGAGTATTGATTAAAGAAATAGGTGCTTACGGTGATGGTTCTTATGGAAACATAAGTGGGTTTTTAATGCATGTGATTAATGCAACAAGGCAAGCTATGTAAATGCTATTTGGGAGAGCTATATATGCTCCTTATGTATTGCTTAAGAAATATCTCAACTTCACTTACCAAAAGGTTTGCTAAACTTTTAATCCACATCTTCTGTATATTAGGGAGAAAATGCCTTTGATAACTGGAGCTTTGCTAAAATAAAAATAATGGCCCTTCTTGTCTCAGAAGAAGATTCTACCCAAAGATATATACTTTTCCCTTCAGACAGATGATATTTTAAGGGATTACAATCTCAGAAACATATCCTACTAATGGGTTTAATTTGCACCAAAACATCTGGGTTCATTTTTGTAGCCAAGAAGAAAATAACAGATGCAAATTGGAATCTTTAGTAATGCTCAGTTTTGAGGGGAATGAACCTTTAACATCACATATTACACCTGCAAAAAGAGAGGCAAAGCCCTCTGCAAAGTTGATTCTATAGGTAGAAACCCCAACACCAACATACACGTGTACATATACATGTGTACGCATTTTGCTTTTGCTCTTTAGTGGGTTCTCGGAGCAGATTTTCCTCCCCAGCTCTTCCTTACCCTTCAACACTTCAGAGGAATCCACGCAGTAGAAATACTGTAAATATAGCTGCTGTGTAGTATTGCTGCTGTGCAGGATGATAGTCCATTCAGAACTGCAACACCCCTTCCCACGTTTGGTCTCAGTCAAGCTCCCCCTTACTTTATGGAAACCATTTTTATTTTTCCACTGTAAATACAGGAGAAAAACATGCAGTCAACATGCAATTTTTCAACTGTAAATTCAGAGTTTAGACTTGCATTTCACTTTGGGAAATTTCCCCTCCACTTTCATTCACTTTGCCTTTCTGTATTCAGACGTGGTTTTGGCATCTAAACTCTTAGGCTGGATCCAGATGTGCAGGCACATGTGGTTTGTGGCACTGCAAACCTCTTTGCAGCACCAAAAGCCACACGAGTTGCACATTAATCAGTGTGTGGCCGCTGCTGATTTGCAGAGCCGGGGCAAAATACCAGGATTTCCCGGTAGCAACAAAAAAAAAAAAAAAAGAAAGACCCTGGGAAAAAAAGCAGCACAAATCTTGCCAAAGTGGTAGGTGCTGGGACAAAAGAAGAGACAGGAGAGCAGGCACCCTAGGTCTGCCTGCTCTCCCATCTCCACGTGCCGTGGAGCCCCCATGCTGAGACACCCTGCGCCCCAGCCAGGTGCTCCCACCCCAGCTGGGGCACAAGGTGCCTCAAGACGGGGGAGCATGCAGCTCCCCCATCTCCTCATGCCTCAGTGTGGGGGGCTCCGCTGTGGAGCCCCAGCACCCCAGAGCACCTGGGTGGGGCACAGTGTGCCTTGTGATGGGGGAGCAGGTTTCCTGAAAATGTATCATATATTTTTAACAGTAGTCTATTTTATATCATGTAAAAACAATTATTAACTTCACCATTTGAAATACCTATCCCAGATTCCTACATCTCAAGTATTACTTCCTGATCATGTTTCAGTACATGATGATTAGCTATGATAAGTGTGCAGTATTTTTACTCTCTCTGATTATCAACAACAGTGGGGGATGATGACAAAGATCTTTCACGTGTAGGAAGTGGAGTCTAGAAGGTCAGCAGCTTAAAAAAAAAAATCTAAGTGTTAAGACTCGGGTACAGTACCAGGATGCCAGGCACAGGTCAGAAGCCAGAAGTCCATCTGAATAATCTGAAACAGGAACAAAACACTAGACTGGGTGGGAAACCATACCTGAAGACAAGGCAGGAACCAGAGATGTAGAGTAGTCTATTGTTGCTCCTCTGTAAGCCCCTTAAATGGCTGAGCTACTTCCTATAAAGATTTCATAGGCATTAAGGCTGGAAGGGACTTTGTAAGATCATCAGAGCCAGCTCCCTGCCCAAGGGGCAGGAAGTAATCTAGGGTCAAAGGATCGCAGCAACGTAGGCATCCAAGTGTTTCTTGAAAAAGTTTCCAGAGTAAATGCTTGCACCACCTCTGGTGGCAGTCTATTCCAGGCCTTGCGGGCTTGGACAGCAAAGAAGTTTTTCCTAATGACCAGCCTGAAATGGTCTTGGAGGAGTTTGTTGTCACAACCCAAAGTTGTGATTTTCTTGTTTGTGTGTGCTTCGGCATCGCTAAATTGTGTTCCCACTAAATTGCAGCTCTTTTGCACGGTGGAGCGTTCTGTTGCAATTAAGAACCCGCGTGCAGGAGCTTTTCCCGCCAGTTCTGTAGCCTTCTTTGCATCGTGCATCTCTTTTGCATTACAGTGATGCACGGTACAAGGAAGTTCCCGCCATTTGTATTAAGATTTCCGCCACATTATTGGCTGATCTTAATATAGGCACACGTGGCGGCTAGCTATTGGCTTGCTAGCCGTACAAAAGGCTTGGGTAGTTTCCGCCGAAGTCGGAGAGAGAGAAAGCATGTGGAGTTCGGGAAAGGAGCGTGAAGATCTCTAAGCGCTGCTGATCCATACGAACCCAGCTTTTTCCTTAAGAGGGCAACAGAGGTTTA
>NW_005842139.1:833343-833667 GCF_000455745.1 Alligator sinensis
TGCCCACAGCCTGCGTGCACAAAGACGGGCCCAGCTCGCCCCCGAGATCGGGAGCCGGCCCACACATTTGTAACTGTTGAACCTTGTCATCCCTTAGGGTGCTCTGGTGAACAGATGTCCCCTCAGATCCTCATGCACACCCCTTATGCACTTACAGGCTGCCACCAAGTTACCCCTGAGCCTATGCCTTTCCAGGCTGAAGAGTCCCATGGCTCTCAGCCTCTCTTCATAAGTCCTGCTCTCTTGCCCTCTGATCAGGCGTGTGGCTCTCCTCTGGACTCTTTAAAGCTTCTCCACATCCTTTCTGAATTTCACAGCCCAGAA
>NW_005842139.1:833732-840894 GCF_000455745.1 Alligator sinensis
GCCGAGCCTATAAGTGTGATGCAGAGTCGTCCCCCAAGCCCCTGTCCCCTCTTCCCCCCCTTGAGGTGGAGCACCTTGCATTTCTCCATACAGAATACCATCAGGTTTTCAACCGCCCACCTTGTGAACCTCTCAAGGTCAGGCTGGATCACCAGCCTATCCTCAAGTGTGGACACTCTTCCCCATAGTTTGGTGTCATCAGCGAACCCGGACAGTCTACTTCTGACACCAGAGTCCAAATAATTTATAAAGACATTAAAGAGTACAGGTCCGAGAACGGAGACTTGGGGGACGCCACTTGTCACCGAGTGCCATGATGATTCGGTTCAGTCAACTACTATTCTTTGGGTCCAACCTCGGAGCCAGATCCCCAGGCATTGGACTGTAGGGTAGTTGAGCAGGGGGAAAAAAAGAAACACACAAACACCCCTCCTCAACCTGTGAAGACTCATTCATAAAGAGAAATTAATAGATATTACCATTACATTGTCATATTTAATTTTAAAGTTTAAAAAAGTAGGATGATGTGCAAATATTAATTTCCACTGCTGACTTCAGTAATCATGAGATAAAAATTAGTTCTTGTAAATCCCGCAGCTCAGTATCTATTCCAGTTGCTCAACCCCACAAGACATAGTTCCACATACTACAGAATTTATTTTGATAACATAATGTTGTATTATCTCCTAATATACATATTTATAGCTTCATGTCTGCTATATCTCTCCATTTTCATTGCACATCACAACTGTTATATTTTCTACCCAAATTCTGCTACATTGCATTTCATTATAACAGAGATAATGTGTCTCAGCTTTTAACACTGTATTGCAAAGAGACATCCATCTGATAGCCATATTCTTCTTTTTATCAAAACTGCCCATATGTTTGATTCCCAGTCACTTTCTCTATTCACTAAACATTGTTTCTTCACAGAAGATGAATGCAAAAAAGTTGTTGTTAACGACTGAATTAAACAGTGAAAAAACAGGCAATTCCAAAAGATAAGGTGGTTTCCACAGTGTTCTCTCCGACATATTGCACATCATATGTTTTTACATGTTGATACTTTAAACCATAAAACATTAACATAAAAGAAAAAACCAGACAAACTTATAACCATGTTAAAAGAACTTTAAAACGGGCAATGCTATGCAATTAAAAGGTAAGGAAAAGCGAATGTCCAGGGTGCCTGTGCGATGCAGTATCCTGGTATGTTCTCTTTACCGCCTTTAATTATATAATATCATACGTATATCTCATTAAAGGTGAAATTCAGTCCTGTCTGGGGAAATTCAACCCTGTCAGCCCTTAAAATAGGGCTGTTAAATTTCGAAGAGACATTCTTAAGACTATCAAAACATTTTTTTAAAGAAACGCACTTTCTGATTAAATTGCTTTGGCTCTTCTTTAGATAGTCCTATTAGTATTATGGAGCAGCCTTGTTTTCAAGTACATGCCTCAGTGACACTTGCTCGGTGTAGGGCTCTTACTGCTATGTGCTTATGTCCAATAAATGGCTATTCTTAACCAAGGTGTTTTCCATTTAGCTTTGCTCCATTAATTCCAAGTACAGAACTCCTGTTGAAGGCTTCAAGGCCCTCGTGAGGAGCTGTAGTTCAACTCTGCTGTGACTTAGCTGCAGCTCATCTTTATATACCTTACATAACTTAATTTGGGGGTGAGGCGGACTACATTTTTAAATGGACAAACGTTTAGTGGCCCAGTTCTGAGACACTTTTTATGTAATCCATTTAATTAAATACCCACCACATGCGTGAGATAGATTATCTGGGTGGGGATAAGACGACGATATACAGCAGTGAGTTCACTTTGGTCCCACTGAATTCAAGGGCTAAACTCTCTGGGACTATGCCAGAGCCAAGTGCTCTGGGGAGGTGGGGGAGGGAAGCCTCACTGTAGATGTTCAAGTAGAACAAAAAGACAATTTTCAGGTAACTACCCCTCGTTAAGATTTTTAACAATAGATGACCAAAAAATGCAGTGAACAAGAAAAAAGTGCCATTTGTTTCTGATGCACATTTAACCTCTCATGCATAAAGTAGAGAGGGTGACTTTTGATAACTACAGCCTTCAGGACCACAGAGTGCCATCAATGAATGCGTGGAACTCCTGGTGGCAATCAGACTGAGGTATTACGATACGTCACTGTAAGTCTTTTCGATGCAAATACCATAAGCATCAAATATTTAGGCTTTCATATAAGCTTTATGCCATGTGTCCTAAACAGTTACTGCTTGGAATAAATCTTTAAGGCTGGGATTTTCAGAAGTGCTCAGTATTAGCTTAAGCGCTTCAATTGAAATCAATAAATCAAACATAAAACTCTCAGGGTTTGGAGCAGTGTCATGTCTATTATATATTTCCCCTGCAATTTAGCATGATGCATCTTGATCCTGACTGGGCCGTTGACTTCTGCTGTAACATGAACATATTGATTTATGGAAAACCAGTTAGATAAATAAGGGGGGGACACAAACAATCTTATTTAGTATGGTTAGTTTTCTGTCCCTCTCCCTTTTTTTAAACAGTGTTTTTAACAGTCGTTTTGCAACTTGACACTCAACAGTCTGCATAAACCATCTATATGGAAGATCATGGAGTAGTATGGCATCCCAGACAAGATAAGAGATAAAATCAAAGCCCTAAAAGGAAAACGTCGGGGTGGTTCAAGATTAAAATGGGTTGCGTATAATCTCCAGTGATTTTTGCGGTCATTACTGAGTGAGTATTAAGGCATGGGATGGGAGGAGAGCCTGGAATACAAAGGTTTAATGAAAAGAAATTAATGTATCTTGATTTCATGGACAGCATTGCAGAAGCCAGCAGATGATGCTGATAGGATGCAAGAGTAGACAAGTAGACTGCAAACACAAGGAGAAAAGCGGTGTTTGATAATAAACCAAACAAAGCCCGAACTTATATCTGTTGGTAGCCAGCAAGAGTCAGTAGCAATGTGACTTAAGGCAGAGGTATTACAAGGATGTACAAGACTTGTAACCTGGAAAGCAACATCATGACTAATGACAGCACACGTGGGAAAGTTGTGTTGTAAAGGCAAAACAAGCGGCGCGTTTACAAAAGTCTATCAATGTTTGGGGCAAAAAAGCCATAAATCTGAAGACAAACTTAAATCCATGCAACTGCAACACAAGCTCAGTGTCAACCTCTGGCTCTGACACCTGGCCTCTGAAAAACAGCCAAAAAGCATGGTGGCTTTGAGAGTAATACCTGTCTGAATGGCACGGTAGAATAAAGGCACAAATGAAAGCACTAGGAAGAAGACAGGACATCACCAGCGACTGTCAATTATGGGGGAGAATTAAAAAAAAAAAAAGACGTATTTGGCTTGGGCATCTGTAAAAACTATAGGCATCCCATCGGGGACAACAAGAACTAACCTAGAAATCACCTGGGAGAAGAAAACATGGGCAACCTAGACTTCACCGGCATAACACCAGAAACAATGAATTTAACAGGTTGGGACCCCAGTGGCTCAAGACTGGAGCTCTTGCGGCAGGTTGCAATAGTTGGAGCCAACTGGGTCCTGCCTCGTGTCCCATGTGGAATAAAAGCATAGACCGACTGACTTGAAACTTTTAGTACACATATTTTTTCTTTATGGTTTTCTATTTCAACCTTGTGTTTGCTTCCTTCTTAAGATAGTAAATTATTTCCAATGTATTTGATTGTGTACATCTTAATACATTTCTCGTAAGGTATTCAGTCATCAAAAAGTGTAACTGTTTCCTTGCTACAAAGTATTCACATTTATCAAAGCTACACTCAGTAGGATAGTTTTAGGGCCCAGAAGCAGGATTTGACTTTTTAATCTTTCACTTACTGCTATAAATTATGTAATTGAGAATGGGGTGCAATCTATTTCATAGCTCAAGTAATGAAGACCCAACCCATTTTTTCCTATTCTTATTCTTCCAAATCCACATATACATCACTGTAATACAGAAGATGCACTTAATTTCTGAAAATGAATAACTTTGGTGATCATTCAGGCCTTCTCACATACGTGCCAAACTCCAAAATATATAAAGCCACCACCTCCTCTTCCTTCCCAAGAGATGCCATAATACTAAAGCCAAACTCCTCTGGCTCATCAGGAAACAGTTTGTTTTTTTTTAAGTAAAGAAGATAGTACTGTTTAATTAATGTACTTCGCACAACAGTTTGATAGCTACCTGACCTTTGTCAGGGGTACCTATAGCTCTCAAGTCCATCCATAGGATATCCCTGAGTTTCTCCCCACTGTCCTGCTATATGCCCCAAGAAGTAGAACATGCTTTGCTCTAGGATAATTCCTTATCCCTACAAGCCCCAACTCCATTGCCCTTTACTAGACTTCACAGTTGCCGTAGCAGATCTAGCCAGATCTAGGTGGCTTTCCCTTGGCTTATGAAATTAGGCCCCCCCTTTCCATAGAATGGGTTAGCCAGAAACATCACTCTCCCAGAGATCATTCTTTACCACAGGCAATCAGAAAGGAGACAAAACAACAAAATGATTTATTATAGGAGAAATGAATACTAGAAACAAAAACCTGACTATAGGTTTGGAGACAGAACAGAAAGACAAGTAGGGCGCATCCAGGCAAACATGTACATGCACTTTGTGGCACCTCAAAGGCTTTGGGGCACCGCAAAAATGCATGCAGCATGCATGAATAAGCTCTCTGTGCTGCATAGAGCAGCAGAGGCAAAATTGCAGAGCAGAGGCAAAATTACATACCAAGACCTCCCGATATTAAAAAAAAGGGCAAAAAAAGCAGGATGGTACATTTAGGGCAGCACATGCTGCAGCCCTGGGAGGCCCCTAGGACCCCAAGTAAAGCTGCTGGGGCCAGCCCAGGTGCTGGCCCCAGCCTCCCCTACCCCACAATTTGCTGTGTGCCAGAGAGACCTGCCAGTATGTTCAGAGATCACCGTTCAAGCTGATCCTGCCAGTCCTGACTGCTGGGAACGTGGACCCTTGGGGACCTTGGACCACTGGGTACTTGGAGATGGTCTCCTGAATAGCTCCAAGCCAGCCCTCTTCCCCATCATCCCAATTTCTCATGGATTTCAGAGTTCTCTAGAAATGTCTCGTTTCCCTGAGACACCTGGAATTCCTCTGGCCAATAGGCCATTTTTCTCAGATGCCTTTGCTATTGTGGGATCCTTTTTCCCATTACAGGAAGACAATACTTTGTGTGCCCATCCAAGCAGTGACCCATGCTGTCTGTGGCTGGACACAGCAATTATCTTGGCCTAATAACACAGTAGCCAGAGATATTTAGCAGTTACCCGTCCTCCTTCTTCCTCAAGTATGCAACCCTCAGTTCCTTTGCTCATCCTATGAAAAAAGTCAAATATATATACAGATAGAAGCAACGTAAATGGATAGGGCGTAACAGTCGTTTTCCAATGAGACCACACGTGCCATATCAATGAGATAAACTAGAAAACATGCATGACATCCCATGAACCAGCAACATTGTGTGGGATTCGTGACAGCCAACATTACATCAAATAAAAACCTCCAAACTTCCAGTGGGCGGTAAAAGTTCTGAAATATGCCAAAAGGAACAGACCATCTAATGATAAGGGTTTGTTGATCTCCTTTACCTAAATTCAGATAAAGTTATCGCAAACCTAGCACACTACACATTTTATAGTAAACTTCACTCTTAAAGATTGGCAAGATATATATATATTTGGTAGTTTATTTCTCCAACAGTTTTACCACAAATGACAGCCCATTTCACAAACAGCTTATCTTCCAGCTAAGGGTATATAAAAATATGCTAAAAATACTGCTGAATGGCTTTGAATGCATAAAACACAATGAGCAAGATAGCCATTGCAATACTGCACTGTGACTAGAAATATTAAAGAAACTGGGGAGGTGGGTGTGGGGGGAGAGAGTGGTGGAATTGAACAAGCTTAACCAATCCAAATTCCAATTCTTTCAGAAGAGGTTTGCCCTCTTCGGAGAAAGAAACACATGCGAGTATCATTCATGAAACTTGCATCACTTTTCTATACGTCTAAACCAAAGCAACTCACAGTGCCAATATTTATTGAGGGTATGTACAAGTGTTACATTTCGAGCAACCTAACTAGGGTTAGATTGATCTAAATGCCTAGTCATACAGGGAAGTTAAATTGGGCAAAAAAATGGCGGGCCCGATCTAAGTTATTTCACCTAAGGAGGTGAACTAAATTAGATTGGGAATGGGTTAAGATAATCTAATGATTGCCTTTATGCGTTCGGAGTACAGCCCTAAGGCTGGGTAAGCGCAGCCGCTCACCCCAGCCCCATGGCTGCATTCTGCCTACCCACTGCCAACATCCCTCACAAACCCACTAACCTGCCCACCCCCCCCCGCCTTCCCCTACCCCAAGTTATTTACTCTGATTTGCCCTCAAAACTCCCAAGACCGGCAGACACCTGTACATGCCGCGTTCAATCTATGTTCAGGTGGCTTAAAGTGAGTTGCATGAACATAGGCCAGGTGCAGCAAATGATAGTACGTGCCTATAAGTTAACATTTACAGACCGTACTTAGCAATTCCTTTCAAATAACAGGATTATTGGAAATATAAATGTTTCAGGAGTAATATGTTACGAGTGTGTTTTAGAGTTCATGTTGCAGTAACAGAGGTGTCAGTGTTTCACTAGGAAGCTAACTATATAGTTTAAAGTCGTCACAGTGGATGAGATAAAAGAGAGGAAAAACTAGTGACAGTCTCACTAAGAAGAAGGCTGACAGCTGAAACTAAAAATAATAATAATAAAAACCAGGTAAACTATACATAAACCCTCTCTTTATGTGCTGACAGTTCCATACTATTTTACCTGCATTACCACTTATAAACAAATATACTCATGTCATACTGCACCACAATTGGAGAGCAATCCCTTTAACCTTAAAGTGCATCCACTCAGGAACCACATCACTTATTATCCTTTATCCCTTAATTATGAGCACTTCACCTAGAACTCTCTGCTCATTTAAAATGCAGAATAAAATACGCTGGAAGTCTGAAGACTTAACAGGTGTCAACCAGATATTTGCCAGCTACAGCTACTATTCTACTGGGAGGAGCTGCCGTTCTATAAATACTAATTAGAGTTTTGCACATGA
>NW_005842139.1:840925-895096 GCF_000455745.1 Alligator sinensis
GATGAGTGGCCAGTTGTTACTTTTAAAAGATTAGCTCAATTTGAAAAACTAATGTCCCCAACGAGGCAATGCTCATGCTGAATAATCAAGAGTTATAGCTCTTCCCAGCCCGCAGGGGATATTTCCTCACTTCATCATTCAGAAAATCTGCTGCCTTTCTAACACGTCACTTTTCTATTTCACTTTGAGAAAGTTATAAAACTTTGCGGAATCAATATAAAGATACAGTATAGGTAGTGGGTGAAAAGTTATTCCATTGCTGTGCCTACATTAAAGCTTACTAACAGTCTCCAAAGACAGAGATTATAGTGTGAAAACATGAACACAATACCAACAAAAGTAGGCTGCATTTGAAAAGAAACCAACAAAGAAGAACTGTCTTGCAAGAGGAGCTGGACTTTAGGAGTGAAGTGGTAAGCTCAGTTTCTCAATAAATAAATACAAAATTGAAACTAATTGCCAAGATAAGCCCTGATGCTCTAATATCTTTATTCAGCAGTTATGATCGTCTGGATAATTTTGAACAAAAATTATATTTGACAAGTCGCATTTTATCCCATTGGCTTGAATTAAAATCTGGAATTTCATCATGTCCAATTTCCCATGAAATGTGACTGATGTAACCCGACATGACATGATGCTGCATTTCTTCACCGAAGCTCAGGTTCATTGCAACAAGGTTTGACTGATGCAACTGACAGATTGCAATACAACTTCACCTCTTATCTGGGGGGAGGTTGGGGGGAGGAACTGGAAAAGCAAAGTACTTGGATTTCCTTTTGATTGTTTTATACCCTAAATATCCAGTTCTGGGTAGAAGTAAATTTCAGGAGTGGATCCTGACGTTGTATGGAGGAAAAATAAAAAAGGACGAGTTTTCATCACCATCTACTTTTCTTTTTTACCTCTTAAAAACAGAATCTTTTACTTCTCCACAAAATCTGCTGTTTCTTATCCTTTGGCATACTGCTGCCTCTTTTTAAGAAGCTCATTACTGGTAATGTTTGGACTTACTTCAAAAGAGAAGAATATGTCAACACTAGAACATCTGTGTCCACACGGAGCACTTTGATGGCAGTGATATCCTCTATTTACATCAGTAACATTGGAGGTGACCCTTGATACCAACTGCATTTGAAGATCTTACCACCTAGGGCAAGAGAATCCAGGTCAAACCTGTCGATCTGTATTTGACATCCTCAGTGCTTCAAGAGCACTTGACACTGATTTGTTCCAGAGTCAAGAGTCAAATGTGGGAATCACTGAAAGTCTTGAAGCCAAGTTAACGCAGGTACATTCAGAACAAATATTAATATCCTTTAAAAAACCTCATACTCTCCAGAGACCGGTCTGTTTCTGATATGCTGGGGTTTTAGACACACGGGACCGAGTTCTGTCCTCGATACAACAGGAATCTTCTTATTTAAACCAATCACGCCATAAATTCTGTTATCAAGGAGAGTTGTGCATCTGGATCTCTTGGACGTGAGACAAGAATACACCCCTTCAGCTCTAAAGCAAAGCCCACCTATGTTTTAAGATTTATCACTAAAAGAATGAATGAGATGTGGGCAGATGAATGTGGGGAGAATTCCAGTATGGACCACAAACCTTCGCTGGGATCCTCCAGCTCACCCAGGCAATCACAACAGAATCTCATGTATATCCGATACAATGAGGTTCACAGGTGCAGTAGTGACTTTCAGTGTTGCTTCTGTCATTTGCATTTCTTTATTTTTGATTTTCAGACATTTGCGCTGTTTCATGTTTTCTTAACTAGACGCATCGTTTTCTATCTGTATTTTCAGTCAATTCAGCCATCTGAGACCATGAACAAAGCAATCATACTGATTTAAAAGAGATCATAAGTGCACATCAGTCAGTCTATAGTAACGGTTTCACCCTTCCACTCCTACCCCAAATACGTGACACTAAATCAGAGTGGCTTACACAAAAATGAAACAGCTGCTACATTACTCTAGTGAGATGTGGGGTGGAGCAGAAACATGAAATAGCTACAGCAGATTACCTTGAACCATAGTAAGCTCCCCTGCCTTTTTCAATCTGCATGATTATGTCCTCTGCCCACCCCCTAAATCATGTTTGTCAAGTTACCAGGAAAGAAAAACCATTTAAGCCATGGTCTAAGGTGGAAATAGTCCCATGTCAGTCTCAGGTCATGAACTTACGTCAGTGTGGACCACGCTTTTTAGCAAGTACCCTCCAAGTCCGTTCTGTCACTCCTACCCCCTTCCCTCGTCTGATCTGCTGATCCGCTTTCTGCACCTTTTCCTATCTGCCCTCTGCAGCCCGCTCCCCAATCTGCCATATGGCACACACCTAGGCTGCCCGTGTGTACTACTGTACTACAGGTTGGCCACCCCGTCTTACAACACAACCCGCTCAAGTGAACCCCGCATCTATGCAGAGCCCCAGTAATCCAATACTTCTTAACAGTCTAAGAGCATCGAATCAATATGGATAGAGACTACCCCGTTCTTATTCAAGGATTACAACTACCCAAATGCTGCTCTAGCAGCTATAAGTAAATCCTGTTTCAACCAAAAAAAAAAACCAAAATCACCAAACACCATGGGAATAATTTTGTTTACAGGTTTCACTAGAATACCATGGAAACAGATATTGAGATGACTGTAAAGACATCTCAAAAATAATCTGAAAGGAAGACACTCAGCTATAATAAAAATCATATATCCAAGAATAAAGGGTGCATTTCCCTTCTTGGTGTGCGCACACAACTCCTATTAATGTTAATGCACTGTAAATCGTACTGAGGAGACTAGACCCCAATATCATTACAGGCCTTAGTAACTGTATGAATAGCTGTTCTCCTGCAAAGTACAGCAGCATGCTTTCATCCACAGACCATTAGAAAGCAAACACAAATGTATTTTTTAACAGAATAACGATACATTTCAAGTAAAAAAAAAAAAAATGTACTTCATTGCCAAAGCCACTCGATCTGCAGTAAATTATGCCACAAATTGCAACGAGGATTTCTGAAACAGGATGAAGGTGGAGCAGCAGCACAGCTGCGGGAGGAAGCAGCATAGCTCCTGCTGCCTACGCTCTGCCTAGCTCCAGGCAGTGCTATTCATCCCTCCCTTTCATGGGAACAAAATACTCCCCCAAAAATATAAAACACAAAAATAAATAGATCTCCTGGGAAAATCGAGGAGAAAGGTGTTTTCGAAAACACTGAAACAGCCTATCTGTTCCAGAAAGAGCCAGCTCTATACCATTTCAGAGAAATGTACCTTTTAATTTGAAACTGAAATAAGGAATAACATTTGTAGAAAAGCAACAATGTAGATTTACACATGGAAAATACTGGGCAGAAAATACTAGATCCCAGTTAGAAAAGAAAAAAAGAAGGCTTGAAAGAGGATAGGAATCTACTTAATAAGTCTAGCCTGGAACAGGTATAGGTATAAAACTGGAATCTTAAAATAAACCAAGAAGCATAATTAGGATTACTGATATATGAATTTTAAGATGTCATTAAATATTTGTATTGAGCTCAGACCCAGACAGCATCAACCCCATCCTGTACCCAAACGCTGGCTTTTCCTGTATCAGTGCAGCCTAGTAGAAAGACAAAATTGGCATATACTCTTTGAAACCTCTCTTCTTTCATAGAAGAGAAGACCATGCCAGCCCAAAACCTAGTTTGCAGAACTCAGAGGCTTTGTGGGCACTTTTTCACTGCAGAACCAGGAGGATTTTTTTTTTTTTTTAACAGGGAGAAAGGGAGAAATACTGAGTCCACCAAAAAAAAAAATTCAACTATGAACTTCAGTGGGGCAGGATTCTCCACGTTGCACCCTCGTGCCTTTTAGAGCTACTGACATCTGCTCTGGGGGCCTCATGTTAGCAGCTAGAGATATTGTATCTGTCTTGGATACAGCAAGTGGAATACCTGGTGCAAGGGCAGCCAAAAAAGAGTGGCAACTGCAGCACTTAACCTAACCTAGTGGCATGAGTTCCCTCCGCTAGACACTAGACTCAAGACTGCCCGACACAGAAGTGAAAGGAGATACCAATTCTCCATCTCCTTAGGCACCCTTCTATTGTTTGCAGTGCTAAATCTGCCATGTTTTGTTGTAAAAGACTCCACTTACCAAGTATCTATCTGTCCACAGCATGGAAAGTGGCACAACCCTCTGTGCCCCCTAGACAAGCTTCAGCAACAGGTGTCAAAACACAGCTCTGAATAACCGAGTGTATCTCTGCACTGTTAGGGCCTAACTGCAATTCATACCCAGACAAATCTTCAAGCTATAAGCAAGTCATGTAGCTAATTCTTGGGAGCCTTGTATGCATTAGATCATTTTCCTAATGAAATATAATGAGTCCTATTCACATGATTACAAATTGCTGATCTATGTGTATTATATATATTTTGCTGTGTGACAATCTCATTTGACCTCTTGGTGCACTAGACAATCCACTTGAATTATGGCACTAGATGAGAAGCATTATTTAGTTCCCCGATACTAGATGTTACACCCAAACCAATGCATCTTGGCTACTGAGTCTCAAGAGAAACAAAATTTCAAAGCCATTAGCAAAAGCTTAGAATGATAACTTACCATTTTGGTCTGCTTGTGGACTTCACCATAGGGGTCATTCCATCGCGGTAGAGGCTTTTTGTTTTACTGAAGTTGACAATGTTGAAAATTACCCTCTGGAAAACAGACAGAAGACTTCGTGACTATCTTAAAGGGTTCTACATACAAATCTCTCATTTTCCTTCTTTCTAGCAGAATAAAGTATAGTCACAATACACAATGTACATGCCCATGAAGTCGATGGGTAATAAGAACAATATAAAGAATCAAGTAAAGGACATGCTAAGTTCTGATATTTTCATAGTCCAAGAAAAGTATCCTTATTCTGATGAACATGCTACCACCAGACTTGGGTAAACTCTAGAGATGACACATGGGTCGTTCAGCCAATGACCCAGCCATTAGGGTTGTGCGAAGCTTTGGGTGCTGATTCGATTCGGAGGAGATTCAGCTTGATTCAGCAGCCGAATCTCTGAATCAAATCAGGAGACCAATAAAAAGGTCCAAATCGTTCGAATCTCTCTGAAAAGATTCAGAGATTCGGGCAGTTCACACTCGCTGCTGCAGGGAGCTGGACCCAGACTCCATGCTGGTAAGTTCGGGGCGAGGCGGGGAGAGGAGGCTGGAGGAGGGGACCATGGGGGGACCCTCACCAGGCCCCATCCCCTGCATGCTCCCCCAGCCCCACCGAGTGCCCCCCAACCCCCACCTGCTCTCCCAGCTCCCACCCCCCTGCATGGCTGGCCTACCTAGTAACCAATCCTCTGCCCCTTCTCCCAGCCCCTCCTCCCCACCCCCCGCATGGCTGCCCCGCCAGCTCAGCTCCTGGCTGTTTAAAAAAAAACAAAAACCCACACTCACTGGTTGCTGCAGTGGCTGTTGGGACTTCTGGGGGCTCATGGTAGAGCCCTCCATGCAGCACGGGGCAATGAGGTGCAGCAGGGATCGCCCCTCCCACCTGGCAGGAGCCAGTAAATGCAGGGCTTTTTTTCTTTTTTTTTTAAAGAGCCAGGAGCTGGGGCCAGGTGGGGCAGCCATCAGTGGGGCTGGGAGAGTAGGCAGGGGGTGGGATCCATTTGATTCAGAGATTCGGCTGATTCGGCGGCATCCGAATCTCCAAATCAGATTCAGCCAAATTAAATCACTGTCCCCTGAATCAGCAGAATCCAAATCTGAAGTGAATACTAGCCGCTTTGCACAGGCCTACTAGCCATATAAAGAGACAGGTTGTACTCAAAACCAAAAATAAAGCAAACATTTGCACCAAGGAGTTGAAGAACTGCCTGATGGTAGGGAGCTGGGGATAGAGAAGTGCAACTCATAAGAAGACCTTCCCCGCTTGCTACACATCAGAGCTTCTCTCTCATATGGGCCTAGTCACCTCCACCTACCTGGGCCTCAGAGACTACAGGAACTGGTTTACACCTTGGGATAATGTTATTCCCCTGTGGAAAGGAGAGGATCATCTTTCCTCACCTCTTTTGCTATCAAGGAACTCCCCTCCAGAAACAGCATTAAAATTAAAGTATAAAAACAAACAAACAAACAAAAAACCTGTCCACCAATTTTTCTGACAGGGTAGAAAGTTAAAAAAGGACCCAGTTGCAGTCTTCCTTACTGTACACCAATAGCTTCAGTGAACTTGGTGCTTATTCACAATAATGATAACAATATTCAATTGTAAAGCATGATATCCAACTAATCATTAAGGAAAATTCCTGATTAAAACTAGTGTAGCATTTCCTACAGACTGTAACAAATGTCATTTCTTCTGTACAGTAATATTTTATGCAAACTTACTCAGAATTCTACTAATCATTGAGAAATGTCATATTAACTGTGATCCTCCAGTACATTAAGTTCACTTGATGTATTTCAAATCCAGCATATCTCAAATCCTGCATTCTTTTTATTTCCAGCATCAAAATACACAAAAATGAAATACAAATGGTAAATGCACTGGGAGATTCCACCCCCCCCCCCCCCAAAAAAAACAACACAACAGCATCCTATTTGAACTTTTCCCTTTTTAACTCTTCTCCCCACCCCCAATATCAATGCTGAGGTATAAGGTGTCTTTTGGAAGTAAACTCCACTTTGGATTCCCCAGTTTACTTACGACATGATTGGTTCCTGGAAACCGCATCTTAAGTCAAAACGTTGCAACTCAAAACCAATTTTCCCATAGGAAACAATGTTATAAATGGGGGTTGGTTCCTGAACCAAGGCCCGATACCCTATTTTCACCAAAAATAACCCAGAATTTTGTACTCGATCAGTTATAGATGAGTCATATAGCTACATTAATGTATTTATATTGTAAATAGCAATCATTGATTTGGAAGGACTTCTTTGAGGTGACTTTGCTGGACGTTTTGAAGGGATCTTGGTTGGACTTTTTGAAGGGTTCTTGGCTGGAGACTTCTCAGGCATCTTGGTTGCAGGTTTTTCTGGAGTCTCATCTGCTTTCTTAAAAAAAGTGTCCAAGGCAGTTTGGACAGATGTTCTCCAGGGAGACGGGTGATGCAGCAAACTTGTTTGCTGGCATGGCTTGGCGTCAGATCAAGTGTTATAAAGTTGAAACTGATGTCACAAATTTGAAACAGGGTGTCAATTTATAAACATTGTAAGTGCAAAACGTTGTAACTCAAGGACTTCCTGTACTTTCAATACACACAGTTGACATGGTACTTGATCAAATTAAAGACTCCCAGAATCTCATGGTCTTGGCTTGGTGTTGTTTTGATCAATGCATTAAAACAAATATCAACTTTTGCATTTTTGAATTTCACAGAACAAAAGTAGACCTCTAATGAAGGCTGGTCTGGCAGCAAAATGTTACAACACTAAAGAAAAAGCAAACCACAGCAGGCTGTTGATAATGGGAATCCAACACCTTTAGGCTAGCCCATGGAACAGAAAGGTTTTCAATTAAGCTGTGCCACCTAGAATATACATTCCCAGGCTAAGCAAAAATTAAGGAAAAGTTCTTGAGATATGTGCTGCTAACCTTGAGATGGAAATGTTCAAGCACCTTTTGCTACATTTAAGCACCTTTTGCTGTGCACCTGTTTAAACAAAGTGTGAAAGCACGCTGCGGGCCTCTCTAAAAGTGATTACAAAACCAGCAGGTTTAGATAAACGGTTTATCACAGATACTCATTTGCAAGTAAAGATCTTCTGCAACCACAGCAAGCTACATTCAATGGAGTCCCCTTCTCAGTCCAACATTTGTTTTTTACAAATACTACTGGGCAAGCTACATAACCAAGTAGCTCCATTTTCATACACCTTGCTTGTTTAAGTGCCTTTTGAAGGGTCATAATATCAGCTCATATTCATAATTTCTGGACCCAATTCAAGTAAATGATTCACAAGCTCTTCCATTTCCAGGATTCAGGCTGACCCTTTACTGAATATCATATGCATCATGTTTGACTTATTCTTAGCTACACTTGTGGTACACAGCAGAGCGGACAGTTCATTCACATCCGAAGAGTTTTGTACTGTGCACAGAAGCATTTCCTTGTGTTAGTCTGCAGAGCTTTTTTTTCTCCTTTGCTATTGGTCTCCACTCATATTTGTAAAGGCAAATTAAGTTGCACCAAATTGGTTTGTTAATCCTGATGTTTCCATCGAGTAAATGAAACAAACAAGGTCTCCAAACCAATTGCTTTAGACTTTGGATGCAATCATACTGCTGTTGGAAACAGAAAAGTTGCTAATTTTGTTACGTACTGACTGACTCATAGCCGACAGCTGGTAGAGCATGTTCTTATTCCAATCAAGCTTATTTTGTATAATGAGTTGGGCAAATGTACACAACTGGATAAGCAATGTATATAAAAACAGAAATATGCAGCTCATTTCACTAAACAGCACAGAGTATAAAATTTCAACTACCAATGTTCACAGTAGACTTGGTGTTTAGCAATGTGTGCAGTCCTTTCAGTACGGTATGCAGCTGATTGGCAGAACCCAAAATTCATCCACCATAGAATTGAACTTTATCAAAGTATGCCACTGAATTAATAAAAGTACACAAATGAGAAGCACTAAAATATGCAGCTGAATCAGTCAAGTATTCTTGGTGATAGTCTATGCAGCTCAGTCAGTGAAGTGTGTAAAATGTAATAACTACAGTACACATGCCTTAACTAGAAAAATATGCAGCTTGCTCAATAAGGTATGCAAACATCTCTTGAACCGAAGTACTGTAATAAAAGTTTGTGATACAGTAGGCAAACATTTGCTGAACAAGTAAAATAGGTTGCTGGTGTGTTTTTTTGTCTTTAGTGATGTTCCTTAGAACATCAGTCATTAAGAGAAACTAGACTAGATGCGCACTGTCCGCACTGGATTGCTCTTTTCCGAATTCTGTATGATATCTGTGATTTTCAAGGGTAGTAATGGGTAACATCTCACATCATTTTACATCTCTTAAGATCATTAGAAGCATAAAACAAAAAAAATATATTCTAGTTATGAAAGGTGTTTAAAATAGAGTCTGGCAACTGAAATATGTTCAAAATACATTCCAAAACTCCAGAGAAATTATTCCTAATACACAACTATGTAATGTGAATGAAGAGATCATTAACTGACAGGAGTCTCAACAGTATTATACTGATGCATACTGAAGTAACCATACTGATTGAAGCTGTACCAAAAATTATGATGATGTAGCGTCTGTAGGTTGCATTAGTTACCACTTGTTTTCTAACTCCTGCCCCATTTAAACAGCAATTGGCACAAGACAGAGAAGCTGCTAGCTAGAGTATGGACACACGAAATATGCTCTTGAGGTCACCGTGTATTTGTTCTTCTTGCTCTCTGAGACAAGGGCCGAAAATTCTGTGTATGGCAACGTGCAACTTTCCAGAAAGTGTAAGGATGTAGCCAATCTGGGAATTAAACCTCTTCATAGAAACTGCAGGAAAAGCAACCCTCTTCTTTACTGGTCTTTACTGGTCAAGGGCTGAAATGCAGTTGCCAACTTCTTGTTTGGTGAGGAATCAGTTGCGGGAAGAGAAAATGAGCAGATCATGTCTGCTCTTTTCTTCAGGGTTAAAATATCACCAACTATTGTCCTAACATAGGCTTTTGAAAATACGTTTTTCCTGTATTCATAGATGCTCGGGTCGGAAGGGACCTCAACAGATCATCGAGTCCGACCCCCTGCCTAGCCAGGAAAGAATGCTGGGTCAGATGACCCCAGCCAGATGCCTATCCAGCCTTCTCTTAAAGACCCACAAGGGGGGGGGGGGAGAGCACCTCCCTTGGACGCCCATTCCGAATTCTGGCCACCCTCACCGTGAAGAAGCTTTTCCTGGTGTCCAGCCTAAATCTGCTCTGTCAGTTTGTGACTATTTTCCTTGTTACCCCCAAGAGGTGCCCTGGTAAACAGAGTATTTCTGGTTCCTTGCCTTATTCCCCTAATGAATGTGTAGGTGGCCACAAGGAGAGGCCTAACTGGTTTCTCCATGGGTGAGATCCAAAAGGTTGGGAAAAGTTTGGGCTGATTTTCTCTCTCGCTTTAGCTGAGTGCCACGGGTATGAAAACTGGATTCTTCCTGAGCTGGAAGAAACACACACCGTTGATTTGTGGGGACAGTGCATGGAGTCTAGTTACAAAGAGGAGTGGAAAGAGGACAGAGGATGCTCAGTGGGGACGGGCTCTTCAGAGAGTTCAGCATTTAAACTCTAACAAGAATCCCAAAAGCATGTGCCAACCTGGATTTTACTGAAGCTCCTTACAGGAAGGATTGCTAGAATGTTTTAACATCAGCCAAACAATATTTTTCTCTTTAGCCTCATTTTCAGAAACCGTTGGACCATTTTGGCTGAAAACAAAACAAAACAAAACAAAAGCAGCCTGAGGCCGACACCCTGCGTGGAAAATATCAGTGCAAATAGTTTGACAAAGTTCTAAGAACCAGAAAACAAGGGTTTGATATCACAAAGTGACAGGCAACCTGGAAAATAGCAAAGCTACAAGTTCTACCTACAGAAACTGCTCCTTCAGACAGTGAAAATTGATATAGGATGTAGCCCACGTGTCAGCACGAACAACGAGGCATTGTGGAACTAATGGCTCAAAATCCAACATGAATGATTCAGGCCTCTGCCGTCCAAGAGAAGAGTTTGGTCTGCACAACAGCACCGTGATCTTCCAGACGGGACTCTAAATCCTGAGACCGTATTCTCCAAATGATCATGGAAAAGCTGATGGGATTTACAAGAAAGGTGGGGTTCCCGCTAGTGCTTTTGGCAAAAATGCTTCTTGCTCCTAGCACTGCTGTGCTACCTCCCACCTGCTACCTGGTTTCACTAGTTGCCACCTCTCGTGATTTCATCTCGAGTTTCTACTTCCCTAAAACAGCAGCTTCTCACGGCATAGGATTACACAAGGATCTATTGCTTTTCCTCGTTTTTTTAAAATTTTTTAAACCAAATTTCCAAACCTCAGGTAATAGAGAAGCCTCCAAAAACCAAGCAACAAAAAAAACCCCCAAAAAACCACAAACAAGAAAGACCTCCCCACTTTCCCCCATAGGCTTTAGAAGCTTAAAAAACAAAAGCAATGAAAAAAGAAGTCTTTTATTAAAAAATGTCAAGCCGGCCTTCTGATCTTGGGGCTTGACTCGCAACATTTGAATGTTTGTGGAGTTGACAACACAGGATTGTCAGCTCCCAACTGAAGAGTGCTGAATTTCAGCAGTTCTGATGCATTTCTTAAAGACCTTCTTGGATCCTTCATGATACATATGCTACTGAAAAGTATGCAATAATAAAAAATAGTAGAGGGATGGGGAGCGAAAATCAAAGAGCAAATAACTGCTGGAGTTTTCGCTGGTGACCATGAAAGCAAGAAATAATTCTTACAGTAAGCGCTATAAATAAAATCCTAACAAAAACTTTTAAAGGTTATTTTTTGACCTTTTAAATTTTAATTCATTATCTTTAACATTTTTATATAACCAGTGCATTCCTTCCCCCTTAATGGCAAATTTGTCTTCTTTATCAATTTTTAAAAGTTTTAAAAAATGATGGCATTCAGCCCTTCCCCTTCTCCAACCCCCCAGTTAACAAATATTTAAAATCTGTCTGCTGTCAGAAGAAAATAAATTCTCACCTACTGAGGAATGATCTTAGGAATCATACAGAGCCCTCATAGGTTTGTTAATCAGCTGCACCTGTGTCTTGTTAACTGGAAATTCTCAAGTTCTTGCTTAGGTACTGAAGCCTTATAAAGGTAATGAAAAGAATGGTTTACAGACTGCAAATTATAGGATTTTCTCCCTCACTGCAGCTTCTGATCAAGATACTTAAAGAGAAGAGAAACTAAAGTTTAGCATGTTACAAACACTAGCATTCGAGCCAGACGAAGAGGAAGATGTATAATGAAATAACCCCTTTCTGATGTGCTGCAATGACAAAGGTAAAATGAGTGAATTTACCACTGCATCCAAGCATTTGAGATGTTCTTGGCATGGTTTCCATTATCACGGGACAAAAGAAACAGCACCAACTCTTTGGGTCTTTCTATTAATGGGACATAATTACACCTTCAATTCATAAGATATTATTCCAAATAACTGCCTGCTGCAGCAAATACTCTGGCTAGGTATGGGGATTAAAAAGCCCGAGCCGAATCAATACAAGTTACGCGGTTGTCTACAAGCAGCATAGTTTAGATCAGTAGTGAATAAAGCACACATTTGCCCTTTGGTGGGGGGCGCAAATCATAGACCAAGTTCTGCCATTTTTAAACCAGTCTGCGTGTGCTGGACTTCTGTTGCAGGTATAGACTGGTTTCCAGTCACTTATACCAGTAAAAGTGTAATGTCTGTACCTGGCATCTGACTAAGGCTCTCTTTTAGCTATCGGGTCTGGAATTCCTGGGAATCTGCTCAAGATCCATGCATGGCAGGACCATCCCTTCAGAGACCCACTGCCATTCTCCATCTGTGCAGAGAGGATCACAGTGATGGGATAGACATCACCTCACACAGGTTTTGTAGGACTGGGATACTCTGTCGGAGGGCATCACCTTGGGCGCAGTGCTTCTTGACCAAGAGTGCTAGAGACTGATCAGAGGACCGGCGTTCTGGAATTGCTGCTCCCTTCCTAATATCAAATCTGCTGCCCCTCCTTGCTTTGCCAGATCTAATTATAGTGCAATAATAATTATGGCTTGTATAATAATTTTCTATTAAAGCTGTTTTTTGAAGAAGAGTTGGAGTTATCAGAGTCCTGGCTTTCTACTGAAAATTCAACATTTTCTTAACCAAAAAAAATCCCAAACCTGAAGTGTTCAGCTGAACTCTCCCCCCTCCCCACCCCCCCCAATTCATTTAGAAATGCCACTGTGCTGCTTGCTGGGACTTGTCCTTTGTCCGCTGGGCTGAACATATTCATGGTTTCTCTTTTCTATAATGCATCATGGGTAGTCTCCCTAGCTCTGCCTTGCTTCACCGAAAGGGCTAAGTATAGACAATCAAAAAGCTGAAGGCTGAATAGATTCAATCTCTGCAAGTTTCTCTAAACTGCAAATACTGGACCGATAATGAAGTGAACTGATGTTAACTAAAGCAGTTAAGTCTGATACTACATTCAACCAAGTTTATTTTACAACAGGTTCGGCCATTTTGAAAGAGCTTTGTGTGCACTGAACTTCTGTTCTGTCACAGGTTTAAACTGGTTTCTGATCAGTTAAACTAATTTATGTGTAATGTTTGTCCCTAGCCCTGGAGATATCTGCAGTGCTCAACAAAAAAGAAAATCCAGCCACAGAAGAATGAATCCAATGCTTTTTGGCTGAAAAATATGTATTTTTTCCCCACCAAAATGTTGAAGATTCCTGGAGGGAAAAAAAAGAACCACCTTTTCCCCATCAGCTCTAGACAAAGTACTTTCTGTTCATCAGAATGTCTTATGTGCACGTTCCACTGCAAAATAACCTCTTCCATATCTTAAAAAGGTTTCCAAAACTGCAGCAAGCTCCCCCAACTTTAAGCATATACCTGCCTGCCTTAAGTCTTTTTTTTCCCCTCACCATGTGCCTCTGTCTCAGAATACAGAATAAGGTGTGCAGACATCAAATGAAATATATTGGAATATTATGGTTCAGATTAGGAAGCCACAAATGATGTTTTAGCCAGCAGGTCAAAACCAGTTACATCCTATCGTATTCCATGTCAAAGTTTCTCCATGTCATAGTAAGAGACGGTGCAAGATGACATTTAAAAGTACAGACATGTATTAAACTACTCCAGCTGCATAATTACTGACACTACCCATGTTCAGGCGTCCATATTCTCTGCAATCAATATTACGGCTGCAGGTGGGTGGTAACAGCTGGTTGCTTTAGAACTTTGCTTGCAAAATCTGCTGATATCTTACATCTCTCAAGAGGAAGCAGCTGAGAGGACTCAAGTTTTCCTTTTCCTAATGGAAATTATTATTATACAGCGCGAAGAAATGCTGTGAGGTTCGATAAGACAAAAACAATAACAACAACAAAAAACCAGCAGATTAACATATTCTTCTTAATGCAGAAAAAGACAATGCTGCCAGTAAAATGTATTCTGTGCCAAATCCTGCTGACACTGGAGAGCCTACAAAAGGCCTCCAAGGCAGGGAAACAAGGCTGGATAAGGGGAGAGAGCCAGATGTAGGCGGTAATGTATAATTATGCATATAAACTGGCCAGAAACACAGTCACCCCAGAAGCGGTACTGGAGCCCGATGGACACAGCAGAAGCCACCAGCTAGCTCAGAGGTTACACTCTGGGGCCACGTCCAGATGAGCGTGGCCATTTGTTTCTCCAGGGACAAGCAGCAGTGGCACACCTTGTGCTGCTGCTACTTGTCCCCAGGGGTGCCCATGCCATGCGTGCTCTGGCATGCAGCAGGTTACACCAGGTAGGGTAGGGGAAGCTGGGACCAGCAACTATGCTGGCCCCAGCAGGCTTAACTGGGGGCCTCAGGGAGCTGCAGTCGCTGTGCTCCTGCAGCTGGGAGCCTGGCCACTCATCTGGATGCAGCCTGGTTGAGTAAAGGAATGGTTCTATTCACCAAACGCTGCGGAGGGCTTCTCTGTAATACCTGTTTTCCTTTGGTTTGTATAAGGCTGTAGATTTGAGCCTTTTGTGTCCATCTGAAAACACCCCTTATTTAACAGCAGACAGGTAATGGGTCCTTGGAAGAATGCTTGAAGATAAAAGTGAAAAATAGGATAAACATGCTGGATCTGGAAAGGGACTCGAGAGAAGCACTGCCATCATTTATAATGTATCTTGGACTTTGGCACTTGTTTTTAATATTTTAGTGTTAAGATTTTTCCTTTCGAGACTTTCAGGCATACTGTGAGAAACCGGAGGACAGGTTGAAAGATCATCCTGTGAAGGAAGCTGAAAGAGAAACACATGGGAGAAGATAAAAACAATCTAGAAGTCGCCGTATCCTCATCACCACGTTTCTTGGTATGTTAAACAATTAAGATGTTTTAATATCTATAATCAGTACATGTTGATCACAGTAGCTCTTCAACTGCTTAGTAGCCTCCAAAGATATAAAAACCTTTACCAGATTCTTCACTAACTAGGCACAGATGGGTTTTCCATCACTGTTACCCATTAATGCATTTGGTTCCCATTACCTTTTTCTTCAGATTTTTGTATTTTAAATAGAAAGAAAAAAGTAATCTTTCATTGCAGCTTGGACCTCTCAAATATCCTGTCTTCAATATTGTACAGTAGCACCAGTATTTAACCCACCCTCTGTTCTTCACTTCTTTCAGTAGTGATGTTGGTCAATTCTTTTCCAAGACAAGGCACCCTCCTGGTTTCACTGGAATCATTCTTAATTGTCACCATAATAGCGAATATTCTTATTTATAGGGAACTGGCACTGGGGCTCCCCTTGCTAGCATACTACAAGACACAGAAAAGAGATCACCTCTCCTCTGAAGAGTTTACAATCTCTTTTTGTAAGAAAGATACCAAATTATTTCTGTTAAATTCTTTGTATCATGAGAGGGACATTTGCAGCATGTGTCCTTTTCCTCTCTCTGGTTAAATTACTTTAATACTTTTAGACCTTCCAGCTAAACATATCTGCAAAACTGCATTTTTTACATAATGCAGCTACTTGTATAAGCAAAGCATAATCAAAACGTTAGCCTGAATTGGAATCTGAACACAGACTACTGTCATAATGATTTTTAAAGTGTGCTCATGACTTTTTAAAGCCATTTTTATGTAATTTCCTTGTATTTTTAATTTGCTATTCAGAAAAAAAGACAGAAATCCATTCCAAACGCATTTAACCGGTCCAGTTGTTTTCAAAAGGTCATAAGAACCTGCTTAAAAGTTAGAAAATGATTAAGAGTAGTTCTATTCAGAGCCTTACAAAGTCAGACAATACCCTGTACTTCCCATTATCCCAGATACACAATTTATGCCCACAAACTGATTACTAGAGAATACAAGTGACAATTCTGCAGATTTTTTTATGTAGGAACGTTTTTATTAATGTTAGGGATCACTTTTAAATGTTTAGTTTGTGTAGTTTATTTAAAAATTAGCCTGAAAATGCTTCTATCTGTAAAGGCAAACAAGTTTCTTTGGATAAATCCAATATGTTTTGTTAGATCAATTCAAATGGTTGGAAAAATTCTTAGCAAGCTTTTGGGCACAAACATCCTTCATCAGGCTGAGGAAGCATCTGCAGATGGTCTGTGCTCTTCTTGGATGGAGTGGTAAAGCAACCAGAGGTCAGTAGGTATGCAAGAAAGCCAGTCAGTGAAAATGTAAATTGAGGTGGTCAGTAGGTGAGAGACAGGAGGTGGGAGGGAGAATGGGGAGTGAATGTAGCTGTAGTCAAAGGATGAGACAGGAGGGTAGAGGGAGGGAATGAGAATAGCTGGTAGAGAGTGGAGGGTTTACATGGGGAGTCGCATGTTAGGCAGATTATAATGGGTCTTAAATCCAATGTCTATATTTAGTCCATGATTTTTTGTATCACGGAGATTGATGAAGTGAAGTTCGTAGGCTTGTCTGTGAAAGGCATTTTGTAAATTCCCTTTGAGGATTAGAACTGAGAGGTTGGAGAGAGAGTGGTTTTCTTGTGAGAAATGTGCTCCCACAGGTAAATTGGGTATTCTTGTCTTGGATAGATTTCTGGTGTGCATTCATTCTGGTGCACAGTTGTTGTTTGGATTCTCCTATACATTTTCCATCAGAGCATTTGGTGCACTGGATGAGATGTATTACATTTTTGGAGGTGCAGCTGTAAGATCCAGGAATGTTGATGGCTCTGTTGTGGGGTGTAGCAATTGTGGGCGTGGTGAAGATGTGTTGCCAAGTTTTACATTGCTTGTCCCAGTGTGGTCTGGATCCAGTTTTGGGCCATAGGAAGTTTGCTTCTGGTGATGAGGTTGGTGAGTTTTGGTGCTTATTTAAAGGCTAGGATGGGTGGTTCTGGAAAGATCTCTTTGAAATTGGGCCTCCTTCTAGCGTGGGTTGCAACTGTTTGAGGATTTTCCATATAGGTCCCAGGGAGCGATATGTTATAGCCAGTGTGCAATTCATGGGGGTTTTCTTCTGTACTGCAGCAATTCTTCATGTGGTATCCAGGTGACTCTTTTTATGTGTAAAGGGAAGTTGAGAATGGACTGCTTATCATATTGGCTTTGAACTGTTGATTATACTGGTGTATGATCAAATGTTTATGGCATATTAGGTTATCAGCACTGCCAGTTAGATGATGAGTAACTCTCAAAGCAAATTCCAATAATCCTTCCCCAAAAAGATAGCCCTTTACAAGATGATACAGCACCAAAATATCTTATCGAAAGAAATCCTATCTACAAAGAATCATGCATGACCAATGTCATTTTAATAATAGGTTTAAGGTGTCCCCCCTCTTGCTTCCAAGAAGAGAGCATAAAATCAATTCTGAAATGCCCTAACAACAGCCTAACAAGAGGACTATTTAGAAGCATAGGGCTGGAAAGAGCCTCCTGGGCAAGAGTGCCTGCATTCAAGACAAGCATTTATCCAAAGATTCCTATACAGATCACACCCACTTGAAACCACTGCCACCAGAACTACAACGCACATCCGAAATGCCATGAACATGCTACACCATGCACGGTAATGCTCTGCATGGAGAGGATAAGGACATCAGTAGTCAGCACCCATGCAGTGAAGCCTCCACAAAGTGCCCCTTGCTGCTGTTCTCAAGAAATCTTGAGAGCCTTCAGGGCAGGTTCACGGCCTCATTTGTGAGCTTGATGGATGCAGGAGTTGGAATGGAGATGCTCTTCTCAGCAACGCTTTCAAGAGCAGAGCAAAAGTATTATACACATACCCTCACCCTCGAGGAGTCCCCCAAAATCACTTCTGGGGCAACCAAAGTTTCTCACATCATTTCATAACATAATGTTTTGAACATACTGATACTGCACCCAAATGTTGTCACCCTGCAATACAAGTTCATGACGCTCACATGTGTCCTGTTACAGTTCTTATACACTTGTCTGACACCATTTCAGTACCTTTCCCCTAATGTTTCCAAATACCACAAGGTCACAAGAGCAAAAGGTAAGGAAGAAATTTTTCTGGCACCAGAACTGCAGCAGCAAGAGTATTTGTGACTGCTGGAAGGAGAAGTGGCTGAAATTCCCTGATGGAGCATTAGTTGCTGATCACCACATTTATTTCCATTTTTCAATGTATTACTTGATTTTATTACGTACATCCTTCCATAACACCAAGGGTACATTTTGTAAATGGGAGAAGGCTGTAAAAAATGCACGTGGCAAATCAAAAGGAAGATTAAATCTACAGTTACATGTTTAGAAATATTCCAGCAAAAAGCTCATATTCACATACATGATAACAGCTTTGAATATTCCCTGGGAAAAAAGATTACAGTGGTCTCCTCTGTGCTAGGACAGGAACTTTGTGAAGGAAGAGGCTGAGAAGCATATTCATAACAAAAAACAATAGTATACAGTGGCATAACCTGCAGACAGTGTAATAAAGAGAGAACAGTAATACAACTACACATAAAGAAACAATAACAATACTCTTCTGGGACCTGAGAATTTTCTACAAGGCATCCAAGTGCACAGTCAATAAGCCGTAAATTGCCATGACATGAGAAATTGTGCTCCTGCATTTCTTGCATGCTCAGAACAGTTTTGGGTTCATGAGAAACACAGGACTGAGTCATAAACATGTAAGGGGGACTGTGAACATGCTGACGGTTCAGTCCAAGAGATCCAACTCCACCAGAGACACGTCTTAGCAATGGCTGTCTTAGCACGGCCTTGGTCTTGGGTATTTGGGTAATTTCCCTGACAAATTAAATTAGCATAAAGGTTATTCTTTCTACCTAGTGCTGAGCCTGCTGATCCATGACCACTATGCTGATCACCTAGAGTGAATGCTGCATAGAAGCAAAGACTCCTGCTAGATGACTCCAGCTTTCCATTCAGAAACCTGCCCACAATATCGAGGCAAAGCAGCCCCACCACACCTCAAGTTCCAGCCCTCGAGGTGCACAATACATTCATGTCAAGGACCTTGTATTTCCTTTATACATACATACATTTTAATAGTCTTAGATTTAGTCAAGCATCTATGCCTTGGCAGTGATGGAACAGGACCACAAAGGCTGGAAGATAGGCTTATTTTGAAACTTCTAGCAATTGCAAACACTGTTTCATCATCAGAAGATGCACAAAAGTTAGGTAAATCCTCTGTGGATGTCCAATTCCTTGCCTTGCACTGTTCATCACAACCCTAGTCTTCACCTACAAATTTTTTATGAGCAAAATGACAATTCCAAAAAGAAAACATATAAAGCCAGAAAGGACCTAGCTTAAGATTCAAATTGTGTCCAGTTTTACAACCATTTCCCCTAAGCATCAACCAGATTATGTTATATTTTATCAGAACATTGACAATTATAAAAACCTATTGAAAATACAAAGAATAAAAATCAATGAAGATAAACTTGAACTAAACACATTAGGAACATTTTCTTTTTGAATGGTTCCTATAGATTGTTCTGAAATAACAGTCTTCTAGACATTTGCTTGGATAATCTCCCTGCTAAATTTAAAGGGGATAATCATACAGGTTTTATATCATCTCCTTAACAACAGCAAATTAGCAGAAAAAGGCTCTAAGACATTTAGATATGAACATATATGAAAAATTTCTATAAATAACTGTAGGAGTTTAATCACATCAATAGCATTCCTTATTCAAAAAGTCTGCTCAAACATGGCTGGCAAAATAAAGAAAATATTTTTAGTACACGTGGAACTACTAGATAATTATTTGAATGATTGTTGTTACATACTTTGTTGAGGGGACCTCAATTAGCAATTAGAAAATTTAAAACTATAGTTTATGGTGCCATGAAATATAAACCTGTGACATATTTTTGGAATGGTATTTTAGACAGTGGTAGGAAAGTATATTGTATTACCGACTTACAGTATATATAGACATAGAACGGCAATTATCAACATAGCTCTTGCATAAAATTCCTGAGAAAACGGCGGGACATGGAACAACTAATGGTTATACGGTGAAATTTACATTAAAATATGCATAAAACAATTCACTCCATTTTAAATTTCATAGAGAATAAGTTATTTAACTCAAATATTCACAGATTTTGTCTTAGAGTCCTAGTTCTGTACACACTGTAACTATTAGAAAACCCAACAATTGGGGCAAATGCAAGATCTCTTGGAAAAACTTGACTGTTTTTGCATAATAAACCATGGGATATGAACTCGGGTAGCCCTTTGTCAGAGACTGAGATGACTCCCCTCAGATCTCAGGCAGAAAGCCTCTCACAATTCTGTAAATCTTCACATATATAAATAAAAAATTAGTGGGGTCAACTCTAGTTCAAGGCTCAAGAGGCTATCATCTCAAGAAACTGGTATTTTTGACAACGTGGTTTTATATGCTTATACCAAGAATGCCTCATAATAAAAGAAATCTTGATACGTGGTAAAATAAGCTTAAACAGGTTTTGCTATATTATATATAAACAGACTTCCAAACAAAATACACTGTTGCATATACAGATTTTTACAAAGAAAAAGCCAGAGCAATTCAGTTTTATTTGCTTCTTTCACCCTTGGGACGACCTTTCACAATAAGAATTGTCGGTGCCTTATTTATAATGGCAGATCTCAGGTTTGATTCTGGCAGCTTTTGATCACTTGATGGCCCAAAAGCCTTCACATACAGAAGAATCTGATGCTTTTTTGGCATCCTGCAGTGTGTCTAAACCTCAAAAGCAACTTTTAGTCCCAGAAGTGAATTACTGAAGCAGTGTAAACAAAACACAAACGTCACAAAATGATGACTATCTCACACAAAATATCTTTGTCAGATGGATGACAACTTCACATTTCTCAAAAAAGCTTCCATAACCATTGTATACATACACCCTGTAAGTAATGTTCTGAGTTACAAATTAAAATTAAAAAAAAAGCAAACAAACAATGAATTACTTAAAGTTTGTCTACAATTTTTTGGCAAAGCATAAAAAAAAGGATGCAAAAATATCAATGATTTATACATGTTGGAAGTTCTCTAACAATAGGGTGAACTTATATCACACTCTTATATGTAACTATTTAGATGCAAAAAAACTTTACCATCCGCTTCACTGTGCTATACAATCGAACACATTTAGGACAGGCAACCAAAAATTTGTCATATGAAGAAATTAATTTCTATGATTATGTACCTATACACTTATTAGGGCTGTGTGAAACAGCACCGTTTCATTTCGACTTCCATTTCATTGTTTTGAAGGGACAGTGTTTCATTTCGCTGTTTCGAATCAATGTTCCATTTCATTTAGTCAAAACTGTTTCGACACGGTTTTGAAGTTTCTCCCATAGGCTATAATGAGGAATCACAAAAATGTCTATAACTTTGTTGTTTCTTGCCTGATTTGAATAAAAACTGCAGGGATGGCAGCATCTCCTGAGGGCACGAAGCCTGCCAAGTTTCAAGGAGATAGCTGTAGGGGTTTTTGTGAAACTGCACCTCAAACTGTTCAAAGCAAAACTAGTATCACTCGCTGGCAGCGGTAGCCTACCGTCATCCTGTATGCAGATCCAGGGGCCCGCTCCCCTTAGGAGGAGTCTGGCACAGCCCCACAGCCCTCCCGTGGGGCGTGGGTCCTCGGATCTGCATGCAGGATGGCAGCACTGGGTTCTTCCTGGCACTCAGTGTGGGCTGTGCTGGGCAGACTTGGGTGCTGGCACTGTCCCCAGCCAGCAGTAGCAGCCTCCTGTCATCTGTATGCTCTGCAGCCTGTGAGTGCAAAGCTTTAAAAAAGCCCCGCACTCACCAGCTCTGGCAGCAATGATTGGGGCCTCTGGGTGACAGCTGAAAATTATGTCTGCGTGATAAAGGTGCTTGCTGAAGGCTCTATGAAGATTAGACCAAGTGTTTTTCTGTATTTGTTCAGATATTAAGCTATATGTTGTTGCTAAGAGCCTAATTAAAGTTTAAGATATAGTAAGACCTTGTATAAAGTAAGGCCTAGTAAATTTAGCAAAGCCATAAAGTAGTAAGGTCCTGTGGTGTAGTTAAAATTAACCTTACCAAAAGGAATGCAAGGCTTGTACTGCTATTAGTCAGTCTAAGAACAGTTGAAATAAAAAGAATCTGAGTGGCTGTAAGTTATCAGTACAATTCAGAAGCTATAAATAAGCTAAAACATCCAGAAATCATTCAGTAGATACAGCTCTGTGAAAAGGATTAGTTAGCTATTGACCTGGATCAGTGGGCCAGTGGATCTCGAGGAGCCCAACGACTGAATACCAGCGTCCTTCCTGGTACCTTTCAGACAACGCTGATCAGGGATGCCTGACTTCGCTGAGCTTTGTGGAAAGAGAAACTTGTCGTACATCAGGCATCAGAGGAGACTGCCGATAAGTTGCCGACGCAAATTATTCTCATCTGTCATTGTTTGTCTTGCTACTATGCGTAATTGTGTTTTTGTTAAGTCAATAAACCTTTCTTACCTTTCTACCTCTGACCATACCCTCAATCCCAAACCCTCCACAGGCGACTGAGACACTAGGTACTTGTGGCAGAGCCCTTTCCACACAGCATGGCCACGCAGGTAATAATCCCTCCCCCCTGGCACCCGTGTGGCAGCTACATCATCGCATGGGTGCAGTGCAGCTCGGGGGGGTATTGCATGCTGTCCCAGAGCTGGGGCGGATCCACCTGCCAGCCAGGGCTCCCAGTTCAATTCCCCAGTTCTCTGATCATCCCCCCAGCTCTTCCAGGGGGGCACGGGCCCCAGATCTCCATGTGGGGTTTCAGCAGGCTGATGCTGCTGGCTGGAGAAATAGCCCAGAGTCGCCACCAACCCCAGCTGGCAGGAACAGGCTGCTGTCATCCTACATCATCCGGGGGCCCACACCCCCTGGAAAATGCTGGGGGAAAGATTGGGAATGTTCAGGGACCTGAACAATCCCTACCCCCCAGCTAAATTCCCCAAGCTCTCTAATCACTTCTCCCAACTCTTCCTGGGATTAGAGAGCTGGGGAATCGAACTAGGAGCTAGATGTCAATAATCAGAGCAGTCCTCCCCACATCCTCCCCCTCGCCTTAGTTTCTGTTTAGCTGCAAGCAAGCCTGGCCTCGAAACTCGTTTCATTTTGAAGCCTTTCATTTTGTTTCAGTTTCACTGTTTCAAGCTCAAACCACATCAAAACAGCATTGAAACAACACCCATCGAAATTTCGCACAGCTCTAACACTTATCACTAGACCCCTACTCTAATGTGGACTATATTGATTAGATAAGACCTCTACACTCTGGTGAAATATACAGTTTTCTTAAGTTTCAGATATAAAAAAAGTTCACCTTTTCTCATGAAAAGATGCATGCTCAAAAGGGAAATCATGCCCCCCGCCCCGCAAAAAAAAACCCAAATAAAAAAATCAGTAGCAGCACTACAGTATGTAGGAGATTTAATTTTAGCACCAAGATACAATAAAATTGGCTCACCACAGTCAGATTTTCAATTTTTATAAATCCCTGGGCTGTTTTAAGGGAACAATGGATGCCATAAAGCACTGGATCTATGCCTCAGTATAATAGGTATCATTTATTATTTTTGCAAACAGAGGAAAAATAAAAATAGAATCTTGCAGACTGATTGGCTTGATACTGTAACCTTTTTACACTGACTATAACTACATTAATATACAAACAATTCCTACATGCCATCATTGAAGATCTGGGTTCTGAAAACGTCTGCTTCTTATGCCAATTTATTATGGAGTTAAATTAGCAGTGTAACAGAATATAAAGCACTATATTTGCATTGCATCTATTAATCAAATAAAAATGCAGAGCAGAAGTGAGAGAGTAAGTTTGGAAACCATCCAAAGAGATTTGGGCATAAAGCTTGATACTATATTACAACAGACAATTTTAATGAATTTATGAAACATTTTTTTCATAACTTTTAGACACACGTATATTTGATACCAGGTTTTTGTCTGACTCGGTCTATACTGTTAAGTTTAACAATCAAATCTGTTAAGCTTTCTATTTTATTGATCAGTGATTGTGTACTTGGCCTATACGCATAAAATGGACATATATTATGGTCTTGTCTTCAGCCCACTCTTTTTACAAATCTAAGAGGGTTTATATCATTGTGAAATATTAAACCTGGATCTTCGCCTAGGCTCTTTCCATTTAAGCTCTGCAGTTCATGCTCTTTATGCTTTGTTATGGTCATAACCCCTTCAGAAGTAAGCCCAGTCTCTGAAATGCGAATGGGAAATGAAAGTAGGAATATTTATTGGCAAATAAGTGCCTGATTATCATAATTAGGGAACATTTCCAATCTCATTTTTATCTAAATAAATAACTGGAAAATAATCCCCTTTGCATACTGAATGTTATTTAAATTAAAACTACTCAGCAGTTTCCACCATTCTGATGCAAGTATTTTGTGGCCATTCTAATTTAGAGAGAAACTACAATGTTAGAAGCAAATCTTAGTAAAAACAGCTGGAAGAGAATATGGAGTCGAAGGGGTTTGGTTCACTTCCAGGTTGTACACATAGAGGATCCGCAGTCGTGGAAGCTGACAGCAATGCCCACTCCCCTGGTGCTGGGGCAGTGCTGGTCAGGACGGTATATACCCAGTAGGAAGTGAAGATGCGATGGGTCAGGTGCCTGTAGGGTTTGCCGTTTCAGTCTGGTCCTGGCAGCATTTGAAGGCAGCAATGCAAACCTTCCTCGTGTTCCCCCTAAAACGTGACTGCACCCAGCGGTGGAAGCAGGTGAACATTTCAGTCCCGTACTGCACCAGTAAGACCGAGCCAAGCCCTATTACTTCATAGTTAGGAGTTATGCTATATTAAAAAGAGCTAGAAACAATTAAACACAGCAGCATCTAGCTAGAATTAAACACACAGAGATTTAAGCAAGTACAATTATTTAGAAACTATTTTTAAAGACCTGCTCACAGCAATCGTGCTGCAAGGTGGTTTAAAACCTCAGTGGTTTTGAAATTAAGGGATAAAAAAAAAAGTGAGCGAGAGAAGGAGAGAATCATCAGCCACTTCAAAGCAGGTCTTGCTTTGACATCAGAAAGTCAATTCACTCAGCTTAGCAGCATTCAATTCTCAACAACATTTTGTTCTGGGTCTCTGTCAAGTTATTCTAGGCTGTGAAATTGTCAGGAATGATGGATGACTATCAGCCTTCTGCTATCTTCTTGCCTTCTCCTTAGAGATTTGCGGCTGCTGACTGCAAGGCAAATTCCTCTTCTCTGGTTTTCTTTTTTTTTTTTTTTTTTTTTGCACAACATGCCAAATGAACAACAGTAATTATGAGAAAGCCTACACTACAATTATTTTAGCACTTAACTTTGTATTGACATCTGTAAGAGACAGAGCTCTCTAGATTGATTAGCAAAGATATAGCTTCCTGTCTTTATACTAATGTTTCTACAGTTATTTCTTCATGTGCAATTTTCACAAAAACACAGGTTTTTCAGCCTTTAGTGTTCTAAAAATATAAATTGCATTAATTGTGAAAAAGTTCTAATACCTAAATTAAAATTATTGTGCCAATGTTTCAAAAGAGAAGAACAACTTAGTGGACACGTCTCCAGGAGACATTTACTGCGGAGCTGCCTAATTAGCTCCGCAGTAAACTCGCAGTATCTGTACGTGTGGCCCTATTAGGCTGCAGGAAACTAATTAACTCTGCCACAGGTTAGTACTTGTAAATACCAGTGTTCTTCAGTGTGCAACAATGCACATGTAGACACTGATGGCGCTGGCTGGGGCACGAGGATGCTTTACTGCAGGGGCTGCCTGCCAGCTAGCCCCATCGCAACATGTTCCTGACCCCGCATTGCTATTCCCCGTTGCTGACCCCGCAGACCCCCTGCCAGCCAGGGCTGTTCCAACCCAGCTCAACGTGCTGTGGTCCCAGGCACGAGAGAAGACACTGCCAAGAAGCAATAAACTCTGGACAATATGTGCCAGTAGGATTATCATACGTCTGCGTTTTCCCAGACATGTCCTCTTTTTTTGGCCCCTTGTCCTCCATCTGGGCAATTTTTTTAAAATGTGAGCAAATGTCCAGGTTTTTGCTCTGCCTCTGGCTTTTCCCAGGTAGTAGCAACTTGGATGCTTGAAGCTGGGAACAGCGGGCAAGGTGACTGGCTGTCGGGGGTCACGTGCTTTGCACCCAGGTTTTGGCAAACTGTTTTCAGGTAATAGTGCGTGTGTGTATAAGCACACGCAGGAGCTGAGTGAGCAGCAGGGCACTGGCAGCACTGGGGGTGGAGCAGGGGCTTAGGAGTGCCATACCACACCCCCCCCAATCATATTCCCCCTCCCCCCACTGCTCTTCTCCCCCTGCCCCTCACCACAGGTGTCCTCTTTTTTGATCCCGGAAATAAATTTCACATGTAGACGTGCCCAGCAAGGAACAATGCTATCTCAAAATGCCACAAAAATTGAGACACTCTTCAGATGCACAACAGTTATTACCTGTTCTCTAGGTCTCCTATTGTGTCTAAAAGAACCAAGAAATTTAACAAACAATTCAAAAAGCTGTACTAATAAGCTAATTAATCTGTGTTGCTCTCATCCATGTATGCAACCCTTTCAAATCAATAGATCACATCTTCTTAGCTCAGGACAAGAGGCACAAAGCGATTAAGAAACATTTACATTTAAATGAAGGCATTGAAATAGTAAACCACATTATCCCAACTCAAACAATATGATGTTTATCTAGGAGATCTAGACATAGAAATCCCAAAAAGAAATCATTATACTTTCTCCTACTATTGTCACCCATTCACTTAGAGATTCCCTACTTACACTTTTTCTTTCAACACCCTTCTAAGATCAGGTTTTGGTCCATTTTGTGTTTCAGCTTCTAGTAGCCCGAGTATAGCTTGCAGATAACAACCAGTCTCCAAATGTTTCAAGTGATCCCTCCCTTAACTCGAGGACAGATCCAAACAGATTTTACACAGGAACCTCCACTTCGGTATTACAGTTCGTAAAACTTAGGTGCCTTGCCCAAGGGAAAACAATCCACATGGAGAGTCTTAGGCGCCTGGGATCACTACAGAATGAATGGAGTGATGTCAGTGCCTGAAGGGTGATCCAGATTGTTTAGGGGCTGAGCAGAACAGCACCTACAGTGAACCAATAGGAAATGCTAGGTACTGGATTACGCCGGATCTCCATCTCCTCCCAAGGTGTCCAACTGGGGACTCCACATTTACTGCCTGTCTTCTTGAGATTCGGTGCATTCACAGAGGCAGCATTTATCTGAACATGGACTCCTAACCGACAGTAACAAGGGGCTCCCAGAACCCAACGTAAACTTTTAAACATGCATGATGGTGGTGGTAGTGGCCACCTTCTGCACAACAGCTTAGTGGGCAGAGCATTTGTCCATCAGGAAGGAGGTTCCAGGAGAATCTCCACTTCCTAGGAGGGTGCACCTATAACCGAGTCTGGGTGAGACCCTTGAGCAACCAAAATTGCAAGACTTATGGGGCCAGATGGGAAATGAAGGAAACAGCACACAACTCAGTAGCCCAGTGCAGAGGGCATTGCCTGGGGGGGAGGGGGTTGTGGGGAGGATAGGAAAGTCTTGGGTTCCCATCCTTGCTGCCAGGTTATTTTTGTTTTGTTTTGTTTTTTAAATCACAATGGCTGCTTAATGCAAAATGATCCAACAGCCCTGATGTCAGGGACCAGAACTTAGGACTTCTCCTTCCCAGGGGAGTATCCTCCTCAATGGGCTACTTATTCATACTCCTCCTTGTTTGCTTACCCCGTATATGTGAACTCCAACAGAAGAGATGTATAGGGCACCAATATGGATCATAAAGTAATTCAGACAGCACCTATTTGGCCAGTCTGGCTCAGTTTTGAGCATATACATGACTTGAAGTCCAGGTGCTTAGGGATTTTTTTCAGCTAAAATGGAGATTCCTAAGCACTTTTCAGCTCTTAACGCAGGGTCAATTTGGACTTCTTTTTGTGTGGATGTTGATAAAAACACCTAACCTCTATCTAAATCCTATTTAGGCACCCAAAAGAATGATTAGGAACTGAGTCTACATATCTTTTCCTCTGTAGTTGTTCATGGATAATCATCTTATATTTAAACATGGAAAAGGATAGCAGCTGCTTTTCTCCAGCAGAAAGTTTAATCCTAGATTTTAGTAATCTTAAAATCCAATTTGGTGCCTTGACATTGCACTGTGTTACATCCACCATATTTCTTGGAATAATGTGAGAACGTTATCTTTCAGTATGCATTGTTATTTACGTGAAGAATAACATTTATGCTGGAGTGAAGTTCCCCCATTACAACTGAGATGTCGTTTCACAAATGTGTTACTGGTACAATCCGGAATGTGCTTTTACTCTCCATCTTGACTCTTGCAATAACATTTCATCCTATCTTCTATATGCAGCTTGAAAGAAAAAAACAACCCAACTTTTAAATGTCCCAAAATATCAGAAAAAAACATCAGTTTAATTTTGTGAACTTCTGCATATAAAAAATTACCCCTTTCAAACACACAGGAAAAACAGCTTACACAGAAGGGCAACATTTTCCCATGGAGTTTCTAAGGCAACGATTCAGCAATTCAGTAATACCTACATACAAAAACAGTCCCGTGCCCCACAGTGAAAGTATACAATTGAAAAAAAATATTACTCAAGAAGAGTAAAGGTATAACTGGGGACTAAATAATTCTCTACCAAATTACTCAAAAAAGTACTTGCAAATAAACAGGGGGGGAAAGCACCAAAAAACTTTATGCATCAAGTCAAATACTATTAATAATTTTTAATCTGAAGATCTACAATACATGAAAAAGTCACATTTTACTTTTCTAATAGCTAATCACATATCATTCTACTTAAACCTTAATTACCTAGGCTACAAAGTACTTCCATATTTTTTTTGCAACAGAGATACAAATATATCCACTCCTAATGAATGTCCTAAATACCTCCTAAAAATGTCTTTTGCTCGGATTGGTGGCAAACAACAACTTAATGTCAGAGAGAGCAGTAACAGACACAGCAGAGTCTTTGTAATGAGATGAAATGCAATTTATACAATAATCTTATTTCCTAGAAATACATACACCGCTTCTTGCTTCACCTTTTAGACACAGTATAGCACTGTTTGCTTTATCTCCATTTAGGTTTCAACTTTAATCACATCTCAGAAACTCCTATAATAGAAGAACGGCACCAAGCTTGTCTACAATACTTGCATGCTAGCGGCATTTTGCCTTGAAATTTCCCATTTGCTGCCAATTGGAAGGTACTGCACAAAGTCACAGAATACAGATAAGGACTGAAATCCTACTATCAGGAAAAATTTCTTTTCTCGCTAGAGAAGTTAAAACACTATTTAATCAAATATTCATTTACCTTTAAATGTATTCATAAATTTTCTTTTACCATATCTAATACTGTTCACATGCTTATCTAATATATACTTCATGGTGACCTTCCGCTACTTTCTAGCCCAATACTATTCTAGTACTACCGTCTAGTACTTTTAGTATTATGGAAACTCTGTGGTAACTGTGAATTCTTAGATGTCATATAGTTGAAGAAAGAGAACAATCCTGTACATCCATGTCTGCAGCTACAGTATGTAAAATAGAGGTGAGGAAGAGCAACAAACAAAAATGCACGCAAAATATTTTGTCGATGCATACATAACCCTTCTGCTGGGCACCGGTTGGCAGCAACAAGGGCCGGGCTCAATTTTGGGCTACTAAATATATTTTACCTTGGCTTGAGCCCCCTCCAGACCACCTGGGAAACACTAAGTGAATTCCCAGGGTGTCCTGCATAAACAAACCCCCCCGCTTCTCACAAGCAGTGTAAACACAAAAGACAGATTTATTACAAAAACAGAACAAATAGCAAATGCAACGTAAAACACAACTAACTACAAGACATAGTCTATAGGTTGCACTGAACTAGGGGAAGCTACTAATGAGTGTGGGTCCTTCAGCGGTGCAAGGGCCCCTTCTTGCTCTTGGAGAAATGGTAGCATGTCAATCTTTGATCTCACGGAGGGGCTGTATGTGTGTGTGGGGCATGACTGTGGCTCCAGACAGCATGCACACACCCCAAAACTTCTGGGCTGGATTATTTTGGTCTGCTGAAATGAAACTGCAGGAAAAACTCAAAAGGAGCCAAGTTGATTAACGGCTACAGTCAGCCCAACCACACAGCTTGATTAGGGCAAGGGCCCATCAAAAGAAACAAGGGGAAAGACCAGGCCGACCCTCTAGGCCTGGGCTACAGGTAGTGTGGGTCTCAACTGCACTGGGAGCAGAAATTTGCAAACCTCAACCCTGACCCGAACTGGCAGGAATAGAAATTCCCAAGTTTCAACCTTGTTTAAACTGCCAGGCCTAACTCCTGGCCAGAAAATCCAAGGAACCAATACTCTTTTCCCCAGTATTAATCCCTTAAAACCTCAAAAGAAAAGAGGAGAAGAAAAGGAGGAGAGAGGAGGAGTTCCCAGACACAGAACAATTCTACCTCTCTCTCCTCTCTACCTGAGCTTCCTAGTCGCTATCTGCAAACTCTTCCTTGGAGGAGACTTCACTCTTCAGCAAAACCTAGTAGCTTCTCCTCCCCAGACCGGCCTAGCTCACCTAATATATCCCTTTGCATGACATCACCATGGCTCTGTCCAGTCAGGGAGCACCACACTCCAGTTCCTCTCCCAACCAATCACTCTAAAGAATCCTGTTTTCCCTGGTCAACAAGGCCAGAGGGTTTTACATATTTTCTTCAGATACAGGCCCCAGCTTGCCACGTACTGAGCACATGGCCAAAACCCAGGGGCCATCTTGCACACATAAAACACACATGCACACACACAAAACACAATGTACAACCCAAGTGTGTGTGTGGGTGTTACATCTAATGAGCATTATTAAATAATGAACCAATACCCTGCCACACGGTTGCCATGGCTTTCCCGACATCACAGATGTACAACACTGGGACATTTACATGGTATCATGGCAAAATTTTCTTTTCTAATGGTCTCTTTGGTCCTACTATTAACTTATCAAACACGGCTGGGGGATTTGTTGATACTTATGTGGAAAGAGTAGCAACAGGTGCTAAGTGGGTCTTCTGGGCAGTGGCAGGAGAGTCCAGAAACATTCTGGGGAAAGGAAACCACCAAATCAGCGAGTCTTTGTATGGAAATGATGCCCATTCTTGCCATAGACCTTTTGGTCACAGCTTCCTTATGTTTCAATCACGTCTGATGGTTCCCAGCTGATGCTTAGTTCCTTGTTTCTGACCTAGATCCTTACCAGCTCCTACTGAGATCACAGATGTCATTCTGTGGCTGACCAACTACTGTGGAGCTTTGCTAATTTAAGTTAGAGAATGCCTGCAGCACTATTTCTCGTACGTGCACCAGGACACCCTGCCCACACCCATACCTAATCCAGAAACTTTCATGCACACACACTCCATCATGGCCCCTAAGCTGCTTGCAGATATACAAGTACAGCAAGCGTTGCACTACAAGCACACAATGCATGAGCATTCATTGTTCCACCCCCCCAGAATACCCTATGTTAATGCAGCAATTTAGTAACCAATACCAAATATTGTAATAAATAGAAATCAAACTACAGGTGTCAAATAACTGCGGGGAGAACACTAGGCTGAATAAAATCCTTCTGGCCTGATTGTGTTTCTTTGTTTACCCTCAATTTTGCCAGTTTAGGCATTTGTCGTTAGTCGCCGAATTATCTGAGTGAATTGGCAAGAACTTGGACTTGAGAAAAACCCAACAACCCATGTGTAAACCCCCCTTTAAAAAAGAAGAAATGCAGCTTCACAACAAAAACATAGAAGTCACTCTAGAGGTCTCAGCAATGCCCTCCTAAAAATTCACATTCCAAAAGACCATGGACATGCATATCCAAAGTCAAAATTGCCCCAAGAAGGCCATGCAGGTATGAAAAAAAGCAGTCCGGTAAGCCTTCTACAGACCTTCAGAGTACCTCCTAGTCCTCCTCGCCTTTCTGAACTCCCAGGATTCTTCTTCCAGGTTCTATCCTCTGGAAGATCCTCTTCACCCGACCTGCATCCACTTAAATACTCAGAGCATGTCTTAAACATTTTGACCTGGTGCCATAGGTCATCAACTAGCACAGGGGTGGGCAATTATTTCAGGTGGAATGCCGCTTACTGAGTTTTGGCAAGCCATCAAGGGCTGCATGACAGGTAGCCAGAGGCAGATAAATATTAATTTTCTAAATATTTTAGGGGCCCTGTGAGCCAGATAGAATGGCCCGGCAGGCCGAATCCGGCCCCTGGGCCACATTTTACCCACTCCTGGACTAGCACCTTCTAGGTCCATGGCTGAGTCCTTTTGATTTAATGGAGTGAATACATCATGCACAGACAAGAACCCTTAACTCAAGTAGATGCTGTATCTGCCCCATCTAGTTTTGTTACACAAAGTTTCCCTAGCATAGTCGCTGTGTGCGTGTTTCTACTCTCCCGGTAGAAACTATAAAGTGCACACACAACTTCTCCCGAGAAAAATGAGTTCTCTCCAGGAGAAAGATCTTGCAGGTACCAACCTGTAAGATTTCCCTTGAAAGAGAAACTCTCTCGCAAGAATGAACTCTTATGGACTTCCCCACCTAGTCTGCTTTGGGAGGGCAGGGGAGCCCCAGCTGCTGCTCCCGGCCCTTCCCCCAAACTGGAAATTGCCTGGTTTGGGGGAGAGGTTGGAGGCTCTGCCCCACTGTACTCTTTGTTCCACTCCTGGCAGTTTCAGGTGCAAACTTGAACGTGTCAGCGCCCCCGTCCCCCCCAATATGGCACTTTAAGAGCTGTGCGCTGGCAGCTCTGATGCTTTACCCCACTGTAGAGCAGTGGCTGCTCTCTGCTGGTTCACCAGACCACACATCCCTGATCTGGGACATAGGCAGTGGGTTTTGCCCTGCTACTCCAGTCCCCCTGGGACTGAGAGAAGTAGAGAAAGCTGCTGCTTGCCACTCATGCCCTAGACTGACCCTCCACCTGACAAAGGCATGGAGAGCAGAGGAGAGGGGCAGTTGCAGGCTGAACTGCTGGAACAATTTCTAGCCATGGACATTTCAAGTTTCCACCACTAGAAATGCACACCTCTTCAAGAGCAGCCACTGGCACATCCTGCCATATATCCAGGTTCAGTGTATGTGAGCAGGAGAGGGCAACCCTGGCACTATTCAATAAATCTCAAACATTTCTTCTCCACAGCTAGTAGTCTAATAAATACATGTTGGGTGCAATATAAAAAGTTAATACTGTAATAATGTCTTTGAATTTTTTTTTAATTCACTATCCCCAGCGTAGCACTTGTTTTCAAACTTTAAATAGTTGCATGCTCTCTTTCTATTTTTGAAATTCCAATTGGGGATTTACACTTTTCTGTTTGTGCTTCACTTAACAGTGGAATATTTTTGAAGTTATTCAGAAAAAAGGAGACTTACTTAAGTTTTCCTGTTCTTCTGCAGGCAAAAGTTTTGATAAAATTCAACCAATACTTTGAAAGTTACTTTTCCATCTTCATGCATTTCAAATACTTTTCAGTGTCAAATTTTGAAGTCAAATTAAACTAACGCAAGTCTAACTGTTGCTTCCTTAACTGGTAGATATACTATCTTTAGGTTTAGTTCTCTATATTAAAACTACCTTTGTTTAATATTACTGAGCTGTTCACTTTAACTATTAAAATGGAGAATGATTGTATGTTTCAGAATATTTATATATTCTTCATCTTGTTTATTTAGGTTTTTTTCTAATACAATTCTAACTTTTTCTGTTTTTTTTCTATACTATTTCCTTAACTTTCTTCCATCTGGCTAAACGTAATACACTTAGGGACCTCTGGAAAAAGCTTTGTTTAACACTGCCTACAAGGGACAAACTGCATTTCTTCACCTAGCGGTATTTCACGTCTGTTTATTTGACACACCTAAAGTCAGCACAAAATAGGTTTTCTACTTAGTCATGAAATAACGATAAGAAGATACAGCAGCTGTCTAAAACAAAGCAGAAAACCTTTTAGAGGGCTCACAACAGGATATTGGGAGGCTCAAGGAAAGCCAAGTATACTGCCAGCAAGAGTTGATTAATAAAGATATTGGTGAAGGGAAGATGATTGCTTGACTTCATAATACACAACTGAGGCTGAGCTGTCACAAGCAATTGTTAGAGCAGCAGATGCCTCGGTTTTCATCCTGATGCTGTTACTGATATGCTCTATGACCTTGTTAAAGTTGTGTAACTTCTCTGTGCCTTCTCCCTCCCACCCCTTTCTAAAACAGGGATACTACTTACTACTGCTCTACCTCCCAGGGGTGCCATGAGGCTTAACTAATTATATTTGCAAAGTATTGACATTGTTGAATTAAACTACTAATAAAGCATACGACTGGCAACTAGATCAGAAGCCGAGGAATGATGGTTTGATGGCTACAACACAGGAGTTCTGAATTCTTGGCTCAGATCTCCTATAGCTTTGTCATAGGCAGCTCATCATTCTGGTCCTCTGTTTTTCTTCTCTGTGAAATACCTACTTCACAAGTTTGGTGGAAAAGTTAATAATTAAAGTATCAGAGAGTGGGCAGCATTAGAGAAACACCTAGTTAAAGGTAAACCACAATCCACACTGAAGTCGATAGAGATAGAACAGGGGTGGGCAAAATGCAGCCCGGGGGCTGGATGCGGCCCGCCAGGCCATTCTATCTGGCCTGCAGGGCCCCTAAAAAATTTAGAAAATTAAGATTTAGCTGCCTCTGGCTGCCTGTCATGAGGCCCTCGATGGCTTGCCAAAACTCAGTAAGCAGCCCTCTGCCCGAAATAAGTACCCACCCCTGAGATAGAATATCAACCTCAGTATTACTAGGAATAGTGGGTGTAAACTAGTTGAGAGTGGATTTAGGTTAGATATTAGGAAGAAAATTTTCAGAAGTAAGGGTGGCCAGGATCTGGAATGGGCTTCCAAGAGAGGTAGTGCTATCACCTAGCTTGGAGGTCTTCAAGAGAAGGCTAGATAGTGACCTGGCTGGGGTCATCTGACCTCGGTCCTCTTTCCTGCCAGCGGCAGGGGGTCAGACACGATGATCCACTGTGGTCCCTTCCGACTCTACAATCTATGAATCTATGAATTACACCCAGGCAAAAGGATTTTACTTTGACTGAACAAATTTCAAGGCATCTTTCTGTCCCACAGCTAAGGGGCCACAGGAGAAGCAAGTGCTATATACCCCTCCTACTCCTGCCTAAAAGAGCCTTTGCAGGATGAGCCTTGTCCCATCTTGTAGTTGCAAGGGATGGGTGAGCAGGGTGGCAGTCCTGGGCACCAACTCGAGAGAGATGCCCCATCTAAGTGGTTGGTGCAATGGTGGTGGCAGCAGCAGTCAGGTGTAGGGACCTTCTTGCACTCCCACCCTCCACAGGAACAGGAGCTGAACATTATATTTGTCTGAAAGTACTTTTAATAATTGGCCCGTTTCTTCCACAGCCTATTTCCAATAACACCTGCCTCCTTCTGTTGTCTGGGGGAGGTAGTCCTATGACTCAAGTGTGAAAAAGGAAAAACGGGGAAAAAGATTCTGCTGCTACAGACACTGATTTCTGAGCTAGAACAGCACTGACACACATTTTTAAGATCTGCTCAGATAAGTTTAAATATAAGCAGCTTCACCGGTAAATAAGCAAGTAAACAACAGAGGAGGGCAGGATAAGAAAAGGACCAAAGTCAACACATGCCTTGGAAAATAAGAGCCTACAATTAAGAAATAAGATAACACCAGGAGGCTTATCTCTGTTTCAGTCGCAGACGTGTCTATATGATTTATATGTGAAAAACAATATCAAAACAAACCAAATTGAAACTTTTTTTGCATTTAGGGGGCTGCACGTTTGTACTCTTCTTCAGTTACACAGTGATAATTAAGAGAAGACGTTTGAAACGCCCACTTCAAAAACTCAACATACTTAATATAGGGTAGGATAACAGAAAACTTAGTAAAGATGTCAGCTCAGTCTAACATCATAATTACTGTGTACAATTCACTCCTGAGGGGTTTTCCCAGTTGAAATAATTGCATTACTTCAAGTTCCTTTTATTAAAAAAAATTACAGATAGGCATAACATGCAATTTTGCAAACAAAAAATAGTGTTTTCCTTTTATTTCCAGTTTTTATATTTTCCTGGCAAAATGCTGCATGCTACAGGGAAAACAATAGCATTCGGCTAGGAGTAAACTTTAAAGCTATAAACCAAATTGTATGCAATTAAAATGGCTGTTTAAATGACAATGACCCAAGTAAACTTCTGAAATACTTGATGATATGAATTAAAATTTCCACTCTACGAGATTCCACGACCATTGCACTCAAAGATTGTATAAGAAGGCCTCTGACAACGTAGTTTCATTTCCCTCATGGAGATAATTACTTGTTGACCTCAGGAAAGCATCTTGGGCCAGCCTCCTAAAAGTTTACTAGGCTTACTGTTGTACTTTGTCAACTCTGGACTAGGTACAACTGAGCTTCTACACAGGGAAAAGGAAATAAGCTGGCACAGTGCAGAAAGAGCCTGAAACACAAGCTTTCCTGGGGGGGGGGTGACCCCTAAAAAGTGGTAAAACTGAAAGAGGTGTAAGGGTGATGTTTCCATGGAAAATCTCATAGCAATAGGACAGCTACAGCCAGCCAGAAGAGGCAATGCAATTTTGATGTAAGAGTGGGCACTTACATCAAAATGCCCAAGAGAGCATTTTGTATAATTAATACAATTGTATATAATTAATAATTATATATTATTAATAATATATAATTAATAATTGTATATTAATGCAATTGAATATACTCCGATGCAGTTTGCGGGCACCGTGTTTACACGTGCACCCAGGAAAGCAGCACGTTGAACCGGGTCAGAGCAGCCCTGGCTGACAGGGGGCCCAGGAGGTCAGTCTGCCAACCCAGGGCTGCTCCAACCCAGCTCCACATGCTGAGTGGGGTTGGCTGGAGCACAAGGGTGTCTACACGTCCATCAATGTTCACATGTCCATTGCTGGGCACTAAACACCACTGCTGGATAGTACTTGTGTTTACAAGTACTAATCTACAGTGGTGTTTATTAGTTTACTGTGGCCTAATAGGGCTGCATGTGTAGATGCTGAGACTTCACTGTGGAGCTAATTAGGCAACTCCCCAATAAACATCTCATGTAGATGCACCCTGCATCTCCTATTCATGAACCTGTTATCTCCCAACTTAAAATGCTACATTCATTTCTGGCTAGCTTGTTTCAGCAAAAGAAGGTTGCCCTCCATACATACAATGGGATGCTTACAAAATAAAGAAACCCAAATAGATAGCTGACTGACACTATCAAGTCTTTGGGGAAAGAGATCTTGTTTTTCATAGATTTTAGGGTTACAAGCTTGAATATTATGCCTAGCTCAAAGAAGATATGGAGACTAAAAGTCGCATGGGAAAGCAAGAGGAGAAACAACAGACTGCAATATCTGATTCGCATGCAATATTAAAGACTCCACATGCTATTCCATATGTAACTAACTAAAAAAAAAAATTTGTAAAATAGATACAATAGATAGAAGGCAGGGTAATGTGGCACCATATAGACTACCTTGGTCAGAGAAGCATGAGCTTCCAGCACCTGAAAAAGTAGGCTGTAGCCTACGAAAGCTCATGCCTCTCTGAATGAGTTAGTCTCTAAGGGTGATGTTACATCTAGACTACACTAAGGGCACTTAAAACACAGGCATCTGCACATTAAAGCTGGTTCACTCATGCTAAGTGCCCTCTGGGCATTTCAAAGTTATGCCACTTCATGTGAGGGTTAACTCTGAGCCATGCTACCTAGCTTGTGTAGCTCGTGTTAGGTTAATGTCAGTCCACTTCATGGAGATGGAACAAACAATTTGTGGTCCTCCTGCATCCCAGGATGCACTGCTCCCAGCCCCCCCCCTTACCCAGAGCACGGATAGAGCCCAAGTGCCCTGGCTCCTAGCCATACCCGTGCTTGCCATCCCTCTAGTGGTAAGTCAGTGCTGTGCAGACAAGAAATGGTATTAACCCTTAATATGCAACTACTCACAGCACATAGTAACTTCACCACGGCTTACCATTCCACAGATTTAATGTGATCTAAGCATGCAACTTTACCCTAAGCTAGCACCCAGCCTTGCATTCTGCCTATCTTCAGACTGATACAGCTAACCAACTCTCTCTACTCATAATAGTAACCATCCATTTATCACTAATGTGCTATAACACCATGATGCTGTTCAGCCTGTCCCTGGCTTTCTTCCAGACAACAGGAGGCATTCAATAGGCAGGTCCTTATCAAAAGTACAAGGTCAAAGCACTCCAGAGCTTAAGAGAAGGATTCAGCCTTGAAGCTGAATCTGCTCATTAAATGGGCCAAAACAAGAAGGACCCAGCTGACTTTCAACTTTGGCAGAGTTCACTTCTGGGTTTGAACTTAGAGTCCATTCCAAAATGGGTCTCAGAAAAATAAAAATTAACTCAAAAACCTATAAAGATTTGAAAGCTACTCTGTAACTTTGACACATCAAGAAAGGTAGAATAAATCACGAAAGATCCATTTTCTCACACTTATTTCTCACCAATATTAAAGTACCTCTAAACACACTAGAAACTAGGGCTGTGCGAAGCTTCGGATGGTGATTTGATTTGGAAGAAATTCGGCCCAATTCAGTGGCCAAATCTCCGAATCTGAATCGAATCAGGGGATCAATTAAATGGTCCCAATCAATTCAAAGCTCTCCAAATCTTCAGAAAAGATTCAGAGAGCTTTGATGATTTGGGCAGTCCCCGGATTGCCCCCAGCTGGCAGAAGCGGTGAGTCTGGGGGGGAGGCGGGAGGCGGGTTTTATTTTTTCTTAAAGGGCCAGGGCTGGCCTGGATGGGGCATCCATGGGGGACCGCGGGGAGCAAGTTGGGGCGGGGGGCTCATGCAGAGCCTCCCATGCAGCATGGGACAGCAGGGGGCAGCAGTGATTGCCCCCTCACCTGGCAACACTCGCCGAGTCAGGGCGGTTTTTTTTAAACAAGTGCCGGAGCTAGGGCAGGCGGGGCAGCCACTGCTGTGCTGGGAGAGTGGGCGGGGGATGGGCCTGGCTGATTTGGAGATTCAGCAGCAGCCAATTTGCTGCCCCAGCAGCTAATCAGACCGAATCCGATTTGGAGATTCAAATCAGGACAGTGATTCAAATCACCGAATCGAATCACTGTCCCCCAAAATCGGCCGAATCCGAAGCAAATACTAGAAGCCTACTAGAAACCTCATCTGGTAACTGTGAACATAGGCAATGTGTCGAGGGTGCATGGGGGGAGGGGGGACAGGGACACATGCTCCCACAGATTACTGCACCAAGCACAGGATGCAAGGCACAGGTCTGCAGCCTGGCCAGAGCCAAGGCCCGGCAGCACTGCGGGGTGGCAGAGGTAGGACAATTTCTGCACCAATGGCAGGATGTGGGGCTGCAGCCCAGCCAGACCCAATGTCCAGCAGCAGCAGGGGTGGGGGTGGCATCAGGAAGGTGTGCTCCCCCCGACCCTGCCCCACACATACACTCCCAGCACTTACACATCGCCTATGCCTTTATCTTTAAATAATGGTATTTTTTCTGATGGGTCAGATCCCTTCCCTGAAGGCCAAATTTCCCTTGTCCCTTCCATCTTCCTTCCCTCATGCAGTCCAATTCTTCCCTTTTTTGCACAATTTTTTGGATCCCTGCCTGATTCAGGAATAAGAGATGGCTGATGGAAAAGGAAGCATTTTGTGAATTAGGTTTTCCATGAAAGGAAGTGCATCTCACATGGGTGCATGCACACACACACACACACACACTTTACAGCTGGGGAAACCAGTAAGCTCTTTGTATTGAAGATCAAATTCTGAATGAGAAGAACCTTTCAGACTATAACCCTCATCCTCTCCACACTAAGTGCCCTACACTGTGAGGAAATTAAAATATAATAGAAATAATTGAAAGGGAATGAGTCATCTTCCAATTAATCTAAACAATAAGATCCTGTTAGATAAGGTCTTGGAAAAAGAACCCATGTACTGTTTGACAGAAATTATTAAAGCAAGGGAAGTGACAACTTTTGCTTTCTTTATAAAGATCTGCTTTTCCCTTTCTAGCCTCACTTTTAATTCTGTGTGTTCAGCACTATATTTTATTATACATAACCTGGTTACATGAAGGCACCATGATGGTATTACTATTGACTGGGATATTAGAATAACCTTCAAAGGTATCATTCTTTCATAATATGAAACCACCATATCAATATACTTAACTTCCCTGCGCTTCAGTCACTTTCTTCCATAGATTTTTTAGCGATCCACCATGAAAGACACAGCTTCTACATGAGATTGATCAGAGGGGGACTCTAAAACAGAGGGTGCAAAATAGTTTATATATGCACATATACCATACAGTATATCCATGCACACATAAATGCACAAACCAGCCTCAGAGGAATATCAAGGTTAGGACCTCAAAAGTGCAGTGGATTAAACCTAAGGGTCAGATGCACTGGCTTGCATGAGGCAGGGGGAAGAGTTCTCAAACAACGAGGCTGTTTTTGAATGCCCAATAAAAACTGCTGATAACATTCACAGTCCCTGCGCTCCCTGTTTTCTCTGCATCCGCTGCAAAATGAGCTAAACAGCAAATAAGCAGCAAAATATATCAAGGGAGAGAAGCTCATACCATCCTATTTCTTGCACATTAGGAAGCTGCTGCTGCTTGAAATCTGGTCTTTGGTCTCTTATTTCTCCTTCGTTGTCTTCTATTAATCTCTACCTCCAACCTTCTGTGGGAGCTCTTCATCCCCTTTTCTTCTGTCTCTCTCTACTTTGCCTCTGGGTAATCCCATGCAAAAACACAAATAGCTGTCATCCCTGTGCTGACAACTCACAATACCTCTCTACTCCAGATCTGTCTTCTGTGCAAAATCAAATCTTGGCCTGTAACCATCATGCCTCTTTATAGACTCCAAACTATCTGTTCAAGTTAAACAAAGCAAAAACAAAGCAGGTTTTTCCCACGCCCTGCTTCCACCTCTTCTCCAATGGCTCCAGATATTAGACTCGCCCTCCTTTTTACGTGGTCTTCTTCACCAGCAGTGACCCTCCCTGAGTACTTAAGTCAAAGCTTTCTGCACAACATAGTTAAAATGTGGCTTCTCCTACTCATCCGCACAACAAAAACTCTCATCCGAGTTCTCATCATTTTGCATGACTATCACTACAGCGCTCTTCCCCAGGCCTTATCAAATGCAATACTGACTTGATCAAAATATTTCAGAATCTTGCTACTAAGAACATCTTGGTCATCATCACTTCACCAAAACCACTCCTCTCTTCAAATCCCTCTGCTGGCTCCCTCTTCTCTATAGCATCCAACATAGCCTCTAAAGCGCTTTGACAAAGAAGACAAGTAGCTTATTTTGCTGTTCAGTTCTCATTCGGCAGGGACATCTCCTCCTTGTTTAAAATATTGATCTTCATGCTTTCTCAAATGTTGCATGTCACACTAGGGAGGAACTTCTTGAACATCTTTAAAAACCCCGCGCCCCTTTTAAATTCCCCCTTTCCTGAGATGTCTACAAATACCTGATAACTGCTGAGCCACTGGACCCATCAGTCCACTGACAATCATGCTGATTTTTCCATTTCCTTGTACTACCCCATCTGCGTGTACCCATTAGTTGTCTCTTGCCTTATACTTCAGTCATAAGCTCTATGGGGCAGAGACCATCTTTTGTTCTCTGCGCGCACAGGTCTTGGTCCATGCCTAGGTCTCCCTAGGAACATCATCATACAAATGAAACAAAGATAATCACCACCCTCACCAGTGGTATCTTAGAGTGTTGCTAATACAACGTTATAGTAGCAATATTTCAATCTGGAACATGAAATAAGTAATCATTTAAGATTTTTTTTTTTAAATCAATGGGGGGTGGAGTGAAAAAAAATCACATGATTTACTAAAGTTTCTATTACTTTTCTGTCATCAGCTCTAATCTTGATGATTTGAAATGGTGATGAACAATAGCAATAGAGCCACGTCCTTAAAAAATGGTGGCAAAGGGTAGAACAATGGTCAGATCATGATTTAATGACACAAAACCCAAGTGTGCTCTGATATGCTTTTCCTTACTAGATTCATACACCTCCCCCCAACCAAAAGAAAGAAACTAAAAAAGGCTCAGGGCAGCTTATATTGTATTAAATCTAGGACAAATCCAGTTAAGCTATTAGGATCCATGTGGTTGTTCCTGGGGAGCAAATCTGATCCACAAATGCTTTTGGAGTAAATTACATGTATGAGATTTTATAACTACGATACAGCCTAGGTGCGCCGCACATTTTATCTCCAAAAGGCTGTTAGAAGCTGAGAATTTTGCAGTTGTTGGAGGGTACTTGTCAAATGAGAAGCAGGAGAATAGGAAGCCCTATAGAAGAAAACCTTGAACAGAGTGAACTGTAAAGAAAACAAGAATATTGCTACATTTTATAACTGGGACCTACTTTGCTAAGTGCTGCTTGAACTCCATAGGAGGACTTGCCTCTTCACCTCGATTCAAGAAAAATGTACACACATGCACACACACACACACACACACACACAAATACAGAATATCACTTCAGCTAAAAACACGGCCAGGCTGTCTTCTGATTTCCCTAAAAGAGAACACTCAGAACCACGCAAAACAGATGGCATCAAAGTCCATTGCTATAGCTAGTAAAAGCTACATCGATAATGTTAATCAGTGGTTTTCAAAGGAAATGTAGTCTCTCTTTTATAATTGTCAAGGTTTATAAAGAAAGAGTAAGTCACTAAATTGAGTGTTTTCCATGGTGGGTTTGTTCCTGGTGGAGCCATCCAAGTTAATAGCCCCCGATACAGCAAGCTGTTGAGAGCCCTCCATTCTCATCAATGTCAATGGGAGAGGAAGCTCAGAGCCCTTCAGTATATCAACATCATTTCTTGGTTGGGTCCCCACCAACAGAAACCTGGCTTTGCTATCTTTTTGTTTATTCGTATTAGAAATATTTTCCCAATAAAACCTGTAATTTGTTATGCCAAAGTCTAACGGTGTTCAAAGTCTTCAAAGCAGTGGTAAGTATATCCCACCATTGCCCAAAATAAGGTTGTTCCTACAGTGGACTGTGGCTCCTTTTTTTCCCTAAAAATAAGTGCATGTATTCATTTCTCTCTCGCATTTTTGCTTATATTCCTAGAGAGAGAAAAAAAAACAAAAAACAACAAACCACACAAGCTCCCCCCTCCTCCCCAAATGTTGTCTCAAAAGACCAGCCCACGTTAATCAGCAGTGAAATGCTTATGGCGGCAAGCTGTTTGCATTATTATAGAAAAATCTACAAAGAAATTGTTGCAGAAAATTTAAAAGGAGCCATATTTGAAAGTACTTGTTATTATCTATTCTTTCATGGGATAAAAAACCAGAAAAGAGCAACAAGAAGTCTGAGATTGAAGAGAGCCTTTGTTACCATAGCTACTGGGCAGGTGTGTCATTTTCAACTATAAGCACACATTTGATAAGAGGTTTCTGACTGCAAATGCACCTGAATAAAATAAAGAGGAGGTGCAGAGAAAGAAAAGGAGATAGAAAGAGAGACTGAGCTGTTTCACACCTCCAGCTTATCTCAGCCGATGTGTTATCATGGCTTCGAAATTTCCATCTAAACAAAGAAAGAGCAGGCTTTCAGAATGCGCTGGGTTGTGATCTCTCAAATCTGTTCACCCTTCGCTCTACCACCTTCTTGCACATCTTCGTACCAGATGCTCAAGAGATGGGCGACGTTTCTAGACGTTCGAAAGTCTCCCTTTCGAACCCCTCTGACTTAATATACACGAGTTGAGAAATGCTCATTTCCCTATGGAAATATGTGAGAGAAAAAAAAATATTGGGGAGAAAAAAAAAAACAGCACTCAAGTTGGTAAATAGCTGAAGGAAACAACTGCTGTTTAGAAAGAGATAAAATATTTAAAATGCAATTTCGGCTGATTTTAAAATTCTGATTAATGATGTGTTTGATGAAACCCAGCAGGAACAGCATCCTAAACTAAAACGATGCCAAACTTCACTGTGTTAACAAAATTTCATTGCCCTGAGCATGAGCAAGGGAGCAAAATATTGTGAAAGCTAAAGACGGGAGTCACCACTGCTTTGGATGCTCATATTGCTGCGTTGAAGGATAGGTAGATTTCTTTGTCTTTTTTTTAAGGGAACTACAATTCATTTATTAAAAAGGTGGTTGTAGTGTGCCCCTAGGAATGACACACACAGACACCCATGACATGCATTAAAGTTTCAGAAATTTCTTTCACGACTGTAATTGAAGGATCTGATCCCCTCACGGTGACGTTAAAGGGTATAAATGAAAGGGGCAAAAAGAAAAAAAAAAAACGGGCTTAAGGAATTTAACTTCTAAAAACCAAAAAAAAGCCCTGTTTATTAAGTCTGCTGCAAATAGGCTTAGTAGTAGTTTACTTGCTGCTTCTGGAAAGGAAGGAAAGGAAAAACAGAAAACAAGCAATCTCTTGCAATATTTTGCTGTGCTGGGCTTGGGGTCCAACTGGAAGAAAAAACAAAGATATATTAAAATAAATAAATGAATTAGGGTAGAACAATGATCTGACTTTTTCTGACCTGCAAACCAGAAGTTCAGTTTCAGTGGTGATTTGATCACCACCGCCATTCTACATTTTCCTTCATTTCCCTTTCTTCGTTCATTCTTTGCCTAGCATCCGACAGGTGGGGTCTTGCTTATAAAACCTCATTCCTCTCTGAACCAGTTTGTCTCGATGGGGCCACCCTGCCCTCCCCTCTGCCTAACTCCTTGCACATGCGGCACATCCAGTTCCCTTGAAAACTGAAGACAGAAAGCCCACGAGTGTCAAGCTATCTTATCTGTTTCAACAATTCTTTGCAGCAGAATAATAAAAAAGGAAGATCTCTGGGAGAAGAAAAAGATTAACTATGGAAGGGAAATTAAGGGACATTTGTAGCATAGATGGTTTCTTTCTTATATCTGCACGGTCATGAAACCCATACCCTCAAAGACGAAACTACTTCCTACATTATCGTGAATTAATATCTGCCTCTTGAAAAACTCACCAGCAGAGAAGATTGTAGCTTCAACAACAGTGACACTAATTTTGGAGTCAATAGATAAGAGTGGGTGGCTATTTTATTCCACTGCGTGTGTAGTGAATGCTGGCCATGCTGGGGCCCCAGAGAAGAGAGAGAACCCATTCCTTTGTCAGCTCTACTGGTCATGGCATGGATGAGCTGCCATATGACATTTCTAGGGTGCAGACAGAAGTGCAGTTCTCAGCTATAACTCAGGCCGATTATTGCAAAGCGCTCTGAGTTACAAGTTTACCGCAGACCAAACAGAAGTTCGCTGTTGGTTCCAGGACGGAGGTGAATCTAGCTGCGGGCTGGGATCCTGCAGCCAGGTTCCCATAGCAATAGCCAGGCTCGCTGTCTGTGGGAATGGGAGTGGTGGGAAGGCAGCAGCGGGAGCTCATTCTTGGGGCTCCCCAGCTGGTGCTGAAGGGTGGAATGGGTAAATTGGAACCCCCCCCACCTCAGGGGGGGCTCCATTTCACCCGGCCCACCCTCCAGGGAGGGCTGAAAACCCCTGAGATTGAACTCCCTCCACTCCCTTGCTCCTGTCCTGTTCTGATAACAGCAGCAGGCTGGGAGCTCTGCAGACACAAGATACAAAAGATGCTACATTTTGAAACGTCTTTATCTGATACCTCGTACAATGAAGGATCTGATTGTCACCCGATCAGCCATTTTTTAAGCTGTCTGAAGCCGTGCACTTGTGTTTGGTCACAGCTATAAGCTGGCCAAATTAGGCAAAAATTGTCACGTCTGTCTGAACCCCTAGTCAGACTGAGTTTGTTCGCTTTCCCTCCAATTCCTCATTATTCCATTGATAATACTTTGAAGATGCTTCAAATCATTAAAGCCAAAAGTCACAGCTCCATATTGTGGTGCACGCCTACAAGATGTGGTAAATTCACATTTCAGACGCATGGGATTCTGGGGCTCACTCATATGCATTTTACATTTGTTTAGATTTCTTTTTCCCCTCTTGTATGCTACTGCTGTTACAACAGACATTTCATGTGTACACTAGGTGTTCCCCTAACATTGTACTTCTACATTTCTCTCTTTTATTCCCTAATTCAGAGTGTACTGTTTTGTTTTGTTTTTAACTAAATTTAACTAGCAAATGAGCAGATGCATGTCTCACCAGTTTCAATGGAAATGAGACTGCATTTTTTTTTCTTTTTTACAGGCTAAATTGGTCAATTTTTGAAAGGGAAATCAAGGTGCTATAGAAAGTAAAACTGATGGTTCAGCAGAGGAGTACAAACTGAACCAATGCATCTGCTTTGACTTGGCAAGGCTTTGGTTCCTCGAGGTGCTTTGTTTCCAATGGAACAATGGTTTGACCACATGAGGTCATTGGAGTCCATGATGCCCTTTAGAAAAATATGGGAATTTACACTGGTGTTCTGGCCCTATCACAGCACCAACTTCTCCTATGGACTTTAGTTTGATAGTTAAAAAAACACCAACCCTCCCCCCGCCCAAGAAAAAAAAAGGAAAAGAAAGAGAGAGAATCTCACAAGAGGGTGCTAAGAGAAGAAAAATGTAATAAGGACAACTTGTGTTATTTACAATACAAAATCCCATTGTTTCTAAGGCTCTGATAAAACAAAAGGGAAGAACCAACTTGATCTACTAACTTGGCTAAATAGACTTCAAAACACACAGGTGGCAGATATAATTCTGGACTTCAGAAATGAGATAAATTCCCTCATATATTTTTAATTATACATATATTTCCTAAATCCTTACTTTTTGATTGTGTAATTGTACGGGTGATTTGTTAAAGCTGTTATGGAACAAATAAGAAACCTCAGTCTCAGGTCAAATGAAAACTAAGTATTAAACTAGTGCAGATGCAGGAAATCACTTTTGCATTTTTTTTTCCTTTTTGGAATTTAAATTCTGCATTTAGCACTGGTAATGGTTGAGAGATAATCCCTAGAACCACTTAAGAGAGAGAACTTTGTTACTGCTTGTCCTTATCTGGATAATCAAATAATAAAGTCCAACTGGCTACCAAAGCAAAGCTTTCAAGCTAAGTCTAAAATACTTTAAATGTAATTTGTTCAGTAAACTGCAGTACATTAAATTTCTATATTAAGTAAATTATAAGGAAGAGTGCACTTTGCAAAATTAAAAAGTGCTCCGTTAACTTATCTATTATTCCTCTGGGAAAGTTTCCAAAGTATGTCTAGTACAATTAGATTAAAAAAAAAAAATAGTTATGGACAGTCTACAGCCTGGAAAGAATTCGTACAGCTCAGCAAATGTATTTCCAATATTATTGTAGACTCCTTTATATTTTCCAAGGTGAAACTCTCGGACTACAAACACCATTCTTCTAGGTTGTATGGGCAAATTGAAAACTTTTAGATAAAAGTAACTACCTAACTCGCTATCTGGAGATTGGAATCAAGACACATTGATCACTTGCATGCTTTTAAATGAAGTAAATCTTTTTTTGAAAGTGCTCTTGAAATGGATTTGGGGTGAAAGTAACCGAGATCCATAGTTTAACAAATTTATTCAGCAGAGCGTTATTGTACACCAACTGACAGATTGCCAACATTGCATACTATAGACTGTGAATAAGGAAATGCTTCTAAACAACCAATTTCACACTATACACCTAGTGCCGTTTTATGAGGAGCTGAAAAAAACTCAGTTTAGATTTGACATCTGTCACACTTAAGTCAGTTGTAATTTTCTGTATATGGAAACCTGAAAGTACACAAGTCAAGTGGTCACCTGACCATGGTCCGCATGGACCGATTGATCAATGTTTCATTTAAATAATAAAAAAGAACAGTTACTTCCTGCCATTAAAAATCAAAGTGACAGAAGCTATAGATTTACAGCTTTTGAATTCTAGTGGACAATTCAAAGGAATGAAAATGCATTGCAAGGGAATTTCTTGGTGAGCTAAAGTAACCCCACTGAAATGGACTGCAAGAACTGTAAAAATCAACCTTTCTCCAGAAAACATCGTATTTGGCTGTTCTACATCAGCTACGACAAAGTATAACCCCACCCACCTTGGACTATTGGGGGGGACTTTTCCAAATGCAACCTGAGCATGCCCAGTGGAGCAATGGGAAGATACTGCATCCATCTTAGGAAGGCCAGTGAGATCCTTATGAACATGCTCAGAAATCAGAAATGGTGACAGCTGGCAACTATGTTGGGTGTACCACATATGCCCACCCAATGGAGGAAATACTAACTTCTGTGAATACAGGGGAGTCCGGGTGCTTAGTTTGGGTGGAAGCCCCTATGAAGAGAGCAGCTTTCTGCCAGGGAACGGCCAGAGCAGGAAGCTTCTCTGTTCACTCTTTGTTTTTTGTAAAGCAATAAGACATGAAAGCAGAGTGGAGGTGTCCAAGAACAGTTGCCTTTCCTGTTTTCCTTTCCTCAACTCAGACTAAGAATATCATCGGCTGGTGGTGCATCCTCCAAAGAGGAACAATAAAACTTATAATTTTGCGACTCTCAGTATTCTCTTTGTACAATTGTCATTGGTCACCTGTTATCTATTGGTTGTTATCATAAAAGAAGCTGATGATTTAAGACACTTTTTTGTTTCATGATTAGTCCCCAAGACAACTGCAATGACAGGTGCCCCACAATACCTGCTGCTGCTCTATACAGTGATACCAAGGCGACTGTACATTCTACTTCGCAAATATGAAAGCATATTGAAACAACGTATCTGGAAGCTTAGGAAAGTGCCATAGAAAAGGCTAACAAGTGTCAACATATATGCACCATATACATATATGCAGACCAAAGGTCTTCAAGGCTGGATTCTCCAGAGACCAGTAAGGTCCTTAATTTGCTCCAATAGAAATGATGCTAGTTTAGGATCAACTCAGACCTGCTGGACTTCTGACAAGTAACAAGACTTAAAACTTCAGCGCTAACTTCCCTCCTTGTTTTTCCCCTCAAATACAATGATCCCAGTTACAAATGGGGGAAAGAAGTGGAAAACAGCAAGCAACACATGAAGTGTCTGAAAATCACAGTCTAATCCAGGGGCGGGCAATTATTTCAGACAGAGGGCCACTTACTGAGCTTTGGCAAGCCATCGAGGACCTCATGACAAGCAGCCGGGGCAGATAAATGTTAATTCTCTAAATTCTTTAGGGGCCCTGCAAGCCGGATAGAATGGCCTGGCGGGCTGTATCTGGCCCATGGGCCGCATTTTGCCCACCCCTGTCTAATCTCACTTCTCAACTAAAAAAATCCAAGGAAGGTTGATGGTTCTGCACAGCAAACACATGGGAACTACCATGTAAGCATGTCTTTCTGGTCATGCTCCTAATGAATGGCAAATTGCCATGTCAGAGAAGAGTGTAACTCTCCAAGACAAAACATATATTGGGCTGCTGTGAAAATGTTTATTGGCTGCAGACTTGAAGGGGTGTAGTGGGATGGATTCTGCACACTCCGTACATTTCCTTTAATGATTGTGTAGTGGGATGCTTTCTGCACACTCCGTACATTTCCTTTAATGATACTGTATTTTAACAAGACTATTCCAGGGAGGCTGCCTATTAAAATTGTGAGACATGCTTGCAATCAACTGGATACTTGGCAACCATCAGTACATTTGCTTCCACTTCTCCTTCCGTACCGTCTCCTCCTGGACCAGCTCTCCCAGGAAGTAGTCACAAGGTGGAAGGCTGCATATTGTACGTTGGAAAGTCTTGTGAAGAACAAACGGGCTTTGATAGTTTTCTGCTTGGAGACAGCTGGTGCTGACTCAGGTACAGAGGAGCCTGGCAGACACTGTCATTCACATTCCCTGAGCCCTTTTAGGAGATAGCTCAAAAGATAAGCTCTCGAGATGCTTGCATTCCTGTCATGGTGCCAGCTGTCAGGGCTCTGACAATCAATCCCACCTCAGCATGCACGTTCTGGATCAAGGCAATAAGGCCATGAAAAGGAAAGTGTGATCTTGTCTTTGGGAGCACTTTAACAGTGTGAAGGCAGGAAAGGTATTGTGTAGTATGCATTGCAAATCCTTAATTTATGCACTTCACCTTCGGCTCTAAATTTTGGCAAGACAATGCCAGAGGGGTCACGCGTAGTCAGGCTGGGGGATAGGAGGGTGGAAACCCCCCAAACCATCTGAAAAGGTGTAATAAAGACTAAAGAGGGTATCACCCAGCCCCCTTGGAAGCTTCAATTGTATTAGAGCTTTTGGGATAAGATCGTGACTGAATCTCGAGCATAAATGACTACACAGTGGGCTGCATCTCACCACCCCGCACATAGGAGGCCACGCCGAGTGGTGGAAGTATATAGCTAGCTGACTTCAGTATCTTGCAAACCTGGCTTTGTCTTACCTTGGAGCTCTTCCCAGCAGTGTTCTTTCAGCTATGCTGAGGATGTTACAACTGAAAAACAGATGCCAGCTCCTGCCAGAATATGCGGAATGGCTCGTCTTCTTGCAACGTACTCTGCCCACGCTTGAATTTTTCGTACAAACGGCTATTATTTGTAATTCTTCATCGTGGTTTTCAGGATGCTTGTGTATGTTATACGCTGAACCTCACAGAAAGTTCCCGAATAATTGCTGTTACCTAAATTAAAGCACTTAGCAGTTTTTTCATTCCTCTTTTCAAATGGATTAACCAGCACTTAAAAACAGCCATTATTTTCTCCATTTCCTTTCTTCCTTTACCATCCCTGCTATTATTCTATGAAGGAGTCATCACAGGTACCATAGCCAGAATATATTGATGGAGCAAATGAATTTAGCTTCACATTTACTTTTCCACTCAAGACAGAGCATTTCTTACTCATTCTGTGATGAATGTTGTAACTAGGATCTGAATTCCAACTACAGCTACATCTACTATGTAAAACTTTTTTTTTTTTAATTTGACATATAGTCCTACTATTTCAATTATTTTAAGTTTTGATTGAGTGGGAGGCAAGAGCAGACGAATGCAGAAAAAAAAGGGAGGAAAATCTCTCATTGTATCTTACTACACGTAAGACTGGAGGCTTCAGATGTGATAAATTGTTAGAAATTAAGAAGGATGGAAAACATCATCTGACTGTAGGACATACCAGTGACTCAATTCACACCCTGCTAGATGAGGCATCTTGACTGAGAGATGAAGCAGTGTTCCACATGCTTATCCATCCTTTCTTAATAGCGAGGACTGCTGCCTTAAACACATCCCTTCCATCTCCCCTCCCCCTTCTTTGGTTGTGCTGCTTAGGAGGAGCGGGCTGGCAATTCAAACCTGGATCCAAGCTCCCACACTTATTTCATCCATCATGGCACCTTGGGGCATGTGTAGATGAAACAGGGATCCTAAATTGAAATGGTGGGTTTTTAAACCCCCGTGTCGGGCACACACCCATGTACTTACCTACCTCACTGGCAGCAGGGAGGGGAGGGCGAGCTAACAGCAGGCGGAGTGGTCCCTGGGATGCAGGGGGGGGCTGCTGCTTCCTTCCGCAGCTGCAGCAGCCCATTAAAGATAAAAAAGTAGTAAAATCTCCTGTGTGAAACAGTCCATTTTATCACACCTGTAAGTCTCCTATGAAATATGAACTTTTATTTCTACCCAGGAGAACTTTGACAATCTTTTCTCCCATGCCTGAAGAAGGGTGCTTGTGCCTGAAAGCTTGCAATTAAAGAATTTTTTTTGCAAAAATCTAGTTGAGCTAATAAAAGATATAGCCTGTGCCACACATCCCGATTCCTTTTGCCTCTAGACCAAGACAGCTACAACCTGGATACCTCTCTTCAGTGAAAGCAGATGCTGGTTTGGCAGCTACCCTGGCAACAAGACTGCTGAGAGGTAGAGAGATATCATAATATAAAGAATATGCTTGGTTTTGGCATTATGCAAATTAGCAGGAAACATCCATAACGTTCATTTCCTTTCCCACAAAAAAACTATGAAGAGTCATTCTTCTTTTTTTTTTTTAAACTAACAGCAGCAAATGCTCTGGGTTGACCCACTCTAGAAAGATGCAGATATCATGACAACCACGTGCCAGTAATGGTGGACATCCTCATTCAGCCCATTAAAAAATGCCCAAGCATGAAGAGGGGATGTGGGTTCCCCTTTAAATACATCAGGCGAAATTGGTGGAAGGAAAAAAAAAAATTGAGCCATGTGAAGAATTTCCAGAACAGCTTGATGCCAAGAGTCAGCTGCCAGATAATTTGGGTTTTTTGTTGCCTGATCTTTTCCAATATTATGAGACTCATGGGCCAAGGACAGCAAACACAGATCAGGAATTTCGGCTACGACTTCTGAAGTGAATCCAATATAGCTATTTCCTTATCCCGAAAATGCCGACGGTCCCTACAAAGGGAGGTCAAATGTGGTGGGGTTCCCTGTTTTTCCAAAACTGGTAGCCCAGTTCTAGATGCTGAACCCTGCCTGGGTGAATATCTCCTCTGTGGCTGAAAATCCAAATGGGTTGGAATGAATTCAGTTTTAGGTGGGACTGCATCCAGCATCAATCTCAACAGATTCCACAAATATCCTGGAGCCTCTTGGGCCTGCTTAGACTTTTAGAAAGCAACTTGTGGGGAAAAAAAAGTGTCTCAATCTGTAAGAACTTCCTTGGTTTTTAGCGAGTCTATTTAAAAGGCAAAGACTCTTCCTCCCTTCTCTGAATAACTGTAAGACAGCCCCAGCCGAACGTATCCATTATGTTCAGTTCTCTCTTCCTACGCAGCAGAAGTTAAGTTGTTGGTCTAGGGCAGGTCTACTTCACTTCTATGACATGTCCAGACACGTTCATGGGAAATGTACCCCTGCCACTTGCTCTCACGCCTCATACAAAAAGGTCTCAGAAATGAGGTGCTGGAGCTGCCTTAGACTGGACTGAATCTCACTAAACAAAATGCCTGAAGCGGGATCTAACGGCAGCATTGGGCACATACTCAGTGCTGCTATGGGGCAGTTTTGTAGCAATGCAAATATGTATTCAGATTGGGCAGAGTGAGGGCATGTATTTGGGTGCTTTAAGTAATGTAACTTCTTTTTGAGTAGAAGACTTTGTTTAAATACTACCGCAACATACTCAAGTGATGTACCATGCAACTGAATCAATAATGTGATGCTTCCCCTCTCTAAGAGATGTCTTAGTTAAAATTTCAACTTGTCAGGGTTGACTCTATCCTTTTTCCATGCATACTTCCAGGTGGTCATTCCTGGTGCGTGGTGGTGACAGTGCCGAGGTATCATCACAATGTAAATAAATATCACATGAAGCATTGCTCTCTGGGCAGTACCTCTGGACCCAGTGGAGGCTCTACAACCTTAAGATATTGAGGGCACAAAATGAAATCGATATTAAAATTTACCCACACTCATCCCAATTCCACATGCAGTTAAGCTTTTATGTGCTTACAGGATTAGCAGATCCACATAAAGCAAATTCAGGCAAGACTCATGAACATATTTACCTCCTTGAAGGGAACTGTGACACAGCGGCAGTAGCAGGACTCAACTGAAAAGCCTGTCAACACAAGAAAGCCCCGAGGGACCCTATCTAAAGGAATCGGCACTAGTTATGGAGACCCACCTGCAATCCAAGCTAGAGCTGCCCCTGATTGCACTGCGTTTCATAATTTAAACAATCTCTGTGGCTGCACAGATCTTGCATTCTTCTCCCACCACGCTTTCATTTGAGGACCAGAGTACAGGCTGGTCCTTC
>NW_005842139.1:895211-905707 GCF_000455745.1 Alligator sinensis
CCTGCTGGGTGGGGGTGTAACCACTCCCCTCTATCCCACTCTTTGTCAACGACCTGAAGTGTGGGTTTCTTTTCCATGCCATCTGGCATTCGCCTCCACCAGAGTCCAGGATAAGAACCTGGAGAACATGTAGCTCCTCCATGCCAGCTGGAGAGCTGACATCCTTCCTTCTCCCTGTGCTCCAAAATAAGGAGCAGTACATTGGTCTTGGTTTGTTGTTCGTTACTGGTCAATTACCCACACCGCCGCCACCACCTTCACCCTTCCACCTTCTTTGACAGTTGCACTGAACTGGAAAGTCAGAGTAATGGATCCATTCCCGTTGTGCTTCCCAGATAGCTGCTAAATACATTTAGCAAACTTCAACTCTTTGTACCCCTGGGTTATTATAAAGTACGTGTTTGCAAGTGCAGCACTTGGGACCGTTTGCAGCACTTGGAACCCAAGTAATGAGAAGCAAGCTGTGTTTCTTTCAAAACAAAAAAGCAATTCTGGGAAAACCTCAAATATCTGGAAGGACATGTCAACCACAGCACACAAAATAAGCACAATCCTTCATCTAGGATAAGGTAGCCATTTCAGAACAACTGGTGGTGTGCCAAGTTCCAGTTCAAAAGGGACTCAAGAACACCATCTCCCAGGGTATGGTTTACAGACACTGAGCCAAACCTTGTTAGATAACTGTGTTTTCAGGTTCTGGATCCTAAAACTGTCAAGAGGAACCTAATACTTGCTACCTCGGGTCCTTCTCTGCCACCTGGACTTGAGTTCCCAGCCATTTCTTTTGGGGTTGGTGAGATAAGAGCTGTGGAACCATCTTCTGGCTCAGGGTTTTAGGGCAGCATTTCATGAAATCCCCTGCATAGGTCACTACCTGCCTTTCAAAAAAGCACAGGAGTCTTGGGATGGCTGGAAACCAATCTGACCCCACCACCCTGAACAGGGAAACAAGAGGGAGGTAGCCTCATTTTTTATTGTAAGATGACAAAAGCCACATGGGTCTTTACAAGAATTTGGGTTAAGACCATTCATTTTTAAATTATTTATTTTGGCTCCATGAATATTCATATCACAGAACATTTTGTAGAAGAGGGAGGTAAAGAAATCGGGAGGTGTGAAGAATGGGATGGGGGTTTAGAAGGGCCTGTACCCACTATCCTAGACTAACCAATGTTTATAGACCAGGAGGGACTGACTAGATTTGCATAGGATTTCAATTCTCCCTTATTTCTGAACAGTTTGGATTCTAAACTGCACATTTTGCACAGCATTAACTGGTAATAGTTTGCCAGCATCAAAAATCCTATCTTTCTAGGCATAGTAATACTGTACACGTAAGGGAAGAAAATGGCACTGAAATGTCAGTGTTTCCTGGCCGTTGCCCTGCAGTGGTCACAACTGCTTCCCATTCTACAGTAAAATGAAAAATTAAGATAATGCAATATGGTAACTGATAGCAGGAACTGATGACTCCTGTAGATCAGAAGCAAATTATAGGTGTAATAAATACAAATATGCAGTAATGTGAAGGAAATATACCATGCAGCATTTTAACCACATAATTGTACAAGATGGTTTGAAGCCTTTTTTTTTTTTTAATGTCTCACCATCATGACTCAGGAAGGTCAGATGATAGTTCTAGTGCTTCACTGATTATCACTTCTTTAGCGCATATATTGAGGGAAAAAACACTAAAAATGGAAGGACTTTCATTTGACTAAATGGCCTTGAGTTGGGCAAATAATACCGTGATCCAAATCAGCACCAACTTAAACAACTGCTGAAAAGGTAGGTTAGCCTTTTGGTTGGGGCAGTGGAGTTGGGCTCATGAGATTTGGGTTCAACTTCCAGCCCTGCTAAAAACCTCTCTCCGTGACATTGGACAAACCAATTAATCTCCCTCTGGGCCTCATTTCTGCAGTCTCTGTGCACATACCCCGATAGGGCTGTGTGTTGTACAAGCCAGAGAGAGTTTCTTACCATATAGTTGCCTAGTTGCCAATCTTGAGCAAAGTCTATGGGCCCAAATGTAACATTACTGTTCATGTTACATCCAAGGATATGTTTTACAAAATAGGTCATTGATGTAAGAATTAAAACAATCTAAAGACAATTGATATTTGACCCAGAAGATATTGTTTCACATATTTTAAATGTCAATATGATTTAGTTAAGTTTGGCTGAGTTTTCCGCTCCATATCCCTACAAACTACGATATAAACAAAAGATTTATATTAGTTGTCAGGACACTAAGTCTAAGTAGTATTTACTTTGTTCAGACTATAATTAATTGAGCATGAGCCTTGAGCTGCACAAAAACAATTGCTTTCTTCTTGCCCTTCACCCTCTGTCAAACTATCTTTTCTAATTATTTTTACAAAGTTCTTCAGTAATGACATGGGACACTAGTTTATGGTATTCACCAGCAAAATGAAGCTGTGCAAGTTACACTATTTGATTGACTATGGAAAATATGACATATTATAACTGGAGCAGCGTAGAAAGCATACAGATTTACTGCCAGCTGTGTACATTTTTGTATTCAAACAGTCCTTTGACAAGGACCAATTTAAGGAAGGAAGAAACCAAGCCAGTAAACTTTATTGCACAGCTGGATACACAATCAAAGACCAGTCTCCTGTCTTCAGATTTTCAGGATATTTACCAAAGCATTGCTTCTTTCACTTTTCTCTTCCGACTCTAAATCTTAAAGGCAATAGAAACTGCAGGGGTAGAATTTGTGAAGTTCAACTGCTATAATTTTATTCCAAATTGCATTATACATTTTTAAGAGATGGAGCTTCAATAATTTGCTTATAGCAGTTATCATGAAATCTCCCCTATATAAGATAACAATAATATAATAAATAATATTACTGTACATGAAGGCAGAGTACAGAGCTGCAATACACTCTCTCCACAGACAGGATTGTACCTAGAGGATACATGGCTTAAGTCTATATTGCTCCTTTTGGGAATTAAGAAAACTGAGTCTTAATGATCTCAACAAGAATCAACTCCGCCTCTTCTGGTCCATAGCTAAGGGCTCTCCCTGCTGTGAGGGTCTATTTGAGCCCAATGCAGAAAACCTTTTGTCCGATTGTGAAGTGAACCAAAACCCATTCTGAGTCTTAATCAGGATAGTAGCTTGCACAATCCACCTACACCTCTTCCTTACCCAAGTGACTGTCACTCTTTGCATAACCAAAACATCCTAGTAACCTTGCGGTAGGCCTCGTTCTTACCATGCAAAGGAGTATAAGAGCTCTCTAGCCTGATTTTGCTTCACGTGGCAATCTGACCCTTGAGAAGTAGATCAAAACATTCTACTGATCAGACTCTGAAAGCACCCAGACAGGACAACACAAAAGCAGGCTCTCTCCTGGCTGGCTAGAGTTGAGCAAGCCATAGGAATAAGGTTGACTTGGTCATGACTAACTTTAGTAGGTATGCTCTTCTTTCATCAACATGAATCTTCTTATGGTAGGCTAGGAAGGGCTATTTATGAGAGCTGTTTGGATCTCCTATCCCTAATACTTTCATAGACATTAGGGCTGAAAGGGACCTTGCGAGATCATCTGGTCCAGCCCCCTGGCCAAGGGGCAAGATGTCAGCTGGGGTCAGATCACCCCAGCAAGATAATCATCCAAACGCATCTTGAATGTGTCCAGAGTAGGCGCTTGCACCACTTCTGGTGGGAGTCTACTCCAGGCTCCAGAGACTCGGACAGTAAAGAAGTTCTTCCTTATGTGCAGTCTAAAATGGTCTTCCAGCAGTTTATGAGCATTGGGCCTTGTTTTCCCTAGGGGAGCCACAATGAACAGATGTTCTCCCAGGTCCCAATGCACACCCCTGAGATACTTATAGGCTGCCACTAAGTCACTCCCAAGCCTGCGCTTTTCCAAGCTAAAGAGTCCCATGGCTCTCAGCCTCTCCTCATAAGGCTGAGGCCCTCTGATCATGCACGTGGCTCTCCTCTGGACTCTCTCAAGCTTCTCCACATCCTTTTTAAAGTGTGGAGCCCAGAGCTGGACGCAGTACTCCAGCTGCGGCCTCACCAAGGCCGAATAAAGTGAGAGAATGACATCTTGGGTCTTGAATACTTGTAATACTGACAGAGGCTAAATGGCTGAAGACAGCAGTGGGCCCGATAGCAAAAAACGTAGCAAGCAGGCAGGCCTTGCATGGCTCTTAATATTTTTTTAATGGTCTAGATCCCCTCCTGGCATTTGCCTAAAAATCCCAGATCATTTGAGGACAGACTGCCAACGTCATCCATCGACTCAGCTGCTGACATATTTCTCTTTTAAAAATGTACACAGTGCAAGTTCTCCACAACCTGCAGCTGTGGGGATTTTTCTTCTTTTTTCTTTTTTTAAATTACGAGCTTCCATTTCAGCTCAGGCTTTCTTTTGTAAAGGTAAGGCTCCTCTGATGTATGACAGGATGCCTGTCTAGGGGCTGTGCGGCCTTGAAGACCATGGGTATTATTTGCTGAACAGGCCTTCTAAATGCTGGAAGACGATACTTCTAAGACTCATCCCAGTCATGCCAAAGTTAGATTTATAGGTTTTCCAGGAAATCTCATTATTCTAGTTGCTACGGCACTAGTACAGTAAGTCCAAATATTCTGCAATGAACGCTTAAAATCTCTGCCTCTGAAAAGTCAAGTGTTAAAATCTTTCATTCCGATACAAGCTGGGATCCTATATTTTTTAGTTTCCTTTATTCAGTAAATAAGCCACATGTAATAATTATACTTGTAATAAATATAATTGTGCTCAATTAGCTTAAAAAAATAAACACACACACACATACAGTGGCATTCCAGCTTTTGTCCAAATCTCTGTAGCATTACCACGAGAGCGTACAACTTAAAGGGAGAATGAATACAACCTGCATTGTGAAATAAAAACACATCTGACACTAATGTCACAAGGCATAGCAAATGACAGGGAAGTTGAAAAGGTAAAACAGAGCTTCCAATATAGTCAATTTGTGTTTTAAAATGTTTCTCTCCGACAAGCTCCCCTCGTCAAAGTAATTAGATCTTTTTTTGACAAGAACAATAAGAGGGGAAAACATAAAACATCAGGCTATCAATTAAATTAAGGAAAATCTGTCTATCAAAAATGGGTTTCTTAAAAACAGGAAAAGGTATTCAAGTTCACAACACGTATCGGTTGGTGCAGGTTGCTGTGGGAGCTCCCAATCTGTTGTTTAATTACAAACAAAAAGTGGGTTAAAAAAAAAAAAAAAGCACAGAAATTTCCTGGTAGCAGCCCTGGCTGCTGCTAGCATGAAACTCCAACGTCTGCAGACTCGCCTGCCTGTGACCGCAGCTGCTCTCGCAGCTGGCTGTTTTGCTCCCACCCCACTGTTTCCACCCTCCACAACAGCCAAAACAGCTGCAAATTCCTGACAACTGGAAATGTGAAGATTCAGACACTGCTTCCAAGTGCCACAAGGGGGACTGCCGGTTCATATCCCAGGATAACCTTCTTTTTGATATGCATTTCACTTAAGTCTTAGTTAAAATCTGCCCTCCTTGTTTCCAGGCCTCCTTAGTTTGGTGAAGGTTTACCCAAGCCCCTCCAGTGGCGACCAGGTGAGGTGTCATCCCTTTGGCCTGATGAAGATGGCTCAGATGCATCTTCTTTTATGGTCCACGGCAACAATTTATGGGAGAGAACTTAAATGTCAAGATTGTACCAATTTAAGCAGAAACAATACAGCATGTCCATGCTGGCCACATCAATTTTTATTTTGAACCCTGACAGCTTTGCTACCATGGCACTTTTGCACCTCATTTCAGCTGCTCTGCCTTCCATGTTCTTATCCCAAGAGAGTTTGAAATGAACAGCTATTGAAAAAGCAGCCTAAATAGCGCTTAGCACACATGAAAACTGTTTGCAGCAGAGAACGGATGGGTGTCATGTGTTCTGTATGTGCGTTAAGGGTAGCGCGTAGCTCTCGGCAACATTTATTCTCTCTCATGTAAGATGTAAGCAAAGGCTCAGATATGCCACATCTCTCTTCCAGATCCTACTACTTTACCTCCCCACAAGCCATAAAAGAACATTCAAATACTCTGGAAATTTCAAATCCAAGGTGCTATGCAAGGTGCTTATCTATTCATTGGATGCAGATGTCGCCGTGGATGTAGTCTTTCTGGACTTCAGCAAGGCCTTTGACACTGTCTCCCACCCCATTCTCATTAAAAAACTAGGCAATTGTGGCATCGATGCCTACACGGTCAGATGGATTGCTAATTGGCTGAAGGGTCGTACCCAGAGGGTGGTGGTGGATGGGTCATATTAGACCTGGGGGGAAGTGGGCAGTGGGGTCCCCCAGGGATCGGTCCTTGGGCTCGCGCTGTTCAATTTCTTTATCAGCGATTTGGATGATGGGGTGAAAAGCAACCTGTTCAAATTTGCTTATGATACCAAAATCTGGGGTGAGGTGGGCTCCCTAGTAGGGAGGGAAAGACTGCAGCAAGACCTGGATAGGTTGCAGGGGTGGGCTAACAAAAACAGGACGCGTTTCAATACGGACAAGTGCAGGGTGCTGCACTTGGGCAGTAGTAACCGGCAGCACACTTATAAGATGGGAAACTCCCTTCTTGAGAGCACGGAGACAGAAAGGGACCTTGGAGTCATTACTGACTCCAAGATAAACACGGGCCGACAATGCAAGGTCATGGTCAGCAGGGCTAACTGGACCCTATCGTGCATCCACAGGTGCATCTCAGGTAGGGCCAAGGAGGTGATCCTCCCCCTCTACGCGACACTGGTCAGGCCACAGCTGGAGTGCTGTGTCCAGTTCTGGGCATCCCACTTCAAGAGGGATGTGGACAACATTGAGAGGGTCCATGGGAGGTCCACCCGCATGATCCGGGGACAGCAGGGCAGACCCTACAATGAGAGGCTACGGGACTGAACCTGTTCAGCCTTCAGAAGAGAAGGCTGAGGGGGGACCTTGTGACCATCTATAAACTCACTAGGGGGGACCAGAAGGGTTTGGGGGAGGCCCTGTTTCCCCTAGCACCCCCCGGGATAACAAGGAATAATGGCCACAAGTTGTTGGAGAGTAGGTTTAGATTAGACATCCGTAGGAACTACTTCACAGTTAGGGCGGCTAGGATCTGGAACCAACTTCCAAGGGAAGTGGTGCTGGCTCCTACCCTGGGGGTCTTTAAGAAGCGGCTCGATGCCTACCTGGCTGGGGTCACTTGAGCCCAGTTTTCCTCCTGCCCAGGCAATGGGTCGGACTTGAAGATCTACAAGGTCCTTTCCGACCCTACTTCTATGATTCTATGATATGATGATTCTATGATGCCTAGCCTGCCTAGAGGCCAGTTAGGAAATGCTACAGACACTACCTTTGATTTTGAACATGATTTGGGGGTTATTCTTGCCAAAAACACACTACAGAATTGGTTAAACTCAATCAGAGGATGGCAGGGATGGAAGGGACTGTATGAGGTCATCTAGTTCAGCCTCCAGCTCAAGGCAGAATTGTCCCCGAGTAAGAGACTCCCACCCAAGTGTCTGTCATACCTCCTCTTGAAAATTTCCAAGGATGGAGATTACAAAATTTGTCTAGGTAGACTTGTTCCAATCCTTGACCACCTCCAAAGTCAGAAAGTTCCTTCTAATCTTCAAGTTTCCCCCTGCTGAAGTCTGAGGTCGTTGCTCCTCATCCTATGGCCACAAAGAAAAGCCCGTCTCCATCCTCTCTGTAATCAGACACTCTTCTGGTATTAGAAGACTGATCAAATCCTTCCTTAGTCTCCTCTTCGCCAAGCTAAATAACTCTAGTTCTTTCAGCCATTCCTTGAAAGTCATACTTCCCATGCCCCTAATCATTGTTGTTGCTTTTTGAAGTCTGGGCTCCAAAACTGGACACAATTCTCCAGTTGAGGCCTCCCCAGTGCTGAAAAGTGGAAGAAGCGCTTGCTTTGATTTGCAGTTGACATTTCTGTTAAAACAACCCAGTATGTGGTTGGTGTTTTAGGCAACAAGAATACACTGTTGGTTCATATTCAGTTTCTGGTCCACTCTAAGCCCCAGCTCGTTCTCTGCAGGACTGCAGTTTAGCCAATCATTCCCCAGTCCGTATTTGTGCATGCAGGTACTCCGTCCCAAGTGCAGGACTTTGCACTTGTTCTTGTTGAAGCTCAGCTGACTGATCATGGACCACTTCTCCTGTCTATCGAAGTCATTCTGGATCTTAGCCCTACCCTCTGGAGTACCTGAAACCACCCAATTTGGTGTCATCTGCAAATTTGCTAAGCATGCACTCAATCCCATGATCCAAATCATTAACAAAGATGTTGAACAGTACCAAACCGAGGACAGACCCCTGGGAAACCCAACTAGACATTGAGCCATTGATGACTACTTATCAATTATAATGATCCAACTAGTTATGTATCCATCCACCTTATAGTGCTTTCATCTATTTTGCATTTCCTTAGCTTATTGATGAGAATATTGATGCAGACAGTGTCAAAAACCTTGCTAAAGTCAAAGTATCTCACGTCTACTGCTTTACCCTCATCCACAGAGCCTGTCACTTTTGTGGCAGTCGAGTGGTAGGCCGGGCTGCGGCCAGTAGCCCCGAAACGGCAGGCAGGTACTTTTGACCGATGGAGCGGAATTAGGCACTGAAGCGTATTGGTTGAACAAAGAGATTATTTACTTACGCCGTCGGTGTACACAGCGCAGAAAGAAGAACTGAATTAGATTACAGTTGCAAACGTGAGCTCTTCGAGTAAGACGAAATGACATGAATGGCTTATCGGGCCTGCAGGGCACGGGGTACGTCGGGACGGTCGGTGACGGGGAGTCTTTGGTGGGTGATCAGTCCGCCAAGTTCACTCCGAGATGTGCGCGGAGTTCTCCGACTTGGGTGGAAACTGCTCTAACTTTTATATGGCTAGCGAGCCAATTACTAGTCACCAAGTGTGAATAATTTATAACCGGCCAATGGTGGTGCGCGTATTTGCATAAAGTTGGCGGGAACTTTTCACTGCACCGGGGTTTTCTACCGTAGCGGAAAATTCCACTGTGGCGAGAAATTCCACTGCGTTATAGGCATCAAATCAATGAAATCTTCCACTGTGACACAGGCACTCAACTACTGGATTCTGACAACTTTATCATAAAAGGAAATCAGGTTGGCCAGACATGACTTGCTCTTGGCAAATCCATGCTAGCTGTTCCTAATCACCTCATTCTTCTCTAGGGGATTCACAATAGATTCTCTGAGGGCGTGCTTCATGATACTTCTCAGGTATCAAAGGTCCAGCTAACTGGTATGCAATTCCCTAGATACCCCTTCTTCCCCGTCTCAATGCTGGACACTATGGCTAGGTACAGACGCAATAAGTGCTCACTTATTGAACACTAAGTGCTCATCAAGTGCCCTACAGCTGTAACAAAACAGGAGTTCACTGCACACAAAGCACTTTAAAAATGGCAGATCCTGGTCTAAGATAGACCTGGTATCAGACTAAAGCACTTTAGGTTAGAGCACTCTATCGAATGTCTGCAACAGATCCCCTCATGACTCAAGTTAGGTTGCACTTCCCCGACATCCCAGGGGCCCCTCCCTGGGCGACATGCTAGCCTCAGCTGGTGCTCGTCTGCTGCAGGTGAGCACCGGCCCAGCCCCCACCCCAGGCGTCACAGAGAGGAGGCAGAAAAGGTTCCATCTCCTCCCTGTGCAACCAGGTGCGGGTAGGGGGAGGGAATGGATCTCCTGTCTGCATGCCCCACCCCTACTTGCTGGCTCAGGTCTTGGGGGGCCAGGCTGGCTCCTTATGGCAGTGGGGCTCTCTTCCCACCCCTGCCCCCAGCCTCCTGACAACTGCAGCTCAGAGCCCCAGCCCCAAGGCAGCATTGCTGGGGTGGGCATGCAGCAGGGAGCTCCATTCTCCCCCTGACATCCTATAGCTGGTGCAGAGGTCAGGCTGGGTGGAGGAGCCATGCTGGCCAATCAGGGATGGCTGGCTGTTCGGCTGGGCTTGGCATTCTCTGGCAGCCTCCTGGGAGGTGGGCAGGGACACCCCCAGCCTGCCAGCCTCAGCCAGTGCAGGTAGCCCTCTCATCCCCTACTGAAGGTCAAACCTCTGTTCTGTTTGCTCCTGATCTAACCTAAGGCGCTTTGAGTAAGGGACAATATTTAGAGCACTTGCACCTCAGGCTTTTTGAATATCTGTACCTAGCCTATGTTTGCCTTTTCCAATCATCTGGGGTCTCGTCTCAGCCGAGCTCCATTAGTTCTCATGGCTCAGAAATTACTTCAGCCAACTCCTTCATTATCCTCAGTGGGGCCATCCCTAGGGAGGGTGAATTGGGGTGACCGCCTCAGGCCCCATGCTTTGGGGGGCCCCTGCAGACAGTGCTGTACAGGCCCCACCACGGCCACTGCCAGCTCTGTGCTCCAGCCACTCACCACTCCTCCCCCCCCCCCCCCCCCCCGCCCCCCGC
>NW_005842139.1:905738-950785 GCF_000455745.1 Alligator sinensis
CCCTGCACCGTGCTCCAGTCTCTCATCACATCCTGGCCCTGCATGAGCCGATACGTCCCGGGCCCCGCACACGCCTAGGGATGACTCTGATCCTCAGGTGTATCTGGCCCTGCCAAACTGAAACCATCTAGCCTCTCTAAGTAATCCTGAATCTGTTCTGCCATTGTTCTAGGCTGTTTGCCTTCTGTATCTTTGCTGCCAACTGCACTTGTCAGCTGGTAACTACCCTGATTTGTGAAGACTTAAGTAAAAAAAAAAGGCATTAACTATTTCAACCTTCTCTGCATTATCTGTAACTAGATTGGTGTCTTGGGTCTTCCTCTTACTTTTCATAGATTTCATAGATACTAGGGCTGAAAGGGACCTCGGAAGATCATTGAGTCCAGCTCCCTGCCCAAAGGACAGGAAGTCAGCAGGGGTCATAGGATCCCAGCAAGATAGACATCCAAATGTCTCTTGAAGGTGTTCAATGTAGGTGCTTGAACCACCTCCGGCGGCAGTCTATTCCAAACCATGGGGGCTCGGACAGTAAAGAAGTTCTTCCTTATGTCCAGCCTGAAACGGTCACGGAGGAGTTTGTGACCGTTTGATCTTGTCATCCCTTGGGGCGCTCTGGTGAACAGACGTTCCCCCAGATCCTGGTGAGCACCCCTGATAAATTTATAGGTGATCACCAGACCACCCCTGAGCCTGCATTTTTCCAGGCTGAAAAGTCCCATAGCTCTCAGTCTCTCATCGTAAAGTCTGTTTTCCTGACCTCTGATCATGCGTGTGGCTCTCCTCTGGACCCTCTAGCTTCTCCCCCATATCAACTTTTGCCATACTTGCAGTATCCCTTTTTATTGGTTTTTATGTCCCTTGCTGGTTGCATCTCAAACCATGCCTTGGGCTTGCTCATTTTCTCCCTGTATGCCTGTACGATAGTACCAGGGAAGAGTATAAGACTATGACCATTTCTACATTTTGTAAGGTTCAATTCTAAAGTTCAACACATCGAAGAGACTGCAATCTAGCCAGGTTGGTCTCCTGTTGCATTTCCCATTCTTCCATCGCATCAGGATAGTTTGTTGTGCTCTTTACAGCCAGCTCTACTGGTCTCCTTTGTGCCTCAGACTGGCTTTTCAAGGGATCCTGCCCACTAGTTCCTTGAGTTTTTTGATAGGCAAGACTGATACAGCATTATCCCTAGAATGAGCTAGGAGCCATGTTAGTCACATGCATAAGGTAACTTTGTTAAGTAGCAACTGACCTTCCTCACCCTCCTCAGATTAAAAATTAAAAAGCCTAATTGTCAGTATATTAAATATCTTATGATTAAGCTATTTAAAAATAATCTACTAATTGCAAGTTAAATGGGTTTTTATTTTTAAAGAATCAGACTCTTGAATTCTAAACAAAATATCCCCACTTGCTGCTTTAAACTAAGCCTTCAAAATTGATCTGCAGTATTGCTACAATGAGACTGGGGATTAAATAAATGACACTATGCGTCTAAGTAATTAGCCTATATGGTTCAACCTCTCTACAAGGCTTTGAACAGCACATGCTTACAAGAGACAGAACAGAAAGTTAATGTAATTACTTTAGAGAGTAGTAAAACTAGGACCATATTCTGCAGGATACATATATATTTTTAAAGACACCAAATAGTTTCAACTAGTACCATTTTTCTGATGGGTTAAAAAAAAAAAATCCAAACCATCTAAAGCATACATAACCTGCTCCTTGCTGGTAACCGTTCTATTTTGCTCAGTACCAAAGCTTATAAGATGCAATCTATCCTTGATGTTATACAAAAGACAGCAGCTGCAGACATCTCTGTATACATTACCCTCATTGTACTTCTGGAGACAGAGAGCATTTTGTGATTTCTGTACCCACAAAAATAAGTTCTGGTTAGGGGTCTGGTAGCAGTCCCTATCCAACAGCACTACCAAAATGAAGATGAAACAATGGCCGTGTAGCACAGTCCGATGATCCGGGAGCTAGCTCAACTAGTCCTAAAGAGAATAGTAGTCCCTACCACAGAGGTATGCAATCTCAAGATGGAGGTCCTCAGAGTCTAGAAGAAAGAGAACGTCCTGGGAGGAATGGCTGTGGAGGTCCACAAGAGTCATAGTAGTTGGCTCATTTTCCATGCCTAGAAATAGACCGAGTAGGGGCCAGTTTCTGCAGTTCACACTAAATTAACTGTTTTCTCATCTAGACATGCAAATTCACTGCTCTGTGCAAGATACCACCTGGGTGCGCAAGGATACACAGAAAAATTTCAATTCCAACACAAGCCTTAAATAAGACCCAAAGTATCAGATCTTTAAATACCAAACCAAAGCAGGTGCCTTGTTTTTAGGTGATGAAAAGTTTAATCTTCATAAAGAGACAACCAAAACTAGTTTAAATGTTCATCCTTTGACTGGAAGTGGGTTTTTTGGGGCAGGGGAGGGGAGAGAGGGGAACAAGAGGAAGCAGATGGCTTCTGCAGAAAGCTAGAGTTCACATACCCACTTATGTTTGCAGTAATAAAATATCTATTAGGTTATCCAGTCCATTGCCCTCTCAGCCAAGACTGATCCCTACTGCAAGTAAACTAGTGCTCCCCTGTTAACTAGCTGACACCTGATCACTTAAACTGAAGTCATCATAAGGAAGATAAGGAGAAAGGTGAGGGCCACGAGAACACAGAAAAGTTTACGCTAATAAAGAAAATATATTTGCTGAAGAATTAGGTTCAGAGAGTCAACAGCCAAGGAAAGCCAGTACTTAGGATGTAAAAATTAAACGTTTTGTCTGGCAGGGATTTAACACATCCTACAGGAAATTGTTAGCCATACCTTCAGTGCAGCAATGACTAGCTGGTACTTACCCATGCTTGGGCAGAAATGGTAAAGGCAATTCATTTGCCCTTGCAAAGTTAGAAGCCCTGCAACCACACAACTTTACCGAGATCTCCTGCCAGCTGTCTGGTCTTGAAACACTCAGCAACAATAGGAGACACTCATGTAAAGTTATCAGACGAAGATCTTCCTAGATCCTTCTTATTTACCTGTGCTCTGCTCTCATCACTACGTTTCTTTTTTCCTTTTCTTTAAGTGTTTGTTTCTAAAATGTTCTCTCTGACAGTACTGTAGATTTGCAGTCAGCCTGAAATAGAATAGTAGGCTGTCCCTACCATAACCTTTCAGTTTTGCATTTAAATACAAAGCCATTCTGCAGTTCTTCCACCAATTCAACTCCTACACACTCTATTCTTAGCAGTTTTATTTTCCACCCAGTCTCATTTACTATAAAAAGAATGCAGTGTTTCCAACTAAAGCACAATTCTGCTGAAACAAAGGCAAAATATGCATAACTCAGTACTACGTATGAATCCACACGAATGAACATCCCTATTATCTTTTATTTATAAAAACCCTTTTCATTTGATTCTCTTTCCCAGGTCTGTACTTAGCATCTAAATATTCTAATTATCATTTGAGCTACGGTAAGTGAAAAGCCCCAGTAGCCTATTGATGCCTGCTTATCACATCTCCAATTCTCATTTGAGCACTTCTAAAGCCCCTTTTGAGTTTGTATTTAGGCATTTTCTTAAAAATAATGGCAGCTATAATTAGAGCTTACTAGTAACAAACTATACCAAATAAAAAGTCAAACAGAAAGCTACAAAAAACTAAAATAAAGGAGAGGTGGAATGGGTAAGGCCTGTGTCACTTGGAAGCAGAGTGGTACCAATGACACCCAGACGTTATAGTGAGGACACGCATCAGAAATGCATCGTCAGGCTGGCAAATGTGGCACGCAAATGTGTTCCTTTAAGTCTGAAATGGTACTGAAAAGGAAAACAATACTATCTACATTTCTTACAGTATAGGCTTTTCGTTTAATAGCCAGGATGGCAATAATTTGAGATGCATTGTTTTCTTTGACAGTCAAACAGTAAACGCACTCTTAAAATCTTAACTGTCCACATGCCCTCTAAAGATTTTCTCACCATGCAGGGTTTCTGTCATCAAATAACACTGAACCCCTATTAAAGAAAATACTAATAATAAAAAAAAGACACTCCTTTTCTGCAGGACAGATGGCATTTTAAGACTCCGGGCCTGTAATAATTGGATTTAATACTCTATACTACAAAAGACATGAAACCATCTGATCAATACCCTCTGACTCCATAACAAAGATAAATGGTGACCAATAATTTTACCTTTGCTTTTTTTTTTTTTTTTAAAGCTTAACTGGATAGGGAACCTGAAGTATGATAAAACAGAAAATATAATCAACAGGAAGAAATTACTAGTGCAGAAAGGAATAATGTGGGCTGTATTAGTCTCTGTAGCTGGTACTTTTTGGCATTTGCCACCAAAGTGCTTGAGTGCCTTTCAAACACTATTCAATTTATTCTCATACACTTAGATTAGAGAAATGGCAAGATTGCCACTTTACGTAAGGGGAACTGAAGCACAGGAAGCAATGTCTTGCTGAAGTTCACATAAAAGTCTGTGGCAGAGTAAGTCCCTGCTCTTACCCCCAGGCCCATCCTTTTTCTTAGTCTTGTCTTCTGGATACAAGGGAAGAATGGCACTATACTGAAGGACAGTATAAATCAGTGACTACCCCGATACAACAGGAAATCCTGCACATCTTGGATCATTTGTAGGAAGGCCCAGGCATTTGAGCTACACTCTAGACCCATCTCCCACAGCAACCCAGCCCCTTTGGGAACCAGATGCTCAACAGCCCCACTCTAAAGGGACAGAAGACCTTGTATAAGAAAAACCCCATTGATTTCCAAGTGATACGTGATGGACAGCAGTTAATTTTCTTGCTCCTGCTAAGTCTAGTGACAACAAAGAGCCAAACACCCTAAATAATGTCCTCTCTCACTTTTGAGCTCTCCACCCCCCACCCTCACTACAGAAAGGATGTGAACAAATTGGAGAGAGTCCAGTGGAAGGCAACAAAAATGGTTTGGGGGCAGGGACACATAGTTGGGGATGGTCCCGCTTTGAGCACAGGGTTGGACTAGATGATCTGCTGAAGTCCCTTTCAATCCTCATTTCCTATGATTGTAGGTCAATGGAAGTGTGCTACTGACTTCTCAGAGGTCAGGATGATACAGATGGAGTTTACAAAGAAGGAATTTCATTGTCTGACGCAATGGAAATGATGTCATGAGGCGGGTAGGGAAATTGACCCTTGAAAGGGGCCAAGAAGTAGGCTTTCCTCTACTCTTATCCTCTACATAGACAAAACAGGTGATGATCTGACTATTTAAGCATAAAATGCTTGTAGGAAATTTCAAGGCTTACTGACGTTTTCACTTAAGACATGGGTGGGGGGGCGGGAGTGCATCTACATGTGCAATTCATTTGACTCCAGAGTAGTTTGAGCCAGAGTAAACTACTCCCAGCTGTGAAGTGTACACGTGTGCCCAGGACAGTAGCAATTTGAGGCAGGTTGGAGCAGTATACACCAGGGCTGCTCCAACCCTTCTCTGCCCCAAGCTTCAAGTGATGGTATTGGGCAGTGGAGGGGCACAAGGGTGCTGAAAGTGCAGAGCTGTGTAGCTAGGCAGCAGGTAGGAGTCTGGCTCCTGGCTACCTGGGATGACCGGGCACAATTTATGCCCAGTGTCACCATCTACACATCGATTAAGCACAGGTAAGTGTACTGCCGCCAACCGTCGGAAGACGGTACTATCTTACAGCAATGTTAATTAGTTTACTGAGGCCTAATACTATTGCGGGTGTATATGGTGATACTTTACTCCACAACTAATTAGTCTACTACTAAAGCGCACATATAGATGCAGCCAGGGTGTATTTTATTGGTACTACAAGGATTATGAAACATTAATACTTTGTGATTGTTTAGAACTTACTAACATTAGACATACTGGCTTCAGCGAATAAACGTTGAAGATGTGGGCAAGCATTATTTCAGTTTTACAGCTGGGGAAGCTGTTAGAGTGAGGCAGAGAATGGTATTTGAGAACTGCAGCAACACAGTACACCAGCATAACGATATGGTTCATGCTTGTACTTTATTACTTGATGTTTGATATTACCGAACGAAATACATTATGCTCCATTATAATGCTCCACATAGTCCAGCCACACAAAATATATTCTTCATGAATAGACACTTAATCTAGTTGGGGAAAAGGGGCGGCAAATATTTAGTACAGTAAATTGGGAGTAAATTAAAGCAAGATGGGACCATATTGGTATAAGAAGCTTTATATGTACATGTAGCAGAAGCATATGGATGAACAGGGATAATACAGACAGTCAAAAAGCTCAAGGCTGAATCAATTCAATCTTCACAGGTTAGTCTAAGCTGCGTAGATCGAACCAATAAGCAAGTAAACAGACATTCACTTTTGACTATAGAAATGCAGCCACATGACTGTAATGGCCCAGGCCAGAAGGCAGGGGGCACTAGAGCACACCTCCCTGCTCGGCTACCGCAGACAGCTTGGGCCAAGGCTAGCTTGCCCACCCTGCAAGGGGTGGGGGGTTTGCAGGAGAGGTGCAAAGCATCCTGGAATTCTGGAAGATTTTGAGTTAAATGATTTAGGCTAAATAAGTTTATTTAATTTCTGTCCCAGATCCCGCTATAGATTCAAGTTAAGTCTGATACTACATCCATCCAGGTATATCTTAAAACAGTTTCAGCCATTTTGAAAGTGATTTAAGTGCACTAAGCTTCTGTTGTCTTACAGCTTTGAACCAGTTTCCAATCACTTATACCAGTTTATGTGCAATTTCTGTCCCTAACCCAGGAGAGGACATAATCGGAAGGGGGAAAAAGGCAAGATAGCTAGGAGAGTGAATTTACTGAGTGCACTGTGGGAACTCTAAATAGATTTACTTTCCAAAAGACAGACAGGTGGGATGGGACATGTTTGGCAAATACCATAATTTGTACACACATATACAAGTTCCTCTGTAGGATGAAAGATGACTGTTTATAAAAGTTATCTTTTTCAAGAGATCTCACAGTGAGATACTATAGAGTTCTACCAATTTACTACTATAGTTATACTTCTGAAGAATAAATTGGGTATATTAACTTTCCACTAGGGAAGATACAGAAATTGTGATGCTCAGTAGCATGTCTCCAATTCACAAAGCATAAGGTGGCCTGATAGAGCCGGGTGTAATAGACCCATACATGGGTGAGCAGTGATGAAGAGCTGTAGAAGGCATCCCCTCTAGAAGCTGCATACAAGGGCAAGTTACACCCCCACTGATCCTCCTACATTCAAGTTCTCTGGGTTGCAATGCTTGGCCTTGCAACACAACCCTTCGTTGTTTAGTTGATACTGTTTCTATTGAAGCCTCTAGAAAACAAATATATGGAAACCTTGTTTTCAAAGGCTTTGAAAAATCTAAATTTGGGGCTTAATTTATGACAACGGGAAATTCTTCAATAACACATTACTTATTAGCTCAAGTTTAATTATCCAAATCTATGCTTAAAGAACCCCTACTATAAAAAAGAAAAAAGTCATTATAACATAACGCAAGAGCATGAGAAATATAGCTGAAAACTAGGGCTGTGCGAAGCTTTGGGTGGCGATGCGATTCAGAGGAGATTCAGCCCAATTTGGTGGCCAAACCTCTGAATTTGAATCGAATCAGGGGACCAATTTAAAGGTCAGAATCAATTCAAAGCTCTCTGAATCTTCAGAAAAGATTCAGACAGCTTTGATGATTTGGGCAGTCCCTGGTGGCTGCAGCAGGGACCTCCAGCCAGAGTCGGAGCTGGTAAGTACAAGGGACAGGGGAAGGGAACCATAGGGGGACCCCTGCCAGCCTCCCTAACCCCCCAGCCCCGCCATGGGTGCCCCACCCGCCCCAGCTCCCAGTACTTTAAAAAAAAGCCCCGGTGCTCACCGGGTCCTTCCGCACAGGGGAGCAATCCCCACTGCCCCCCACTGCCCCATGCTGCATGAGGGGCTCTGCCACAAGCCCCCTGACCCCCCCCCACTCCTCCAGACCCCCCACAGGTGCCCTGCCCAGGGCAGCTGTGGCCCTTTAAGGAAAAAAGGAGAAAAGCCCCAGGACTCACCACTCCTTCAGCAGCCTTGGTTTTCCGGAGGGCTCATGCAGAGCCCCCCACATGGCATGCAGCAATGGGGGGCAGTGGGGATTGCCCAGCCAGCAGGAACGGTGAGTCTGGAGGTTCTCAGGGGGGGTTCTTAAAGGGCCAGAGCTGGTTCAGACTGAGCTCCCATGAGGGGCCTAGGGGAGCGAGAGGGAGACCGGGGGCTCGTGCAAAGACCCCATGCAGTGTGGGGCAGTGGGGGGCAGCAGGGATTGCCTCTTGCCCAGCAGCACCCGGTGAGCACCAAGTGCTGGAGCGGGCAGGGCAGCCATTGCCGGGCTGGGAGAGGGGCAGGGGATGGGCCTGGCTTGGCTGATTCAGATTCGACAGCAGCTGAATCTCCAAATCAGATTCAGCCCAATCAATTTACGACAGTGATTTGAATCACCGAATCAAATCCCTGTCCCCCGAATCGGCTGAATCCAAATCCGAAGCGAATACTAACCACTTCACATGGGCCTGCTGAAAACACTACAGTGAGAAGGCTCCCCCGCCCCTGCAAAAAAAAACCCCAAAACCACTCATATGAAAGGAAACTAACCCTTTTTTTTGTTTTTTGTTTTTTTAAATCTTCATATAATATAGCTAAGCCAGCAAACAGGAGACACTACTTCTCCCAACCTACCCAGATTTAGACCCTCTGCAGTAAGGCCGAGGTCACTGTCAGCATAATATTCGAATACTGGGCCTTCACTACCCACTGTGCACATAGAGAAAACAAGGGTGCAGGTTTCTTTGTGGTACTGTTCTAGTTTTAGAAATGACATGGCTTCTTTGTGATTACAGAGAATAAAAGAGGACATGGTAGGCTAACATAAAACTGAAAATTATGATTAAAGACCTAAGATGCAGTGAAAATTAGATCTTGGGAATCGAAACAATTCCCTCTCAGAATGCTGAAGAAAAATCCATTGTCTAAAAGCCCACAGCTTCCTTTTCCTGTAGGCTAATGTCCCTTTTGGACTCTTCTCTGAATAGATATTTTTATGAGGCTCAGACTATAGTATAGTCCCTAACCACCCTTTAAGCATTTCATTTGAACATTTATGCAACAAAATAGGCACTGAGAAAAGAACTGGTTGATTAGCCTGTCTGATTTTCCTCGTGTGTTTAATAAAGATAAAAAAAGGGAGCTTTTTTGTTGTTTCCTGATATATAAACGTCTTATCTTTCACCTTACATTTTTCAAATGTTTTATTCCCTGAAATGAGAAACGTTAAAATACGACACTATCCACACAAAAATTTGCTACAAAAAAATTCCTTTTTGTAGTTTCATTTCTATTTGCATAGCAAATGTAAACTTGAAGCAAAGTGACCTTGGTTATAAAAAATAAGAAAGCAATGTCAGAATTGATAGGACCTACCATTAGTATTTCATTCTGACAGGTAGGAAATAGGCATGTCAGCAGTAAATGTTACGGACTGAGCTGTGGCCCTGATCACAGTCAAAGCGGTAAATTTCTTCCTACAAAAGTAATTTCCATCAAAACAAAAAGTGCTTAAATAATACAACTATCTAGAGATGAGAATAACTTTCTATGGCAGAGCTCAAAGACAAACAAATGAAAATGATATACATAGCCTTTGTGTTGTGTAAAAGCCTGAAAAACAACATTATGTGTAACTAAATAATATTATGGTTAAGTAGTTAGCTAACTTTTTACTTGCTAGAAACTTATTTCCTCCTACATGAAAAAATTAAAAACAGCCTGCACCAAGAGATGACTGCACAACAAGAGGAACTCTTGTGGGCTGAACCTACAGAGCTGCCTACCTAGAATGCACGTTCTATTTAAATGTATGCTTATCGTGCATGCCCATTCCCACAATTAAGCGAACAAATGGTCATTTCTCTGCACAAACCACCAGGTAGCAAACTGTCCTCTCACAGCCAATATACATTTGTATAAGGTCATTTTATTACTACTATCAAAAAAGGTAATGCATCGAAAACACTGCACAGTAGATCAGTCAAGGTAGGTCTACGCATTCCAGGTGAGTTTTTTTAATACTCTCCAGCCTCCTTATGCCAGCTGAAAGGACCAGAGCAATGTAAAGGTTCTTTTAAAGCCTCCATGGAGAATGTCCCAAAGGCAGAGGCTGAAGAAGACAGCAGAAGTTTACATATGAAGACTTGTATACGGTATAGGTGATACGCCAGGAGTCGGTCTGTGTCAGAGGAGCATGTAGAAAGATAGCAAGTAGGTCTGTGGCTATTACAAGCAACTTCTTTTGCTCCAACTTAGTGAACAGCTCATAACTTAGGTGGCTGTAAAGAGAGATGACTCAGAACCAGAGGCAGTCCAGACTCATGAGTGCACATGATAACTCACAGCCACTTTCGCACCCCGAGCTCAGTGGCCACTACTTGTGGGTAGCATCAACATGCTGAACACAAAAGCAATACTTAAAAACTTAAGATAGATGAATAAAACAGAAATCTTCTACCACACAGCATGGACAATACTACCTTAGATATAATATTCAAAACTTGAAGGAGAGTGATATGTTTGCACTGGTGGATAGGTTGGGGAGGGACGTTCTGGAGACCTGGCTTCCCTTCCCCACACCCCTAAAAATCTTCTCCCAGAGCAGAACTCTCTTACATAAAACACTTTATTCTGTCTCGGATATTATTTTTACGCTGTTTGTTGTTCTTTTCCATAGTTTGAAATTTTCAAACAAATTTCTTCATATATAGTCTTTGCAAATCTAAGTATTGTCCTAAATTCGTGTGCCAAGTATATTAGCTAATATAGCAAATTAGCTAAGCATGCAAATACAATCATACTAGTCTCACAAGCCATATCCATGTACCCTCTGGCTAAGTACACAAAGTCATAAAAGCCCAAGGCTGAATCGATTCAATCTTCACAGGTTAGTGTAAACTGCATAGATTGAACTGATCAGCAAGTGAACAGACAGTCACTTTTGATTCCAGAAATGCAGCCAAATGCCTGCAGTGGCTCAGGCCAGAAGCCGGGGAGCACAAGAGCATGCCTGTCTGCTCAGGTGGAGCAGACCATTTGGGTCACAGCTAATCCAGCCACCCTGTTGGGGGGTGGGGTCTGTGGAAGAGGTACAAAGCATCCTGGGATGCTGGGGGTCTGCAACGTAACTTGAATCTGGAGGGAATCTGGGACAGAAGTTCAATAAACTGATTTAGCCTAAATCAGTTCAGTCTGATACTATATCCATCCAGGTTTTTCTTAAACCAGTTTCAACCATTTTGAAAGCAGTTGTTGTGCACTGAACTCCTGCTGCGTTACCAATTTGAACCATTTTCCAACCACTTATACCAGTTTGTGTGTAATTTGTCCCTACCCCCTTAGGACACTCTTACACGTACCCTGGAGGTGAAGCGGGTGCTTTAGAGCGGTTCCAAGAGCTGCTCTAATTAAAGCACCCAGAGCATCTCATGTATCAGCATCCCTGTGCTTCAAAATGGAGGTGGGGGTGCTTTATCTAAAGGTCATCGAACAAGCTTTAGTTAAAACACCCCCACTGCCATTTTGAAGCATGGGGATGCTGATACACAGGATGCAGAGCCTGGCTGGAGCAGGGCAATTACTGATCACTTATACCAGTGTGTGTAATTTCTGCCCCTTGCCTCTAGGGACAGAATTATCATGCTCCAGCAGACGCAATTAATTGAGTTTGCTTTGACACACTGTAATTACAGTGCATCAGAGTAGGCTCCTGGCTCGTGTGCAGGCACCTTTAGACAGGTTTACCATATGTGATGAAAATATGGTATGGATTTATCCATATTTCATCAATGTATCACTACATGGCAATAAAAGTTTAGAATCAGTTTCAGATCCATGCTGGGCATGATCCAAGAGATTCTACTAACACCAGTTGGAATCACAGAATTGAAACCTAATGTGAAATTCAGGGCTGCACAAACATATGAAAATAATTACTATGTGCCTCACTGCCTACTTTCATCCTTGCTTATGTGCTGTGAGCATTAATTATTGGATATATTGCTTCTTTTTTTTTTTTTTTTTTGGAGGTTTCCATTTTCTCCTCAATACACTCTAGTGACACTGCCCATTTCACGGTAACCTGCAACAACAGATAAATGAAAGTGCCTCTTACTGGGAGTCTCATTTATATGAAATGTTTAAAAAAAGAGGGTGTAGAATGTCAGCAATAAAAATATTGCCTAAAAATAAATCAGATCATAATGCCTTCTGTTTTGTTTCATGACCCCATTTTATGTTTTATGAACTTTGACATTTAATTCACAGGCCCAGGATTCACTTTTTACATAGAGGAAACCTTTAACAAGCAAGCAAATATTTAATTCCTTATGCAAATTCTTAAATTCACTGGTTACATTTTTAGTCAAAGCAGTGGGTTGGGAAGGTTAACTGAAGTGCCCTGGAAGGCTATGGATTTGAGACAACTATTTGGATAACTCATTTTCTAGATCAAGAATTATGAAAGAAGAATCTCTCATTCTCAGAAGGGGAGAGATGGGCTATAGACAAACCTGTGCTCAAGTGTTAACCAAATAGTTTCTCTATTGGACGGGTCTCATTTTTTACCTGGACACATGGGCAGCTACTGCAATACGGATCATGCAAAAAGATTACCTGTATCACACTGTTGTCCTGAGATATGCTCAGAGGTTCACAGAAAGGCCAATAACAAATTTCAGATTTCCCAGATTTTCATTATTTGTGGGGAGAGTAGGGTTGACTATTATGTTAGCAGGACGATTATTTCAATTTGTTAATCAAAATAAAGTTGTGACCTACCCAGTACTTTGCATTAAATCTTGTGGGGTATATTTATTCAGGCACATCTTCTGCAGAAATGTAAAGACAGGAAAGGTTTCTAACATGATTAACACAATCCACTGTTTTATAACCATAGGGCACATGCTGATGATTATGAAGCCCTACAAACACCTATCTTGAAATATGTTGACTAGTGTATCTATTGCATATTCTCAAAAAAAAGAAGACATAATGGTTGAGAGTCAGCTACACAAACTTCAATTCTAGAAGCTGAATTATTTGTACACAGTCATACTAGACGTGGGACAAAATTGCAATCTTAAAACCCCTGTAAATTGCAAGAAGACTGGGTGTCATTTCAAATCTCCCAGCTCAAACTTGCTCCCATAATTAAAGTTCCAAATGGAATCCACAACCAGAAGTGGTTGGCTTTCAGCTATGGCTATAAAAGTATATGTTTAGAGTACTATGGTCCCACTCCCATTTGTGTGTGCAGTTCACACCCATAAAAATGGATTGTGAATACACATCTAAATATGCGCACACCAAAAGGTCCATAAGAAGGTAGTTGAAAGCATAGGTACTCCCAGACGCATCCATACTCCACTTGAAAGTATAAGTGTTGATGCAAATTTCTGGGTGGAAAATTTGGGAATGTAGAGGTGGGAGGCAGGTTCTCAGAAAAAACAGGATCATGACAATTTGAGCCTCTAGATTGAAGCCACAGTCCTGATACGATAAAGTTGAACCACAAATCCTAGCCTGATTTGAATTAAGACCAAAACATTATCCCCACTCCATCAGCTACTAAGTTTTCCTGAATTATTTTAATTAAAGACTACATACCTATTTACAACCATTTTACAATTTTCCAAATGCATTAATTTCTCTTTCCAACTCTAGCTTAACACTGCATCTGTACCAAATGACACTGACTCTTCCCATAGGGTGTGTCTATGTGTCACTATGGCGACATTGTTACTGCGCCATGATTTACTACTTCCTTTAGGAAGTAGTAAATCACGGCACAGTAACAGCCCATACTGTGCTGTACACATGGCACATGGTTATTTTAGCAGCTACTTTCCTGTAGTGGCGCACTATACCAGGAAACACGTCGCTATGGCAAAGTAGCTGCTAGTCACGTGTAGATGCCTGCAGATGCTACGGCAACATAGCATCATAGTTTCATAGTTGGTAGGGTCGGAAGAGACCTGAGGGAATCATCTAGTCCGACCCCCTGCTGTGGCAGGAAAGAGTACTGGGGTCAAACAACCCTGGCCAGATGTTCGTCCAGCCTCCTTTTAAAGGCCCCCAGGGTAGGAGCCAGCACCACTTCTTTTGGAAGTTGGTTCCAGGTCCTAGCTGCCCTGACAGTGAAGTAGTGCCTCCTGATGTCTAGCCTGAAACTACCCTCCGCTAGCTTGTGTCCGTTGTTTCTTGTAACTCCTGGGAGTGCTCGGGGGAACAGGGACTCTCCCAATGCCTGCTGGTCCCCCTTGACTAGTTTGTAGACTGCCACTAGATCCCCCCTCAGCTTTCTCTTGTGGAGGCTGAACAGGTTCAGGTCCTTCAGCCTCTCCTTGTAGAGCCTGCCCTGCTGACCCCTGATCACGTGGGCAGCCCTCCTTTGGACCGTCTCCATATTGGCCACATCCCTCCTGAAGTGCGGCACCCAGAACTGGACGCAGTACTCCAGCTGTGGCCTGACCAGTGTCGTGTAGAAGGGGAGGATCACCTCCTTGGACCTGCTTGAGATGCATCTGCGGATGCACAACAAGGTATGGTTAGCCTTCCTGACCGCGTCCCTGCTTTGTCGGCCCATATTCATTGTGGCGTTAATGATGACTCCAAGATCCTTTTCTGTCTCGACACTGGCAAAAAGGGAGTTCCCCAGCCTGTAGGTGTGCCGCTGGTTCCTCCTCCCCTGGTGCATTACCCTGCACTTGTCAGTGTTGAACCCCATCCTGTTCTCTTCAGCCCATCCCTATAACCTGTCTAGATCCGCTTGCAGCCTGTTCCTTCCTACTAGTGTACCCACTTCCCCCCACACCTTAGTGTCATCTGCGAACTTCAACAGGGTGCTTTTTACCCCCTTGCCCAAGTCACTGATGAAGATGTTGAATAGTGCGGGCCTGAGGACCGAGCCCTGGGGAACCCCACTGCCCACATCCCTCCAGGTCGAATAAGACCCGTCCACCACCCCCCTCTGGGTGCGGCCCTCCAGCCAGTTAGTGACCCATCTGACTGTGTAGGCATCAACACCACTGCCTCCTAGTTTCTGACTGAGAATGGGGTGAGAGGCCGTGTCGAAGGCCTTCCTGAAGTCCAGAAAGACTATATCCACTGCGACACCTGCATCCAAGGACTTGGTGACCTGCTCATAGAAGGCCACCAGGTTGGTTTGACAAGACCTGCCCCTAATGAACTCATGCTGGTTGCCCCTGAGCATAACCTCCCCTGCCGGCCCTTCCTGGACATGTGCCAGGATAATTCTTTCAAAAAGCTTCCCCAGGACTGAGGTAAGACTCACGGACCTATAGTTCCCTGGGTCCTCCTTCCTCCCTTTTTTGAAGATGGGGACCACACTGGCCCTTTTCCAGTCCTCCGGCACATCGCACAAGCACCAGGAGTGCTCATAGAGCTGTGCCAGAGGTCCCACAATGACCCCTACTAGTTCCTTCAGCACTCTGGGGTGGAGATCATCAGGACCTGTGGATTTACATCATGTGTAGATGCACCCATAATGGTCACAAACAAGGTAAAACCATCAGTTAGCTGTCAGTGCCATCCTGTAGCAGAATGTAGCATCAAACAACAAATATATTCTTTCATAAGTCTGGTGGAATTCTGTATGTAGAAGCCTGGATGTCTGAGATATTAGGGATTTTATTTCAAACCACAGGCTTCTGAGATGATAACTTTGGCCTGGCTGACTAATCGACACCACTGTTCCCATGCTTGACCTCTTCCTATTATGCTGACAAAGGATAGGAAAGCTGTAGAAAGCAAACCAGGGAAAAGGAAATCAGAATGGCTTGCATTATATTATGATGTTGATTCCTGCTTGCAAACAACAAACAAGCTGAATGGTCCCACATGTAGTGATCACCACATCCAATAAACACAGGCATGCATGAATTAAAGAACTAGACAATGAACTTTATTGTGGAGCAGTGGAGAACCTCTGCAGACCCTTTGTCTGTCTCTAACTTACTTAACTGAGGAACTATCTTCCAATTCTCAACTTCTACAGTCTTATACATAAGAGAGTGTCTCTAAATTATAAACTTCTATCACTACAGTGGACAGGCTTTATATTAGAAAGATGGGGGAAAGTGAGACCTCTCCTCAGACCTAAGACAGGAGTTTGGGGAGCTTAATGGTACATACGAAAGGTGGGTGGGTACATACAAAATACTATTTTAATCTTTAATCAAGTAAAATAAGGATTGCCTTTGTTTTTTAAAAAGTTAAGGGTTTCAAGCAGTCATTGGGAGTATCTTTGGTGCTACAGGTATAAACACTATTAGCAGCAACTGAAGGCATCATTTTTCCACCTTGAAAACCAGGAAAAATGCTACTAAGTATCCCAAAGGAAATCTGAATGAAAGAGAAGCAAACTATTTAATTTCAAATAAGGACTGAATAAAATCGAAGCTTTATGGGAACCCAGTAAAGTAAAAAGAAAACAGAGATGGAGTCTCAAATGTATTCAAGGGAGATAGAAGCCAACTCCAGGAGAAAGTAAAGAATCTCTCTCGACTGTACGCATGTAATATGCAATGACTAGATGTTTCCAAAGCACCCAAGGAAGGGAAGTATCCAAACTTCAATTTCACTTGCATCTAACTTTGCTAGGCGCTCTTGAAAACTCACCTGAATAGACTTTAGCTCTTCTAAGAGCCTCTCATCAGTTTACTAAATTGCCAAGTACACCTATGGTATAATACGCAAACTTGTCCTCTACGTATCATCACAAGAACAAACAGAATATTAACACTGAATTCTTGCACTTTTTACCTTATTTTACTAAAGGGTTACATGTCTGTCCTACTCACTTATAAAACATGTCCTTTAATGATGTACTTTTAGAGAAATCTAATTAAAATGCAATGCATAAAAAGGAGCAAGGGTTGATAACCTATAGAACTCAGCAGACCCTAGTTAACATTCAAATGCATCCTCCATTCGGACAGAGACAGTAAGACTTTTCCACCTCCGTGGCAGACACTAATGATACTTGCAAATATGACTAATGTCTTCATTGGTGAAAAATTAATGCACCACAATAATTTTTCTACCTGGGGTTAATGAACATGTCAGATGCTGAAAATGAGTTGTTTGAAAGTAAATTACTATAATCTATATTTAGAAGACTCCGCTGTTGGGAAAAAAAAATCTATGGTGTGTTTGATGTCCTCTGCTTACTTATGTCGTGAAATTTGCTGTTCACCTAATGAGGCTTTATGCTGTGCCAACTTCTCTGTTGATACAGAGAATGTTTTTTTCTTCCCCTAGAATACCCATTGTTTCAAGGGGAGAAGGTTAAGTTTGACTGTACTTGCAGGAAAGAACAAGCTAATAGTCAAGGCAAAAACACCAACACTCTTGATACTACAAAAAGGTGCAGAGTCTAACTGAAGCTGTAAAAAACAATTCTGTTCTGTTTGCACTGGCCCAAAACAAATGCTCACATCCTAACACACTGGATGTTACAAGAAGAACCAAACCCAGACTTTATCCTTCTGCCTATAAAGGAGACAGGGTTCTTTCACCATTATGGATTTATTTGCATTTCTGACCGGCCTCCTCCTCTCCTAGCAACATTTAAACCCTAAGCATAGTGAGGCATTTAAGGAGATGGAGGCTCCAAGAAATATCTATAATAAATTGGGGATGAGGTGTGCAAGAGAAACAGCATTTGTGTTTACAACAGACCAGTCATTACAACAGCTTACAAAGCATAGTCTCCTGCAGTTTCTGAAGCACAAGATGGGATATTTATGTCACCTGAAAAGCTATACAAGGAATAATAGCATATAATACATGAAGTCCAATCAGTATTGTGGATTCTCCCCTCCCTTACAGCATGATTAATTTTGCAAAAATTACAGCGGAGGACTTTGCTTGCAGCCTACGTATCTACTTCTTAGCTGACGATCTCCGCAGGCAATATGCAAAATGCATCCATCTTCTAAGTACATTTTCCAGTAGATGGAAATAAATGCACCTTTGTGTTTAGCATAGAAACAAAGGCTTTAGAACGTGCAGGCAGGGAAAAGGCAGTGCAGCCTGGAGGAGAAAGTCTTTGCTTCATTCAGTACTTTGCCATGACCTGTGGTGGGTTTAGAATAACCTGGAAGGGGCAATGTGGATTTAGGAACTTCAAGAGCTGCTGAACTAACTACATTCCTCCATAACCCGCTGCAGCGGCTATTGCTTCTACTTAATAAGTTTCCACTACATTCACAGTTTGCACTTTGCTGACTTCAACTTCCAAACGTAGTATCTTGTCACACATTTGTCGGCTATTCTACCGTCTAGTATTAGTCTAGAGGTGATTAGCAGGTCGCTTTTTAATCATATCTTCAGACAGCTAAATAACTTATTTTCCATTGTACTGTTTGATAAGTCATCACTTCAAAATATGTACTTAGTTACAAAACAGTATTCCTTATGACCTACAGCCCCATAACCCATGAAGAGGACAAAAAGCTCCGCAACTTTGAACTCAAGAGTTTACTCTCATTCTTTCCTTTGAGAATGTGCACTTAAGGAAAAAGCCAGGAGCTGTGCTCCTCTCACCCGTATATCTTGGAAGATGCACATGAACTCCATAGATCCTTTAATCTAAAGAGGATTTCTCTGCAGGCTCCTTCCCCTTAGATATTCCCTTGATTATGGCCATCACCTGTGAAACGTGGGAGCCTCCAGAAGGGCCAGGTGGTAATTAGTAGGGCTGAAGGATGTTTCACAGCTGTAGTAGTTATTGCTAGGTGGGCTTAGGTGACATAGGTTCACGAGGCAGCAAACAGTACTGGTACACGGGAGACAGGGTATATGGTTTTATTCTTTATCAGTTTAGTTTTGGCTACTGCAATCTTGACATGTAAGGTATTCTGAGGTAGGAAGTATGCTGGGAGACAAGGGATGTCCACAAAAGGGTGCAACCAGCACGTTCATTTTGAATATCAGAATAGTCATTGAAGGATTCTCTCCAGGAAAAGTGCATAAGTCAATGTCAAATATTTATTGTATGGGATAACACAAGTACTGTATCGATTATTAGAAAGGCATTTTACTATGCTGATGTGGAAGATTAATTATGTGTATCCAAGATGACTAATGGAAGTGAATGCAGTGTTACCTAACCAAGGTACCCCCATGGAAAGAATCCCTGCAACGGGGGCATCCTAGAGTTTGGTGCTTCAGTAGCAGGAAAGAAGGTGTGATGCTTGTCTGCAAGCTCCCAGGAAATTAGCTTGGCAGTTCCTGATTGGTTAAATTAATGCCAAAAGGCATTGGTTAAATTAATGCCAGATGAAGGATCATTCAAGGATTGTGTGCTTGCATGTGCGGGCCAGTTATCCAATTAGTTTGCATCACAGGTATTTTTTTTTAAATGAGAGAGAAGGTTTCACTTCAGATGAGGAATCATTGGTAAATTCTGTCTATAACATGGCTTAATGTGAACAGCTGGAGACGCTCTGCTTAGTAGGTATTGATCACAGGGAAGATGGAAACCTGGCTTTAGCTTTGAGCTCTGCTCTATAGGCCTTTATGCCCATCTACATTGCTAAGGGCAGGGATTCTTTTACATTTCACTATGCTCCCTTTTTTGCTAAATAGCTTGTTGAAATAAAGGAAGACACTGGCATACAATATCTCTGGGTTCTCAAGTATCCCAGCTTGCCACAACTCTCCACAGGCAAGTTTCAGAGAGGTGGGAGAAGCCCAAAGCTGGCTGAAGCTGCATGCATTTGGGCTCTTTCACCACTCCCTTTCCTGGGAGAAGGAAGATCTGAAGAGCCCATTCAGCTTCCCTGCCTTTTGCTCCATGGAATTTGGACTTTGGGAACAGACTGCCACAGCTGCAGGATGCCCTCTTTGAGAGGAGCTGTGGGGAGGATGAAACTCTGATCCTAGCCATTCATTAAACAGGCATGCTCTCTAAGACTGCCTCACTTTAAGGAAAGAATTTGGTATTTGGATCACATATATGAATTTCTGGATGGATCTTCCCAGTCTCACATAGAAGCAATAAGATTCCCCTCCTCTGTATTATACCCCATCCTTCCTGAGCCCCTGAGGAGTGCTGTCGTGGTCATCGAGGCAGAGGACACCCAATCTCTTCTCACGACACACGTAGAGATTCTCAGCGGCTGTCTACCGTGGAAACGGCTCTTCAACAGGGGCAGTTGTAGTGGGGAATAGCTACCCCAGAATTCACATTAGCCCCCTCTGGAGCCCCCCCCTCCCAGTGCTGCCACCACCCACCTGGCACAAGTGAGCCCACTCGCCCATCCCGTACAGGTAAGCCTGCAAAAGTGCTGCACTTCCGCCAGAGGCAGCACCAACCTCTTCCTGGTGGGGGGTTGGGTCGAGAGTGGGGTGGATTGGCTGCACTGGGTAGGCAGCGGTGGGAGGGGTGGAGCCTCCCAGCCCCAGGGAAGAGGTTGGCACCACCCCTATTCTTCAAGCATGGGGGTGGGGGCAGGCAGGAAAGGGTGAAAGGAGGTTTCTGGGCAGCTATGCCCAAGAGAGGTCCTGGTAGCATTATTCCGATGAAGCACATACTCAGGAAGTAGATGGAGACCATAGAGGTTACAAAACAGGCAGGGAAGCCTAGGACCTCCCTTGGTCTTAGCTCCCAATGACCCCACAGAGGTGCATGAATGGGGAGGGCACCGTCTTGCGATTTGCTCTGCGAGGAGATCATGTCACCATGTTCAAGGTTACAACAGGGGCAGATCCAAACCCCCCACAGTTACCTTTTCACTTGGCTTGGAAAGGGACACACTGACCTTGTGCTACTAAAGACATGGTTGGCTCTCGGTATCAGTCCAGTTTTACGCTTTAGAAAGTAACGATTTCATTACAACGCAGGGGAAAATGGTAGAATTTAGGTCTTGTGAGCTCTTAAAACCGTGGCTTTGCAGATGGAAATGTATATTTGCTTTTCCTGAAAATGTCTGCGAGGAAAACATTATGACTTTTGTTATCACCCTTTGTTTTCAGTTCTGTATCAAAACTTCCTGAACAGTGATTGCCTTCCCTCATTTCTTGTTTTCTCTATTTTGAGTTGATAGGAAAACACACAATAGAACTTTACTATTCTTAAATAAGCTGTCTACCCACAAAAATTTTGTCACTCCATTTTGACAGATCAAGTAATAATTTTATCTACCATGGGAGAGTATAAACTGTACCAGTACAGGAATCATAGTGGGCGTATAAGCTGTAACCATCATAAATGACACTTTTTATTCCCTTTGAAAATCCTCCTGATTTATTACATTTACTTAGAGACTGTCACAGCTTATTTTTACTAGACACATTTTTTTTTTAACATTCCATCAAGTGAGCTCCTATGTGATGTAGAGCAAACTGATAGAAAATGGTGACACTCTCACCCAAGCTGTCATTATTCAAAATGATTTCTTCTGCTCAGGTTGTTTTCATTTAGTGAAATAATTTGATTTTTCTATGTCTGCCCACATTCTATTCGCAGGAGGCAAGGGAAGCTCAAAACAATGTCTCCTGCATTTAATATGCAAGGAGAATGCTTAATAGAATCATTTGCAGGATAATTAAAAGCCTGCTGATACATCTTATGAAAGTGTGAAACAAAGTACAAAATGAATAGAGCCAAATGGCAGTTGCTTATTTCTGTAGAATAAGTGCTAAGTCAAAGAGGTCATAATTGCTGTTTTGCATAGGGAAAACAGTTAACGGGGTTTTTCAGATACGCTTTCTGCAGTAAAACTAAAGCTGACTGTTTTCATACAGAAATTAGTTGGATACCAGATGAAAAGGCTACAATGTATTGCTGCTAGGTCTGGCTGTGTTATCAAGCAAAATCGTTCTACGAATACAACTGACAAATGGGTCAAGTGAATTCAGTTTAAATTGTACAAAATGGCATCATCAGTTTTTTAGGGAAATGTTGATGTTCTTCCCTGATACAAAGCCGGCTTTTCCAAACAAACCAAGACATCGGGCGATTCGTTCAAATTGCATCCGCGCAAAGCCTAATATCCTGTAATTAGTAAACTGCTGCACTGTGCTCCCCAGCCCAACTTCCCATCACTCAATAAACTGTATCACTTCAAATCATTGATCCAATGGTAATTTTCTGAAATATTCTCCTTGATGCAGAAACGTAACTCCCATTAGAAATAATAGGAGTTATGTGCATGCACGGAAGAGAAACTACAACCACCTGCTGTGCGAGCTATCCTGATTATCTCCCTCTCCCTTAAAGTGACTAACCCCTTATCTGGCTTTTTATGACCAGGAATTAGTTCCTAATTACAGTGGTTGTAATTTCTGAGCAACTGCTGTCTCAAGCATTGACCCATTTTAGTGAGTTATGAGCCAGGTAGAGACTGTAGATTCCTTTATTCCCCAAGCAGTAAACAAAGGAAAACATTATACATAAAAGTTGACACCACTGTCCCACTTCTATCTCCTATTTAGATATTATCACTGCTATAACTGTTCCCTTGACCTAATGAAGAGGATGTTGTTCATTCCCAAATAACTGCTGTCAGGTTTATGTTTTTAAATAAAAAAGGCTAAATTAATGCTAAGATTTTATGCCCCAGACCAAGGCAAGGACCTTTAGAGCTAGGAACCTCACTCTGGGCCTGTTCTCTTCCTTCTTACATCAGTTTTACACCAATGTAACTAATTCAGCAGAGTGACTCCTTATTGATATGAGATTAAGGGAGAGAAGAATCAAGCCCCCCGCTTTAATTGCCAGTATTTAGAGTGTAAGCATTGCAGGGATTTCTACTCGCAGATAAAAGAAGTGTGTCCCGACTCACACCGTGTACAAATCCCCAGACTTGAATAGTTAATACTTCTTCTGAGATTTCAGTGGAGTTGAATGTACTGTAAAACAGAACACATCTTGGCCTTGCAGATCCTATATCCCACACTGTTCACATGCTTATACCATACTTTTCTGTGCGTGTTGCTGTTATGCCGTCACCAGAGACTCGCTATTCTAAATCTGGCATTGATTTACAGCCTGGGGTATCCCACTGAAACCAGTATTACTAAATAATAAAACCAGTATTGGATGTGTATGGATCCTGTTTAACATAGGATGAAAACTCAGAAAACAGAGTTCCTGTAGGGGCTCAACGTTAACCTTGCTGGCAGGCTGCAGGTCAAGCCTCAGTTACCATCTTTACATTCCCACAGCAGGAGTAGTCTATCTTTCAGGTCTTACTATAAGGATCTTCTTGGCCATCCTTACTTTCACTGATTAACACCGCATTACGCTAGGAGTCCAAAGGGCGTAAGGGTGGCAGAGTCAAGCCTTTAAGACTCCTGGGCCATGTCTGCATGAGCATGGACATTTATGTCCCTGGGGACAAGAAGCAGTGGCACACTTGTGCCTCTGCTACTTGTCGCCGGGGAATGCCCGTGCCATGTGCTCTCAGGCATGCGGCAGATTACCCCGGGTAGGGGAGGGGAGGCTGGGGCCAGCAACTGTGCTGGCCCCAGCAGCTTTATCTGGGGTCCTGGGGGCCAGGGATGCTGCAGCTGCAGCGTTCCAGTAGCTGGGAGCCTGGCCAGCAGCTGGAGCATGGCTCCAGCCAGCCAGGTCTGGTTGCAGGCAGCACATGCTACCGCCATGTGTACCGCCCTGGGATTTTTTGTGTGGGTTTTTTTGATCCTGGGATCTCAACCCTCCCCACCCCCCCTCTGCAAGGTAACAGCATGGAGAACACCTGAACATGCAGTGTGGCACTGCAGGTGGGTCGCAGCACCACATACCACACAGCCGCGCTCATCTGGACATGGCCCTGGTGCCTGTTAGAGAAGAGCACAAAGTAAAGCTGTTCAGGCTACTCAAGCAGAGAAGCCAGGGAAGGTGCCTTCTACGACACCCATGTCCGAGCTGTGCTGTCCTCCAGGTACGGCACTTCTACTCCAGTGACCCAGGAAACTTAGTCCTTCTTTGTCTTCAGGAAGTGTCATGCTGAAGTAGGAAAACTGCTAACATTATTTTCCTTCTTGTAATGTTAAACTGATAGTGTGTATTGTAAGCCTTTGCTGGCTTAAAATTTAACAATAGTTATTAGCTGCTCTTCCACTTCTGAATTATGAGAGATGGTTACAGCCCTTCTCTCCCTGTATATTTTCGGGTCCAGACCCCTTCCAGGGACAAAGCAACTTCGTTCTGGAAGCACAGAGCTTGGGAAGGTTTCTTCTGTCTTTTCCAAATTGCACACACATCAGGGCCATAAAATATCTAACCCTTGGTCTTACTATCATATCAGAGCTTAGAAAACTCTGAGCAAGTATGAGAATTCAGCCCAAATTAGGAAAAAAAAAATGTTTTTTTTAACCTCCTAACATAATAGACATTGGGGCTAGGAATATAACAACTCCACTTGTAGGACTGGACAGATACTAAATAGGACATGGTGTTTTCTACCCGAGATGGAGAACAGATAGCCAAAGACATCATGCATGTATCACTTGTCTGGCACTAGCTTATGTGAACATGATGCTTTGTGGAAAGCAAAAGGCCGGTTTCCCTCCCATGTTCTGAAGACTCACTATGCATGTGCTTGGATTTCCTTAATAAATGTGTAATTGGTTTTTAAATATAGTATAGGTTTCCAGAACTAATAAAGAAAGGCCCACTAACTATCTTGTATGCCAGCCTTCTCCTTAAAAAAGGCTTTAAGCCTTTTTTTATACTCCTGTTCCAACACTATTTAATTATACACCAAACACACTATCAGTGCAATACAAATAATTAATTAAACACAGTCACAGGCTAGAACATTAGTTGTAACACTATTTCACTCACTGCTGCCTTTCTCTTTTAGCCAATAAGAACAGAGCAACTTGTATGGACTCTGATTTAGCTGCAAAAATATGGTTGGAGATAAGACTAAACCTCTCATTTTGAGATTAGCCCACTGTGGAAAACACTGTCTCTTATTTCCATAACAGAATGGGAAGTCATTCAGCATCAACAAGCCTTCCCTTACTTTTTGAGACCAACTGTATACTATGTTGTTTTCAAATAACTGAACTACTAACATTGTCTCGCATCGAATCTTAAGGCCTCGTTACACACAGTACACTTACCAGGCTTCTGGAGCTCTTATAACCGCTGGACTGGCTGCACAATAACACCTTTCCAGTGGCTTTAAGCACCCATTTTTCAGTTTAAAGCTACGTCACTCCAGGGCAGGATTATCTCTGGTCTGACTAATTTTGGTCCTGTTCCATTAGGGTGTGGTACGTCACTCCAGGCAGCTATTCTGCCTAAACTGAAGTCTTCCGGTATCCCAGGATGCACACTGGCCTCTCCCCACCCTAAACTCTACCACCGGGGGGTAGTTCTGGCACCAAGCCCCCTCCCACCCCCAGGGGTGTGACCTTCCTGCTCCCCCAGTGGGCAAACCAGTGCAAACCCTGTAGAGCTCATGCCAGCTAGCCAGCACACCTTTTTCCTCTAACAATCTCCAACTCTGATCGGGCCCTCACCACCACAGGAACAGGCTTGGCACCCCACAGACCCAGCACCACAGCTCTGCCTCCCAGTTGCATGTTCTGTCCCCCCACCCCCTCACAACCCACCCCTCATACCCCTGCCATTAGAGTGGAAGGGGAAGCCTGTCCTAGCTCACCTGGCCTTTAGTGGCAACTCACAGCAACAGCTCCTAGTCCAGCCACCAAGCCTCTAGTGGCGAGTCACAGCTGTGCAGGTCAGGGACAGTTGGAGAAGGTTTTTTAGCCCTAAGTATGACTGCTCCACTAAGCCAAACAACACTAAGCTGACTAACGTTTGTTCATCTTATAGCATAAGGTCTAACTAGACCCATAAACAGACACTCAATGAGTATGTTAAGCTCCTTCTTACTATAGTACAGCAATAATTCTTGGGTGTCGTTTCACTACTGAATCATGAGGAGCTGTATTATTTTGCTAGTGATATGACCAAGAAACAAGAGAAAAACGAACGAATTTGCTGAAATGCTATAGCAAGAACATCTAAATCGGGGGCAGGCAAAATACAGCCCCATGGGCTGAATCTGGCCTGCCAACAGATTTGATCCAGCTCACAGGCGGCAGCTGCCAACTCATTGGATCAGGTCTGCAGACAGCTGGCAACTCCCGTCACCATGTAATGCCGGGTAGATGAGTGGGGCTATTTCTGCCACCCTGGACAGGACTGCTTCACCCAGCAGCATCGGCTCTTGATGCAGTGGTATCAGCTGTAAACCTAGGCAGGGGCTTTTGCCACAGCAGGCAGGTGGGCAGCAGTGTCAGCTGTGCATGTCACCAACAGGTTCTGGAGCCCTGATGCAGAACCTGCTGGCAGCATCCACAGCTGACACCGCTGCTCTCCTGGTGTGGTAGAAGTCCTGCTTGGAGTCCCGACCCAGAACCTGCCAGCGGTGTCAGCTCTGGACCCAGGCAGGAGCTTCTGCCATGCAAGGCGGGCATCATCATCGGCTGTGGACACCGCTAGCAGGTTTGCATCCAGGCTCTGGAACCTGCTGACTGTGCCCACAACTGATATCTCTGCCCACGCACCACAGCAGAAGTTCCTGTATGGGTCCACAGCTGAACACTGGGGCTCTGGGTGAACTACAGCTCCAGCTAGGTTTTGGAGGGAGGAAGGGAGGGGAAGAGAGAGACAGAGACAGAGAGAAGAGAGAGAGAGAGAGATGGATGTAGCCCTCAATGGGTCACCGAAACTCATTAAGTGGCCCTCCAGCTGAAATAATTGCCCACCCCTGATTTATATGCACTGGAGCCTGAGAGTACATGTAGTTTTCCTAAGCAAAATCAAGCAGATCTCTCAGAGAGCTTAATAACACTTACTTACTTATTTAATGCACCGGATTAATAGGAGGATTAATCAGTTAATGCCTGTGCAGAATTTTGAAGCTGTAGCATTCTACATTGATGCTAAGTATTATTATCACTTTTATTATTATGTTATGATTAAAAAGTTACCTATATTTGGCAGCATTTCACTGGACAGACAGTCTTTTAGGGACATATATCTTTTTTACTGCCATCTCTTCATAGCAAAATACTTCTAAGGTGATGGGCAGCGCTGTGCTTAGTAAAGACAAGAGGATAGAAATCACTGCTTAGGAAAAAATCATATGGGGACTTGACACAGTCTACTTGTTCTGTGCCAGCAGTCACCCACAGTATTCCCAGTAGGATCTCACCAACAACACCCGACTCTCTCAAAACAAAGACAGATGAAACTGGGTGTGGATGAGGGGGAACCCAAACCAAAGGCCTAAAACCATGTTTAGCGATGTCTTTTTAAAGAGGGGTCTCCTATAATCGACACTGGGAGTGCCATGAGCCCAATCCTGGTGCATGGAGGCTGGGTGCGATGGAGCCATCCCCACCTTGCTACAATCAGGCTTCCACGCTGCCCCTGCCCGGCCAGGACCAGACTCTGGGGAATCCGTGCTGGCCCCACCTGGCCCGCATGCACCAGGATCAAACCCCTCACTGTTCAGTATGAGCAGTCTAGCACACAGGATCATGGCCTGCGGGGTCCAGGGAGCTGTGCGGGACAGATTACACAGCACCACGGGCCAGATCTGGCCTGAAGGTCAGGGGTTGAGTATGCCTAGTCTAACATATTCTTAAAAACCTTCTTGCACGTCTACCAGGCACAGGGCCCAAAAGATCAAAATACCCTTCAACTTGCCACAGGTAAATCAGAGGAGATGAGGGCACTCTCAGTGTCCTGTTGCTGCATGGACAGGAAGTAGTAAACACCAGGGTTTTTATATGCAGTAAAATGATTCCTGCTATTATTTGTGTTTATTTGCACTCCACTTAGGCACGTTGCAGCTTTTAAACTGTTCAGCTTGTTTGGGATCTTCTTCAGTTTTAAACCAAAGAATTTTGTAGGAGCTAAATATGAATTAATCCGTTATTTGAATGGTGGTTTTCTTCTGAACCCAAATGTTTTTGAGATGCGTTGATTCAATGAACCTGCCAGATCCATAAGTGACGGTCCCCTGAGGCTCTTTCAGCGCAAGCTGTGGAGCCTTTTCACTACTGCTATAGTATGTGAGGACAAACAACCCTCATCATCCCATCAGTTGAGTATGTAAGCATCATCCCATCCCATGAGTATGTAAGCATCTCTCACTGTGTTCAGAGGTAATATGGCCCCATGAGATTATAACTGCCCTGGAGGGGGGGAGAGTTTTGGCCCCCAAACAGCTTTTCTGTACCTTGCAGTTAGTATTCGTTGGATAAAATGTGCAAATAGATTTGAATAGTCCCTGCCCTTTTGGGGGCCAGAGCCAGAACCCAGTCTCCTCTCTTCTAGGACAGCATCTTGCTCACTGAACTTGCTTTGAATTCTACACGTGGCCCCATATATCCTCCTCTCTTGGCTGCCTACTGTGCCAGCCTCAAGTGCAAGGGATAAAGAGTTTCCTGGGTAATGCCTGGTCCATGGTCTAACGGTTAGGGTACTTGATCATGGAGTAGGATGCACTGCTTCTAAACACCCTCTGAATATGGGGAACTAGACCCTTGGTGTCCTGCTCCCTGGGCATGTACCTAACATCTAAGCTACAAGTTGGAAGACATCTCCTTCTTCACTGACACTACTAAATATTTTGCTAGTCATGATTCTTTCCTGACTAAAGTTTTGCAGCATTATGCAGGTGCTTCTGTTCCACTACTCTACCCGTGCACATCACCAGTGGGGCCTACTAAGCCTGCTCAGAAGGGAAATGCAAGGCAAGACTAGGTACAGAAGCACAACTAAAATCTACGCTCTGCATAACCTGTCAGAAACTGAATTTAGACAGCAACATATCTGGCACCCAGGCACATAAAGGTGAACTAAGATTCAGTCCTCAGTGTCTTCTAGATTCTCTGCTGGGTTTGATTCCTTTTTCTTCTCAACAAAGGATCTTCGCAGTGCAGGAATTAGCTTCTCCTTACCCAATTCTGCGCTTCAACCTGTTCTCTCTACTCCCCTTGTCAAGGGTAAATGCCATTGTGCTACTCACACAGACAAGTTTTAGGATTAATATATGGGTCTTCTACCGTTTCTTGTTCACATGCTCCCACAACAAGAATACCTGATACAGTGGAGTTGTGACAGAAACTGACAAAAGCCAAAAAATTCAAAGTCGAGGCTGACACTTTATACTTAACTTGCGCTGTTGTGAGAAAGGAACGTGCAACAGGATACGTTAATGATAGAATGTCAGCCTTCACTTTGACGTTTCTGGCTTTTGTCAAGATTCCTTAACCACAATATTGTTATCTAAAACAGGATTTTTATATTTAATTTTAAAACCAAGAGACTGGTATGAAGTGCTAAAAAAATGCAGAAGAGGGACCGACACGTGGCTTGAACGATCTCCTCATTAGCTATCCAGAAGCATGCTATAGCCAGGGGCAGATCCAGAGGGGGTGCAGTGGCAAAGCCTCTGCCCACTGTCTGACCACATGGAAAGAGAAGCAGCAAGGGACTTTAAGTCCCAAAGAATGCAAGAATTCCCCACCTCTCTTCCCCTCCATGCTTAAAGTATATGATCTCCTCTCCCCTAACTTCCCCTCCTATCCCATCTCCCCCACCTGGTGCTGCTGATGTCCCCACTGTCCCAGGCGCAAGGGGAACTTGTGCCCCACTCCAGCCAGCTGGCATGGGGGCTGGCCTCAGTCGAGGACAGCGGCAGTAGCAGGCAGCAAGCGGATTACCCCACCCTGCTTCTGCTCCTGGGCTGGCAGGGAATATCTTAGGGGACGAGACATGAAGCAGAAACCTGCCCACCACCTGCCATACCAAGCTGTGGACAGCCAGGTCTGGAACTACCCAGGGATTGAGGTGCCAACCAGGAAAGGGAAGAATGAATAGATTCGAGGGACACGTTGGATGAGGAAACTAGTCAATCTGAGAAGAGGGTCTAGGACCAGGCTGAGTCAGGAAGCTGGGGGATCAGGCAGAGAGTGGAGCCAGAGCACAAATCAGAGGGAACAGCACAGCAGTCTGGGATCAGATGAGCCCCATTGTCCAGACACTTCATGTTCTGAATCAGGTGTCTATATAGGGGAACTGGAAGGTCAGCTGACCCCAGCCAGCCACTCCAGTATCAGAGAGGGAGCAGAGGGCTAGAGTCTGCAGAAGGCTTCAGTCTGAATCTCCAGCTGTTGTGTGGCAAGCTGGGATGGTGGCTGCACTGGTCAGGCTGAGGCCCCCAGGTTTGAGGCCATGGCCTGATACTGCGGCTGCTGTCCCAGGCTGAGCCCTGGCCCTGCACAGCAGCTCTGGAGATCCCCTTGCCTCTAAGACAGCAGTGGCAGTGCCAGGTGGGGTGGGAGGGAGTGGCAGGGGAGGGGAGGGGAGGGGACATACCTCTGAGCAGGGAGCAGAGGAATTCTTAACTTCTTTGGGATTTAAAAAAGTCCCTGGATGCTGCTCCCTTGGTGTAGTCTATCCCCCCGGTTAGAGGGAGGAGGCTGATTGTGAGAATTGCACCTACTCTGGTAGCACCAGTTGCTCCTACTCTCCTTTTTGTGAAAATCTTGGATCTTCCCCCAGCTATAGCCATCCTCCTATGGCAACAAGGTAGAAGGGCATAGGCATTGGTCACCAAATGATGAGCCACGCAGGTGGGAGCTGCCTTCCTGTGCCACCTGGATGAGCTACGGCTTTGTCCTGCACCCCATCCCAGCTGTGCAGCACCAGCCCCAGCCCCAGTCCCACTCCCTCCCTCACCACGGGGGCCTTGATCTCCCCCCTCACATGACTTTCCTTCTCCCTCCCCTTCCACCACAACAGACTGACCAGCTGCACGCAGCTCTTCAAGCTACCGGGAGGTGCTCCTCGCTGCCTATGTGCTGTGCTGCAGCTGCGTGCATGCACGGTCATTTGTCGGCCAAATTATCGGCCACATCAGGCCAATTTCCAATACAGTCAATTTTTTTTATATCAGTGCCGATCCGATATTAGACCAATGTACCTTTATTAAAAAGTGATAGAAGTGTTGGAGGGAGTGTGATTCTAGTACAAAATAGAGTGTATTTATCATCCCATGAGTCTGACACAGCATTAGCAGAATTTAAGGGAACATACAGGAAGTAATGCAAAGGCAAAGTCAGCTTATCTGTGCTCATGATCCAAGTATATGTATTTCCTTATGTGTTCCTCAGACAAAGAAAATAGGGGGGAAATACCAAACTGTCTTGTATTCAAGTAACCAACCAGTGTTCACTATGGGTTGATGATGGGTTGGATACAAACTTCTGGAAGGTCGCTTTTACCAGGAAAAACTCCTTCACAGTCAGGGTGTTCTGACTGTGGAATAAACTCCCTCCAGAGGTGGTGCAATCATCTACCCTGGAGGTTTTCAAGAGGAGACTGGAAGTCACCTCGATGGTGTCAGCTAACCCCAGTTGTCCGCCTGCCTAGAGCAGGGGGGCTGGACCCGATGATCTGCAAGGTCCCTTCCAGCCCCTGACAGTCTATGAATCTATGATCTGGTGACTCCCCCAGGTCCCACTAAAATTCTGAAGAGAAAGGGGCAGAAGAGCAAGCCAGAGGGAAGTTGGCTCACTGGCTTAGATTTAGGGCAAAAACTATTGCACTACTCTTTCTTCAGAGAATTTTCCAGCCCGTCTCTGACAGCTGGCCCAGTGTGCAGCCAAGATGCATGTTGCCCAGACAAAAAGATGCATGTGGCCAGGGAAGAGGTGCTCCAGTGAGATGGATGCTGCCTTGCAAGGTGGGACCCTGGGTTCTAGGTAGACCTCTGCCTGTAATTGGACAGGGACCCCCCTGGTGATGCTTATCACTTCTTTCAATAAATAGCAAATGCAACCTGCAGTGGGCCAACTTCAAGAGTAAGCCCTGTAAGCAATGCCTAGTCTGTGACCTGCCTGACTACAGCATATTGCTAGGAGGCAGGTTCAAACCTACTGATAGTGACAGGTTCCTAAAAAATAGCACCTCCTACTTCCTGAGCAACTGCCCTAGCCACTAGTCTACTAGGCTTGAGGGAAGAGGAAGTCTTTTCCACTATTGCTTTACTCTGGCAGGTTTCTGTGCAGGTCCATCCTCTTCTGTGACAGGTAGAAACAGAATGCAGTGCTGCATAAGTGCCAAAAATTGCCATTTCCCATCTTTGTAAGAGCCAATTAAGTGAATGAAAGTGAAATAGGAGTTAGCTCTAAGTGCTTAAAGCTCTCTAACAAATATATTTATTTCAGGAGAGAGCACTCAACTAAACATTTTTCATATAATGTTGCTTCCTAAAGAATATGAACTAGAGTGAAAAATATTGCTTTCCTATATTTTAAGTCATTCATAGAGAAAAAAACAACATTGAGATAAGCTTTGCAAACACTATCAATCAGGCCTTGATAGCAAATATGTAATATTATTGCTTAATATACTTGTCTGCTTGTTCTTAAGAGTGTACAGAAAATGAAAAACCCTACTCTGGTTTTACTCTACAAATGTGATGCATATTCCAGAATCGTTTGTCATTGGATATTATTGTTTGCAAGGATTAAAAGCAGCAGGATTACAATTCTGGTTTCTCGTTGCATTAAAATGCATATGACGATGATACAATACCATTATTCAGTTACTTATAATAGTATGCTATTGAAAATATCCTCTTGTATAATAATTCAGAACTTATTTCTCCTCAGATTTAAGGCATTGATCCCAAAATCTTCCTAGAAAACATTATTGTCTTCCTTCAGATATGTATCTGCCATTGCAAACAATGGGTATTGCTCATCCACATCTGAAGACAGAATTTAGCTCCTGGCTTAAAAACTTTACCTCATTTTCTGACATGAAGGTTACAGGGCAGCAGTCTTCCTTTTCCCCAAGAACAAGGAACTTAGGAAGCTTAATTAGTTTTCCTTTAAAATATATTACATGTCACTATGTGAATAACTCATAAGCCATGCTGTGCCTCCCTAAATCTCAGCCCTCGGGACAGCTGCAGAAAAGCATCTAGGTTTGGCAGTGCACTGCATTGTCTTGTCTAAAATGTAGGTGAGTACCTTGAATGGAGCAGCCTAAGTGGCTTTTGGCTGGGGCTGACAGACCCCACCATGCTACACAAGGGAACACTCAGGCCAGGTAAAAAGTGCATTAGATGGGGATGTGTCTGGGACCTGCCTTTTTGGCGGAGTTAGGTACCATCCATGCGGTTCACTTCAGCCTTGACCAGAGACGACCCGAGCAGGGTGTGGGACCCGGCGCAAATCAGCCTGTGCAGGGCCCTGCCCCTGGATTCAAGGAAGCCAGCGGCGGATTCGGTGCAGGGGGGTGCCAAGTGGCCAGATGTGAAGCCAGCTGCAGTGCAGAGTCACCGTGGCCGCTCTGCCCAGCTCCGCGGGGCCCCACAAAGTGCGGGGCCCAGGGCAGTTGCCCCAATTCGCCCCCCACAGGGACGGCTCTGGCCTTGACTTATGCATCCTTGATAGATTGGTATGCTGTGGCACAAACCCTTGCATAGGTGTGGGTACATAGCTTCGATCCTAGATGAACTGGGCATAAATTCAGACAACCCAGTTAATGCTGCATGTGGTATGAAAGCCTCTATCAATGTCAACAAAGCAGAGCCCCAGTAGAGCTCTCATTTCATTACCAAGGAACATGGTCTCATCCCCACAAACCTTGGGGCCTTGCCCATTTTTTAAATTTCTTTATGCCTTCTTCATGGAGGCTCTCCCTGCTTTAGGCAAAAATATGTGGCCATGTGAGAAATCTCTCTCACAAAAGCCTGGCTGCATTGATATATGCAATACATGGGTATTACTCAGAGGTTATATGCCTCCTCTTTGTATAAGAGATGCCTATTCTGTTACTGGGTGCTGCACTTCTCTCTGTCTTTCTCCATTTAAATGCTTTTGTAAATAATTCTGAAATATTCAGTGTCACTTTAGATGTAACCTTGAAGACAGAAACTTCAAATATTTCCCAGATGCTGTTAATTTACAGAAACAATTGCTAGGGTCATAGACCGCACTGAGGAGATGCCTGTTGGAAACACAAGGACACATGAACTACCCTATATATAACAGTTGTCCTTAGAGAAAAAAAAGTCATAGTCATGTTTAGATGTTAAAAACAGCCTTCCAAAGGTGATCAAACCCAACTCAGATTTATCAAAACCAGCTTATGCTTTCTTTGAAATTGCTGCTCACCAATTGTGAGAAACCATACCATAAGGCTTGTAAATGCACCTCAAATCATGGGAAAATCCATCCACATTTGGACTGAACTCTCAGGAAACAGACTGCTAGAGCCATTAGTTCCTAACAGTCTCAACATGGCATGGCTACTATGTTCTCTAAGTACACCTTAGGGGTGCAGACAGAAGTGACAATTTTCACCCAATCTGGCCACAGAAAGTAGTCTATAGCTGTGACAAAACACAAGTGCACAGCTGCAGACAGCTTCAAAAATGGCTGATCAGTAGGGGTGTGCAAAGCAGGCCATATCAGATTAGGATTCGGATTCAGCCTGATTCGGGGGACAACAATTCGATTTGTTGATTCGGATCACTGTCCCAATTCAATTTGGCCGAATGCAAATCTGAAGATTCAATACTAATTCAGAGAATCAGTGATTCGGCCATAGACACAGCTTTAAATGTTTTTTCTACATACCTCAAGGTACCAGGTGGCTTGTGAACGCTGAGATGCTGGGGAGGATGGAGCGTCCCACAGGAGCACAAGGGAACCCCCCACTTGCTCAGCAGCAGGCCTGAAATTGGAGCAGAAATATTTCGGAGCATGCAGGGGACCCCACCCCATATGCCCCCAAGTTGGTGATCAGGCATGGGGGGACCCCAGGTGCCCCTCCCCGCTCTCCAGAGCCAGGAGGGACCAGTTGCTGAGCCGGGGGGGGGAGGGGGGGGGATGACGGGGTCCCCCGCATGCTCGGCAGTGCTTCTGGTCCACTTCCAGGTCCGCTGCCAAGCCTGCTGGGAACTGCCCCGTGCTCCTGCTAGACGCTCTATCCACCCCACCATCTCAGTGTTCACGAGCCACCTGGTACCTTGAGGTATGTAGAAAAAACATTTAAAGCTGCATCTACGTCCAAATCATTGAATCTCTCCAAATCTCTCTGAATCGATTCGGAACCCTCTGAATCAATTCAAAGAGATTAAAGGGTCTCCTGATTCAATTCCGATTCAGAGATTCAGTCACCAAATCAGGCCAAGAGAGAGAATTTTACTTAAGCTAAGATCCAGTTGGATCTTTTTTTGATCCAGAAAATAAATATTTTCACCTATTCCAAAACTCTGTGCAGCTTTAATATCTTCTACTATTGAGGAGAGGGGAAAGGTTACTTACCCTATAGTAACAGATTCTTCAAAATACATTAACTTATTTATGATGCAGGTGGGGTGCACATGCACCTGATCTGCTCCAAGGCAGAGTCTTATGCTTAGCAGTGTCCACTGACACCAGGTACACACCCTAAGTGTCCTTCTGTTCCTAAACGGTGGACACAAAGGGCAGAACAAATGTAGTTACGGCTGTTTCTTCACCAAAGAAGATAAAAGAAGATGGAATAGTAGGCAAGTAAGGCAAGCTATGGACTGTATACAAAAAAACATGTCTGGAAGAATTCCAGCTATGGTAAGAAAAGTAACTTTTCTTTCTTTTGCAAGTACTTGTCTATCTATATCATTGTAGCTATACTTATCAATATATATACATGTATGTATGTATGTATGTGTATACATACATACACACACACACATAAAATTCTTGGTGCCTCCCAAACAGAGAAGTATCATGAAAGTGATGCTGTTCGGAGTCTACTTAAAGAAAGGCAGCAGTTCAAGTCTGCAAGCATCAGACCTCAGTGTTTTTTCCAGGGAGCAGTATTTAGTGGAAAGTGTAGCTTGAAGCCCAAGTAGCTGTTTTGCAGATGGCTGAGATAGTTATATCTTTGCAAGGAGGCTGGAAAAAAGAAGATTTACCTGAAGGAATCTTTTCTGCTTTGTGTCAAAAAAAATCAGAGGAATAGAATACTTCTTTGTCTAACATCCACCCAGTGGCTAAGCTACAAGGTTGAAAAAGGCTAGATTCAGATACAAAATTTCCTGTTGTCTTGATAACCACGTCTGGGAGAAGAAAAAAGGGCTTCAGTAAATAAAATGATAAAATTATGAGCTCCAAACTTCCTTGACTAGGTAGGAGCTATTATATTGTTTCTGGCAGTTTCTTGGTTCAACTTTCTGGGTATGACTATAATTAGAGGATTCGTGTCCCAAGGATTACAGAACTAGAAATATTTGCATTAGTGAACCTCACTTAAAACGCCTTCCAGAACAGAAGTTGAACTATATCTTTCATCCTCCCCTAGCAGTCTTGCTCAAATGGTCCAAAGACCTAGGACGGGTATTGCTGTGAAAGGTATCTAGTACTTAATGCTCCCATTTCATAGTCTGGTGCATAGTGGGGATATGCATGTATCTCTGACTTTATCAAATGTGGCCCTGGTTAGGGTGGTCATCACTTGACTGGTCAATCCTTGACTCAATGGCAGAAAAGTAGCACCAGCTTTGCAAACCATAACACAAACATGAAGAAGTCTCAATGTGAGTGCTAAGATCCATGCCTCATGATGGTCCAAGAGTTTCATGTGTCAAAGGGAAGACAGTCATCATCAAAGTCTTAGTTGAAAGGTATGGCAAAAAGGGTACCACTCCTACACGTATGTTTTGGGGGGTCTTTTCATCAGTCAAGTGATGGTATCATCATTTCAGGCTTCCAAATAGATTTTTTTTAATTGTTTTTTTTTTCCTCAAAGAGTTATTGTTGGCTCTTGCTCTCATTAACTGCCACGACTATTTGATAATATGAACCTGGATGCAGCTCAAGATACTCAATTCTAGTGAAAAGTTCCTAGTACTTGCTGTCTGCTTTTTTTGCAAGTAGGTGTAAGTGTAGCAAGAATCTGCTCTATACATTTGTAGGCATTCACAGCACTGCATTAATGGGCAAAGGCACTTATTCAGGAATACAAGAATCAAAACTATCCAGAGGTTTATGAAAGGATGTTTGTACTTCTTTAACTGGTGTTTTGAGCGGACTATTTTTTCTGAGCAGATGTTGAAAGTCCCTGTACTTGGAGGCTTCAGGAATGGCTAAAAGTCTCCCTCGACTCTGCTGTTGAGCCATTTTCCAAGATCTTATAGGAAACAATTTTCTTTTTTAATCTCTGCATTCTCTTCCACTCCCAAATGGATGCATGGTATTGTATTTCTAGAAGCAGGTTTTCATGGAGAATATGCTGTTAACTCCCTGATTAGTGGCAAGTGTTATCTTATCTTTTAATTGTTTGCCTAACATAATTTGTCTTTTAGTTTTACAAAGGGAAATTTGTTTCCTTGATGTGACATCAGAATAACAGAGGCTTAGTGAATGAATTACGGTCAACCTCCAGAAAGCTTGTCAGACTTCCAGCATTTGCATTATTACCTGATATCTGCATTCTCTCATGTAATCTAATCTATGCCTGCTTTATCCTCAGATATCCCCAGTAATATGAAGGGGGTCAGATGACAGAGAAAGGACAAAACCAGTGGAGGTGTTTTATATTCGAAGAAGAAGAAGGTCCAAGAACAACAAAAGGTCACGGCCAGATTTGTGGACATTTCTGTATCATGCGAAAATGATATCATAAGAGTAGTGAGCTCTTTGAAGGTTTCCCTCTTCCCATCAGCATCGCACTGTGAAGCAGCCGTTTTATTATGCCAGGGAGCTGGGTACGGATACAGAGACTAAAGATGATCTTGCTTTTTGGACAGTGGGGTTCTGGACTTCAAGCAGCTGAAGGCTGAAGTCAACACAAGCCTCTAGCTGCTGCTGAGTTGCTACTGTCATGGATCCACCAAGTGAGTTTGCTTACAACGTGATAGTTTCTAGGGGTGTGTGAAATGGGCCGTATTCGATTTGGATTCAGATTCACTGCAAATCAGGGACAGTGATTTGATTCATTGATTTGGATCACTGTCTCTGATTTGATTTGGCCAAATCCAAATATGAAGATTCAATGCTGATTTGGAAAAAGATCAAAAGATCACAAGATTTTTCCCTAATCTCAGTCATCTTATTTTTAGTATGAAATAAAATATTATTTGAGATAGCTATTAGGTCCTATATATTTTGTAATGTAGAACTTATTTTTCAAAATAATACTTGTCAATTCATGCACAAAGTTTTATGTGGGAACCTGGCCAGTAGGGCTACATAACTTGATATAGCCTCCATTAATATGCCCCTCAGTAGGGGTGTGCGAAACTGGCCATATTAGATTTGGATTGGGCCCAAACTGGGGACAATGATTCAATTCGTTGATTTGAATCACTGTCCTGATTTGACTGAATCTGAATCTGAAGATTCGATGTCAAGTCAGAGAATCAGCGATTCGGCCATAGACACAGTTTTAAATGTTTTTTCTACATACCTCAAGGTACCAGGCGTGAATGCTGCTATGGTGGGGTGGATGGAGCATCCCACAGGAGCAGGGTTGGGGCCCACACTCAGCAATCGGTCATGGGGGAATCCCAGGTGCCCCCCCAACCCAGGAGGCACCAGTTGCCAAGCCAGGGGACCATGGGGGGGGCCCACTGGGTGCTCCCCAGTGGACACAGAAGTGGACCGGAAGTGCTTCTGGGTCTGCTGCTGAGCACGCTGGGGACCTGTCCCGCGCTCCTGTAGAGCGCTCCATCCACCCCAGCATCTTAGGATTCACGAGCTGCCTGGTACCTTGAGGTATGTAGATAAAACATTTAAAGCTGTGTCTATGTCTGAATCCCTGAATCTTTCCAAATCTCGCTGAATCAATTTGGAGGGTTCTGATTCAATTCAGAGAGATTAAAGGGTCTCCTGATTCAATTCATATTCAGAAATTTGGCCGCTGAATCGGGCTGAATCTCAGCCGAATCAAATCAGTGACCAAAGCTTCGCACAGCCCTAACAGTTTCTCAGTGGGTGCAGCTCTTTCAGAGTTAAGACTTGGCTTGCATTTTGCAATGGAGTACCTTATGGCTCTACGGCTCCCATTCTGGCTTCTGGCTTCAGAACTGTTGTATCTAACTACAAAGTTTTCAAGAAGTCAAGAACTCCTCTTAGACACTTTCTCTCTATGGGAGCTACATAGCAACAGAAGGTAGCTGCAGTACAGGACAATCTTTTCAAAAAAAGACATTAATTAGTTATAAAACAAGGTTAGGTGTTAGTTAACCAAAATACAATGTAATAGGATTCATAGGCTTGAATGGAAAAGCAACGCTTACATGCATATCCATGCTGACAGCACTGCCTCCCTGTTTCGTCCCAAATAGCCAGGATTTGATTTCTTTCCCTCCACTGAGTAGCAGAGTTCTCATCATGGTGCCCTGACACCTCACTTCTAGACACATTATTTCTGGTATCTTCAGCATCCCCTGGCTGTTAGTCATTAAGAGTTAATTCCATTCATATCTTGACAATTCTTGATAGGCATGTACAGGTAGGCATGAACTGTGTGACCAACACCCATCTCTTATATTCTTGTCCCTTAGAAGAAAAAAATCCCTTCAGTGCTGATGGGTTACAATACAGAAGTAATTGGACAAACTGAGGCATGCAGACTTCTCATAACAATAATACAGAAAACCTTTGTAATTTCCACAATTGCATAATGTTTAAATAAAAAGATGTAAATGTTAGAAACTAATTCTCTGTGCCTTTATAAGAACAGTACAAAGGCCAGTTTTCCTGAACTCATGCTCAGCCCCATGTTCTTCATTCAGTTTCTGGTGACAGTCAAAACCCTACGTAGTTGGGTTTGTGACAGTGATGTATAGTTGATATTTTAACCCATGCAAGTAAACAGGTGATGAACCAATCATGGAGCTGACACACAGCATGCTTCTGCTAGGAGGAACTCCTACCAGCTTTTCTTTGTCCATGGCCAAACAAAGTTGGAAGAGCTACAATTCTCCGCAGCCAAGAAGGGCACACCTCGCTTGCAAGAGCTTCCTGCTATAGCAACTGCTACCTCTGTATCTTATTGGTGATAGCGAAGCAACTCTGCCAGGTTCTTCACCAGCAAATCCAATGTAATATATTCTTCTCCTTATTGCTCTCCACCACAAAGCTGCTTATGGAGCACAAGCCAATGCTACCTACCTGCGTCTCTCATCACATCATCCTGATCCTGCTTCCTGCTGGCTTCTGCATTTCGATTTATTTTTTCAAATTATTTTCAGAAGATCCTAGAACTTCCCTATGTTTGGTTGAATCCAAACTCACAGGGTTAGGCTATAATCAGCACATACCACGTGGATGCAAATATTCTAATAAACATATAATCCCAGATTGGAGATAGAGTTCTCATCACACTTTCCCTTCCTCAGTTATTTCTGCCTCAGGCTTCCCACTTCACTCTTGTCTTTTCTCTTCTCCTCTAAAATTACCCTCCAAATTGTTATGTAACAATAAACAAATATGCTATATATAATAGTATTAATCTGGTACAAATGTAAAACTTTAAAAGGAAAACTACATATCTAACCAAGGTTTCTAAAAATAGCAGAAGGAAACATAGAATAAGACTTTTATTCTATCAATCACCACCGCCACACCTAGAAGTCTATGCAAGTAAAGAGGCGGTGGACCACGCCATTGTGCTAGGCACTGCACAGACACAGAGGAGAAAGACGATTCCTGCATCACAGGTACAATCTATGCAAAAGAAAAGGAGACATGATAAGGACAGAGGCTGACAGGGGAAAGAAAGAGTCTATGAGATAATATTGGTTAGCATGACAACATGATTAGGTAGCAGGGGTCTTAGCACAACAGTAACCTAACTGTTGGCAAGTTTTGTGTTGGCATCATGGAAATGGAGATTTTTATGGAAGGAGTTAAAAGAGGACAGTGACTATAATCTTACACAAATTAGGGGGAATTTCATTGAAGCCATTCAGTTTACACCAGTGTAAAAATCACACTAAGCGAGGTAAGTAACGTGCAAAGTGAAAAGCGTATTTTTAGCTGAATATCTTCTTCCTTTTTTCATCTCTAAAGCATTCACTTCCTATCCAGCTACAAACTGGTAACAAAGCACCCATGACAGATAATAGAGCATCCATGGCAGACATCCACTAGTTCACTTTCAGGTGCACTTGTATCTTATGGTCTCTCATGATTTCATTGAAGAGCATACTCAAATCTTTTAAAAATTGCTAAAAAGTCCTACCATGTATGCAGGAGCTTAGACGGGCGGAAGATTTTGTATTTGTACAAATGCTGTTAACAACTTACAGTTTCAAATCCAGACCCAAACCAAACTGACAGCCAAGGCTCTGAAACATCTCAACAAGGTCGATACTATTTTAATCAGGAACGGCTGACACCACTCTACTGTCAACTCATTTACTGCGCTTTTGTAATTTAATAAAGGACCAAATTCTACCTGCAGGTGCACATACAACTCCTACTGAACTCAGTGATAACAATGGAAGTTATATGCATGCATCTGCAAATAGACTTTAGACCTTTTCAAATAGCATTACAGTTGCAAAGTAAATCCGCACACATATGTGAATGGAATATTAACCTAGCACTTGCGCTACTTCTTAGAAAAAATGCATACTTTTACTTGCTTTTTATGCCTGCACACTAAAGGCAACACCTGGGTGTCGTTATAGGGCATGTTTGGCAGCTGTAGGCCCTGTACTCTAGAAAATATTTTTCTAGCAGCAATGGCAGTGGTGTCCCAGGTGGGTCTCTCACTATTTCTCAAGCAGACTTTGTTTGCTAGATCCACTGCCGGCTGTGTTAGCAGCTGCAGAACTTGCCTCTGGGACTGCCTAAGGGTCAAGGTTGTTGATGGACTGTATAGGCTGCCTTATTTTCCTGGACAGTTTTTCTTTGACTTGTACCTGGCTGTGAGCACTTTGCTTCTGTTTGTCTGTGTATTACTTCTAGCATAAAATATAGATGAGTTATGTTCAGGGATTTTATGGGTGAAAAACTGGATATAGCTCCACTAAGTCAACATGTATTTGGTAGAGAGAAATGAAAAGGGGGGGAAAAAAAATCAAGAAGAAGAACACCTCTCCTCTTTGAATTATCCATATTCCTTTAGGACTGAAAAGTTGTCTTTATTATCCAGAAGTATAATTTGTATACTATTTAAAGAAAATATTGGAGCAAATTTGTCAAGGACGATCTTTAAGAGGGATTTTTGAAGAAAGTGTGTTTGCAATGCATTGTGGAACATATTTTCAATGTCATAGCTAACCTCCCCCTCCAATGGAAGCAATTTATACTGGATCATGCAGCTGTAGATGTAAGTATTGAGATTTATATTTGCAATTTAACTATGGGTGAAAATGACCTAAAATTCAAGTACAGATATAAAATAAGGGTATACATTTTGCGGGTACAAGCTGTGTCTAAAAAATGGAGATGTAGTACCTGAAAGAAAATCCTCTTATTTAATCACAATATATTTGCTTTGCTTAGCTACAAACAGATGAATAATCATAAACACAAATTTTGTGCTTTTACGTTCTGACATGCCCAGCCTCCTCGTACCTACCCTCGTCTTGTTGCAGCTAGAAGCAACCTCAACATACATTCAAGCCAGTGACATAAATCAGACTTGAAACCCAGGTGGAATATGTTGTAGAATTATAAGTAGTTTAATATGTGCTGCAATTTCCTATTTGAAAATTTCACCAAGTTTCTTTCCATTTCTTCTGTCTTACATCTGACCTCCATTCTATTGACTACTATAATTTCCCTAGACACCTTGATCATTTAATATTCTATCATCCATCTGCTCTTGGTTCCACTGATTTCAGGGTATTTGCCTTTAACTCTGCTCTCCTCCATGCTCACCACTTTTACTTTCCCCTTGTCGCTTTGTAAATTCTAGTCAGCCTTCTCCTTTGGCTTGACTAGTCCTAGAGTTCCTCCTTCAAGACTGCTCATCCTACCATCTTGTGACATGACCTGTGTCCAGTGGCACTGTGGCAACCTCTGGTGGACACATGGCTCCTACCCGCTCTGATCCTTTGGGGTGCCCTTCCTTGTTGCTCGCTTGCCACATCTTGATGTTGTTCAAAAAGGGGTTGGGAGGCTGCCCCAAGGGCCCAGAATGAGTCCAGTCCACTGCCAATTGGCCTTCAACCAATCCATCACAGCCTTTCTGGCCCCAGGGTGCCCTAGAACACCAGGTGCCTTAAGGGCTGTGTTTGCAGCCTCTCCACCCCCATACCCACAGATGGTATATGACATCACTTCAGAAGGCCTAACCCCACCACAAGGCATCCCCCTCTCAGGCCTCAAAACCTTTGTTGGGGCTTCAACCTACCCAGGTTTGGCTCCTTTTCCCTGGCTGGGCTCTTCTCAGCCTAGGTCCACTGTGCTGGACCTCAGCTTCTGGGCTCTAGCCCCTGTCTCGTCCCTCTCACGCTCTGGGCCCCCTGACCCTGTTTTCACCCCTCTCAGGCTCTGTGCTCTGGCCCTCCCAGCCTCTGACTGCCTCTCCTGCCCCTTTCTGGCTCAGGCTTTGGCCCTCTCAGATACCTGTGTCTTGTATCCCTGCCCCTAGTAGGGCTCAAAACCTATCATGCCCTTCAGGCATCCCTGTGGCTTCCTCTGCATCTGGTCCATCAGTTTAAACTAGAACAAAAAGGCAAGCAACGGCTTTAAAACAAAACCTCCCCACTCTGGGTGAAATAAATGTGTAGCCAGTCCTCTCCATCCACTCTCAGTGGTTTGGTGCCTACCAGGGTACCTCCTGGAGGCTCTCTCTCCTGGGAGCTCTATTCCTTGCAATGCTCCAGGTCTGAGCGACTGCCTTCCTCCAGGCACTGGGCTTATATATCCCAGAGCCCTGCCCCTGGGTCAGGTGGCTCCCAAGGCACACACAGGTGTTCCTCCTTATATCTAATGGGCAGCCTGCTCCTCCTTGTTGCAGCTTAGCTCTTCTGCTTACAGCCTTTGTCCTACTCCTCCAGTCTCTTGTTGTGCAGCAAGCCTTATCTCAGCTGCCTGCCTATCCACACAGCCAGGCTAGCCTGCTAGGCCTTCCCCTTTCTAGCAATAAGAGCCTTTGGTTCCCTGTTACACACCAAGTACTCCGTTCCCAAGAGAACCACATCTTTGGTGTCATTGTACAAGAACCAGAGAGCCACCACTTGCGGAACTGTATATCATCCTGATCATCCACATTCAAAAACTGGAACAAGTGCAGAGAAGTCCTACTTATTTGGCCATCAAGGAGCTTATCATATGAGAAGGTACTCAGAGTTTGGTTTAGTTTGGTTTAGTTACTCTAGTGAAACAAAGGCTAAGAGGGGATATGATTGCCCTCCGTAAAGCCATGGGAGAATAAACACCACCATGGAAAAAAGAGTTAGACAAGATATAGCTTGGTGTAAGAACAATAGGTAAAAACTGGTTATGAATAAATCTAGGCTGAAAATTAGAAGATATCTAACCATTAGAGCAGTAAGGGTCTGGAACACACTTCTAGTAGGAATTGTGGGGGCAAGAAACCTGAGTAGTTTTAAGATGAAGCTCCAGCAGTTTAGGAAAGGGATTATGTAGTGGGAGTCTACAGTAGCAGGGGACCGGTAGGGTTTGAAATATGGGGGAGGGGGTTCGGGTGCTGAGCCACCCCACAGGAGACAAGAGCCCCTGGCCCGCCCCGTGCCTTTCTAAGCAGCTCAGGCAGTGGCAGCAGCAGCTCCTTCTGCCATCCTTCTGCATTTCCTTCTACGAGCAGGTGACCTATCACCTGGACAAGGGAGAAGAGATTGATGTCATATATCTTGACTTCAAAAAAGCCTTCGATCTGGTTTCCCATGATCGCCTCTTGGAGAAACTGGCCGATTGTCGCCTTGGGTCCTCCACGATCCACTGGCTG